>NC_133167.1:72498333-72798750 GCF_040802235.1 Manis javanica | reverse complement strand
AGTGTGTAAAATGCAAAGCAGAACCTAGCATCTGGGATCTGGCCAGTGTTCCCTGAGGAAATAAGCAAGCACCCAATTATGACTGGGAAGGAGAGCAGATGTGGAAAACTCTTCTGCTGCCTGAGCTGACGGTACAGAATGACAGCCTGGAGGGTCACAGACACTGAAGCCCCCAGCTGCCTGGGGCTGATGTGGAGCCGAGCAGGAAGTTAGTCAGTCTTCTACAGCGAAGCCCCAACTACAGTAGAGGCCTGAACTCTTCCAGAGTGACTTCTTGTTCCTGTTGCATAGTAAAAATAAATATAAGAGACCTCGAGGTGCTTAGCAATACACAGGCCCTAAATGACGCAACCATGACTGTTAAAAGTGATGCTTTGAAAAGTGAGATGGTGAGGCAAAAGACGGGAGGGTGGATGTTCCGGTTTTGTTTTGACTGTTCGTTTCTGAGTGAGCATGCTCTACTCATAAGGTCATAATAACAAGGCATTTCTATTTGAGGGAAAGCCAGCAAAATTCAAATAGACCAGGGTACTTCTCAGTTACTTATTTCACACGACGCCCCAACTCAGTGACTTAAAATGACGCTCATTTTAGTTTTGTTCACGAATCTATGGATCAGCTGGTGGTGCTTCTGGTCTTGGGCTGAGCTCACTCGTCTATCTGTAGTCAGCTGTGGGCTAACTAGGTGTTCCTGCTATGTCATGCTGCGCTTTCTTACATGTTTGGGGGTTGGCTGGCTGAGGGCTGTTGGCTTTCTTCCACATATATCTCATTGGCCAACTGGCTAGCTCAAGTTGGTTTACATGATGCACAGCCTCCCAAGGGTTGGAAAAGAGCCAGCCCTCACGGCCTCTTGAGTCTGGGGCTCAGAATTGGCCCAAAGTCACTTGCATCTCATTCTATTGGTCAGTGCAAGACACAAGGCCAACCCAGGGTCAAGGGGCAGGAAATAGGCCTTTCTCCTGACAACGAGCTACAAAAAGCACATTGCAAAGGGGGTGAGTACAGGGAGAGCGGAGTAACTGGGACAGTTACTGCCACAATAGCATCCCAAAACTACCAGGTCACATGAAGAAATGGAGGAAAGAGAAGAGGAAATAAGTTGGGAATCATGTAGCATATTAAAACGTTAAACACCAATCAGGTTCCAAAAATAAATCTTTTTTCATCCACACCTCAATAAGTGAGCTGCAGGGAACACTCAATCCCCTCTTCCTTGTCGAGCTCCAGCATGTCATGCCAGTCTCAAATTAAACACCACTTTCCTTAGGAAACTTGCCTCAAATGCCTTCCTTTTAGCCAGAAAATAAATCAAGTATTTTCCCTCCATAACATTTATAAGAATCTATATTTTTGTCCCTGTCTTCCTTGCTAGACTAGGTGCTCTGAGAGTACAGGGTGCAGCTGACCATATTTACCTTGCACACCTGCACCCCTGCCTAGCCCCTGCATAGCACAGAGTAGATGCTGAATAAATATTTCTTAGAAAATAAACACAGAGGGAATGAATGAATGAATGAATAAATGGATCGCTGAGGATTAAGTTGAGTATTATTAAGGAAAATGCGCACATTTGGGGATATCAAATTTTCATGTGATTTCCACATCCTTGCCAACATGATTTGAAATCCCATTCTTGCTACCAAACAGATCAGAAACACTGTGAGAGATTAAGATTACTTTTTGATAACTTTGTATAATGCAGCAACCAAGTCTTAAACCCTGCATCTGCCCCTTTCTAGAAATTTAATAAATGCAAACTCAGAGGGATCCAGAAATGGTTATCACACTGTCCTAAAATCTTGACTGGAAAATGCACAAATAAACAAAGCATAGGCTGTTGCATGAATAGTAGTCCTATGGCCAGTCAGATTACGTGTAGCTGAAGAAAACATTATCTTTGGAATGAGCAGAGCTTTCCAAAGGAAATGCTTCAGTCTTGGTCCTAGAAAAAAATAATCAGAGACTTTTGGAGTAAAATAGAATGCTAACAGAATAAACTTTGGTCTACTATTATAAGCCAACTTTATACTAGGCATTTGTATGCATTTTTACATTTAATCCTCATAAAGACCTATGCCATGCCATGTCTTTTATCTTTTCTGTAAAGATAGAGAAATCAGAGCACAGTATGTTATGTAATTTCCTCAAGTCATTAGCTCCGAAATATTAATTTATTAACATTGTTGCAGAGCATGAGTTGCTAGCACAGAAAAGGAAGGTGGCGAGACTGGGGTCCGGGGGAGAAAACTACATGGATTTATTATGGTTTGCCAGGAATTGTTGTCATAAATACTGTACCTCAGTTCCCAGTTCTGCTGCCCAGCTACACTGCTACCTGTTTTTCACTTCTCTAGGTTTGTGCGCATGGGACTCTTCTGGAGTATGAAGGACTGAATCATGAATGTTATTGAGTTAGAGCTTCCAGGAGGTTTATCAGCAAAGCTAGCCAGTGACTCCAGCATTACCAAGTAAAGTACAGCAAACATGTTTCAGAATTTTCAAGAGCAAAGCATCTTCCTTATAAATCAACTGGTAAAAATTCACCACTATTCAAAGACTACACTCTTAGATTCCCTTGCAGTTCCCTTTCCTAAATTCCAGTTTTCTGCTGCTTAAACGGCCCCCATCCTTCCCAGGTATCCACTATAGGCGTTCAGCTCATGCCCTAAAACATTTGTGGTCTTCCCAGTCTTAAATTACATGACTAGAATACAAATTAGGGCTCCAAGTGTCTTATGAACCATAGTTTGGGGTGTGGGTGTCCTCAGCGCCATGTGAGAGCCAGAGCTCTCACCGGCCCCAGCAAAACAACCCATGGTTCCTTTGAAGCGCATCTCTCTTCCTACCTCCTCTGTCTACATCCTGCTCCGTTCAAGGCCTGCTCAAATGCCTACCTTGCCCCAGACCAGAGGCTCGCCTGGCTCTGTTGCAAAGATATCTGCAAAGGTATCTGGAATCCTAATTATGATTGGTATTTATTTAATAATCACTGTGTTCCAGATACCACATTAAGTGTGTTAATATGTTATCTCATTTAATTCTCAATATTATTGATGAGGTAGGTACCATTTTCATCCATCTGGTATTTATTTAATAATCACTGTGTTCCAGACACCACACTAAGTGTGTTAATATGTTATCTCATTTAATTCTCAATACTATTTATGAGGTAGGTACCATTTTCATCCATCTTTTATAAATGAAGCTCAGAGAGATGAACGTACATGTAATCATTTGGATTTAATTTGGATTTAAATATAGATCTGCTGGATGCCCAAACCTCAGTGTTCAGCCACGGAATTTTACTTAATGCATGCATTAGAATTTGTATAAAATTTATTCTGCAAATGTGGGTGCATTTCTTTGTGTTCATTAAATGAAATCAAATCCATATCTGTTTTTACTTCTGTGAAACTGTGTGCCCAGGACTTCTTTTGGATATGAAGGGCTGACTCATGAAAGGTCGTGGAAAACGCTTTCCTGCAATGGGTCATGAAAAGGCCTAGAACTGTTGTGCAGACTATAAAAGATCTTTGCCAGTGTTCAGTTCACCTGAGAATCACAGGGTTCTGTTTTCTATGCATACAGAGCCCCTTAAAGTACTAAGTTCTGTATTTTGGTGTTGGAACCATAAACCTAATGTCCAGCCTCACAAAAAGCCCTATGCAAAGTCTACTGCACCTGTCCTCCGTCCCAGTGAGATGCTGGCCACTTTGCCAGGATGCCGTGGGTTCATAGGCTGCTGGTCCTTACTATTCATGGAATGCCAGACCTCTCTTCCTCTTTGAGAGTTTAGGAATCCCTTCTGACCATCAAAGGCCACATGCCTCTCCTAATACCCCCACCTTACCCTTGGCATAGCCTACTCAAAGAGCTGCAGCTCCTGGAAAATAAAAGCTGGGAGAGCAGGATGTCTCCTGGCACCTGCTGCTTCTACTATAACTCAACCATCCTGTGCTTCAGGGTCAATGCCATGCCTTCACTGAATGGAATGGGCATAACTTGATTTTACAAATCAGAAAATGCAAATTGCCAGCCTTTGCATACCTAGCCAGAAGAAGTAAATCATTTGATTCAATACTTTCTGAAAATTGAGATGTATTTAAAAACTGGTAGATTTCACATGATAGAATTAAATCTGGGGATTGTGGGAGGGTATTTCTCATGGCCAGCATCAGCTGGCACTAAGGAGCTTCTGTCCCCTTGAGATGTCCTTGTATTTCCAGGTCACCTGCATTTCCATCATTCAGTCCGGATGTTTGCTAAAATGTAATAGATTTTCTTTGCAATGAAGAAATACTTTTCCATGTCTACGCTTCTAACAAATATGGAAATGTGTAACTTAGAATAAAAGGGCTTCAAGTTTCAAAAAATGGGGCAATTATTTTCTGGGTGGAGTGACGAACACGCCTATGTATGTAATGTGCACTTAAAACATGCCTGTTTTGAAAGACGTCTTGGAAAATAGAAGTGGATTATCACATTTTAAATGAAGTAGTGGTTTTAACTGTCACTGCCATTTTAAATCATGTCTACACCCAAGCCTCTCTCCCATTTCCCCTCGAAAAGCCCTGACCGCTCGTGTCAGGAGGATGGTGGTTCTTTAAGGCAGGAGCCTTTCACTCCCTCATTTGCTAGCAAGTCAATAAACTATTCTTTCCTTCCCCCAAAACCTTGTCATTGTGTTTTGTGATTTGACCTCAGGGACAGGACCTCGTTTGGTATCAGAAGCAGCATGCCCCCACCCCAAGCAAGTTCCCGCAGTGCTCAGTGGCACAGCCCACAGGGCTGAGCTGTCAGGGACACAGAGCTCCCGGCTTCCTCCTTGGTAGCCACAGGGGACTGTACCTGTACCGGCAAGGAAGTCATGCTGTGTGGCAGGTCAAGTACAAGCCTCTAGAACTCCCTCTAAAGTATACATTGAAAGCACTAATGCCTTCCAGGAGAGGTTACAGAAACCGGTGTCACCACCAAGGATTTGAAAGATGTAGGGGTGGTCATTTCCATATACCCTTATTGAAGTCACTCATTTGGCCTATTCAGAAAACGCTTGAATCTTGGAGATGACAGTGGCATGATTGTCAATGTAATCAGTGTCTCAAATTGCAGTTACTGCTGCACATGGGGCTTCATCACTTGATCCCCAAGCACCCAGTGTGTAACTACTCATCAGGAAAATGCTCTTTGTTCTCTTCCTGTGAGTAAAGACCAGCAGAGCAGTGAGCTTTCAGCCGGAAAGGAGAGAAAACTATCTCAGAGGTATATCAAATCTCCAGACTCAGGTTGTCGTTTAGTCAGAAGGTACCTTCATCTCCTTTTCCTTCCAGAAGACGTCACACTGGCCCATCCCATTAATGGTATTATGCTGATTGGACCCAGTGATCGAGAAGTACAACTCATGTAGGCATACTGATAGCACAGACACATGTCAGAGGCGGGAAATAAACCCAACAAAAATTCAGGGGCCTTTTGCCTTAGAGAAGTTTCTACAAGTCTATCGTGTGGCCACGCCAAGCTCTACCTTCCAAGGTGAAGAATAAGCACTGTATCTGGCCCCTCCTCACACACACACAAGAGTTCAGCAGCCTGGTGGACCACCTCGGATTTCAGAGGCAGCATAGACTTCATTTCCAGTGTGCTACTCTGATCCATTCACTGACTGGTCTGAAAAGCACCTAGTCTGAGAGCAGCCTGGACCTTTGGAAGGTGGATGCCAGTAGATGACACCACCTGGATCGAATCTCATTGCTGCTCCTTCAAGCTGCACACCTGAAAATGGCCTAGAGGGGGTGCGACTTGCCCAAGATCACAAGGCCCAAACCTGGGCCTGAGTTGCATGCTCTTCCATGCTCCGTGCCAAGCCTGGTTGGCACTCTTCCATCTCTGAGTCTCTGCATCAGACACACATGACACCAGCCCCCAGAAGCTGGAGGTGTCATCCATATATCCCTGAGGACGTCCCTAGGGAGGAATGTATAACATGACCCTGCCTGTGCAGGTTGGGACGTTGGGCAGCTCCTGGGAGGTGCCGTGGCCTCAGCAGGACAGGGAACTGGTGAGAAAAAGATGGCTGAGCTTAGCTCTTGTCTCCTCAGAGCTGGGACCTTGGTGACACGGCTAAGAGTGGAGGGGAGGGCTCTGGTGGGGATGTGTGTAGTGACGCATGGGAAGGGACAGGAGGGTGGGCAGTCAGCTGCCCAGAGGGGCCTGGGAGTGTGTCTGAATGCAGGGAGGGGCCCAAGAAATGGACCCTTCAGGAAGTGATGTCACTGACGACACGCCCAGTAGAACCTGAATTGTGACCCGGCGCCCAGTTTCTGGTCACAGACCCCAGTCCTGCTCACTTGACCAGAGACGCTCGACAGAGCAACATGTGGTCTTGTTGTGTGGAGCCTTCTGAGGGTGTGAGAGTCACGGAAGCGGAGAGGGACAGTCTTCCTGCTCGCTGTGGGCGTTGGCTCAGAGACCACCTCCAACGCCTCTGTCTGTGTTGTCTGAGGAGGCCCGAGGTAACACATGGCGGCCCAGAGCGGGCCACAGCAGGGCCAGACCACAAGGGTGACCCATCTCGGGCTGACCTTCCCGCTGGACCCTGCTGTGTGTGCGCGGTGGGTGTGCGTCATGGGTGGGACTGAAGGCTGGGGAGGAGGGGGACCATTTCTGGGTGGTAGCATGTTGTGAGGTGGTGGTCCCCTGGCACGATGAGTGTTACAGCTCTGGTCTCATCATTCAGGATGTGGAGGTGAGTATTGGGACCAGGTACTTCCACCCACATGGTGATCCTGAGCCCAGGGGGTGTCCTCTCCTTCCCCGAGGGACTGGATGTCTATGCAGATGGCCCTATGTGCCTGATCTTGGGGGCAGGGTTTGGGGTCCACATTGCCCCCTGCGGGGAGGTCCAGGAAGCCTTGGGTGCCTCCTACTCAGCTACTAGGATCTGGCTTTGCACAGCTCCACTCTGGAGAGCGTGCAGGACCTGGTGGATAGATTCACCAGCTCCTGGACCTGGGGCAGGTTGTCTACACCCAGGACCCACCCGTTCCATACCTGGCAACCTGCCAGGGCCTTCCCAGGGCTTCCCCACGAGAGTGGCCGACAGTCCCACTCCAGGGGGCCTGGAACCTCATTCCCTGGGGGCACCCCGTCCCTCTCCTTGCTCGCACCCCAGGGGGCTGGAGGTGCTCAGGGGAGTTGCAAACCTCCCTCGTCCTGGTGGTTCCTGGTTTTCCCACTGACTATATCCTCGCTGCCCCCTCAGCCTGAACATGAGTCAACTACCCATGGGACTAAGGTCCCCCAGCGCAGGGCTTCCCGGACAGGCGTGATGAGGAAGGGGAGAAAGTGCACCTCACGAGTGGAGGTAGCTAGAAACATCAGCCGGAGCACTCCTGAGTCCACACTCCCTCCTGAGGATGCTCACCAGTTGGCAGGTGCGAAGGAGAAGCAGGGATGGTTCAGGGCAAGAAGGTCGTCTTCAGGTGCATCTCTCAGCCTGAACGCTTCTTCGTCCCTACTCCCTGCAACGGACGCTGACCAGCCGGCCAAGAGCCAGCGGCTCCCCAGGTGAGCATCCACCCCCACCTTGACACAGTCGGGTCTCTGCCCACAGCCCGCTGTGTGTCTTGAGTGTCCCCACATGTGTAGGAGCCACAGTGTGCTACTCTGATAGGCAGGGTGGCTGGGGATCAGCCCGTTAGGGTGCCCATGGGGAATACGGGAGGAGCCTTATACGGGCTCCCCTGGCACTGGGTGCTAGAGAAAGGCCTGCCGTCCATGCTGGGTCACTTTGGGGATATTACTTCTCTGTACCCAATGAAAAACGTGTCAGGGGCCTCAATTTGGAAAAGCACATGGAAAGCAGCCTTTGCAACGGAGGCATGCGATTCCTGGGGCTGGGCCCGGTCCTTTTACTCACTGAGGTCACATGGTGGACCTCTGGGGGCAACAGAGAATTTGTACAGGCCCTTTGGGGACACTCAGCATAAGTGAGTGAAGGAAGCAGACACAATACTAAGACCCCATCCCGGGTGGAGTCGGGCAGTCACTTCAGGCGTCATCCGCAGGACATGGCCAGGGAGCATCACGGGCGATGCCCTCACAGCCTCTTCAAGGAACAGGGGGCATGACGAGGGGCCTGAGGAGGACCAGATAATATGAGTTCTCACTGGGCCCAGAGGGTGTGCTGCCCATCTTACAGAATGGGGGGAGGCGGAGTTTGGGGCTAGGGGCAGCGAGCGCACAGCAGAACCCAGCAGGTAACCCATGTTTGGTGGTGGGTGGGGTCCAACCGGAGGGCTGACGACTAGGGACATCCTATCTGGGAGTAAGGGAGAGGATGGGGTCCCAGGACAGACAAACAGGGTCAGGAAGGGCGAGGGGCAGATGCCTGGACAGGCAGGGGAATGCAGAGCGGCCAGACCCACACAAGGGGGTGCCGGGAGGGCAGTGTGGCTGGAAAGAACAGGCTTCTCACTCTGCCACCCCAAGGTCATCCCCCAGCCCAAGGACGGGACGGGCTAGGCACCATGCCTGGGAGCCCAAGCGTGTGCCCAGTATCCTCCATGGAAGCCAGGCTTCATCCACCCTGAGGGGCCAAATCCTCCACCACTTGGCCCAGAAGGAGAACCTGAGGCAATTGGAGGCAAAGCTGGAAGGTGAGGGGCTGCAGCCAGGGGACCGTCTAGGGTAGGCTTCCTGGACTGGGGTTCACTTCAAGGACATGAGGTCTTTTCTGTCCTTGGTAAGGCATGGGGAATCAGCCCCGGGGTGACCCTGTCTCTGTGTCCCCCTCCAGCACTAGGTCGCAAGAAGCAGAAATGGCACAACCGGTATCTCTCATACCAGCTACATCTAGAGCCAATTCAGGAGCTCCCTGAGCCCCCTGTGTTGGAGCTACAGCCGGCGTCACCTGCTTCAGTCCCTGCAGACCCAGGGGATGTCCCAGCAGTGGCCTCAGCCCTGGTGCCAGGCCCTGAGCTGAAGCCCCATGAGCCCTTGGGCCCGGGGCCCGTGACACCTGCAGGAATGGCACCAGGCCTAGCAGAGCCAGAGCCAAGACTGGAGCCTGCCCACCCCGGTGTTGTGAGCACACAGAACATGACGAGCAAGGAGGAGCCAGCCATCCTGGCATTTTGCCCCTGCCTGGTGGCCGAGCAGCTGACCCTTGTCTTTGTGGTGAGTGGAGCGGGCTCTGGGAGTCAGGGGTGGGCCTTCCCTGTGTCATGGGCTGCCCCAGATCTGCCATCCCTGATGTGGACTCCTGTGATCTGGGCCCACGTCCCAGCTTCCCCACGGACTCACCATGTGCCCTGATTCTCCTCACCCCAAACCTTCACTGACGCACAGGACAGTAGGGCTGGCACTTAGGGGTCCTTGCAGATCAATGAGGTGGAGCGGAGGTAAAGTGGGCAGGGCCTGGCCGGGCTTGGAGGGGAAGGGGAGGAGGGGAGAGGTGCTCAGGGAGATGATGCCAGGGCCTTAGGTTCTTGGGTCATCATTGGCCCGACAGGCCTCCACAGCCTCCACACGTCAGAAGCCCCTGCCATGTACCTGACTGTGTGGGAGACACAGACACCAACAAAGGCCCTGGGTGGACTTGTTTCAGGAGAAACTGTGACTGAGTGGGTAGTGGGATCCACGGGATAGCAGAATGGGAGGCAGATGCCCCAGGATGGGTAGAGTGAGCTGCCTTGTGTGGCAGGGAGGAGGTGAGTGAGGTTACCTACGAGCAGAGCCCCTCTGTTCCCCACCACTGTGGGGTCCTGTGCATTCGGTCCTGGGCACCTCAGTGGACGGGGTCTGAATCCCGGATGGCCACAAGGCTCACAGCACATCCTCAGCTGCCTGGGCTCCAGCTCTGACCGGTGACTCTGCCTGGGCACAGGGGCACCAGGGGCAAGGCTGCATGACCCTCCCTTGTGATCCCCAGGGGCTGTATGTCAGGATGGACACTGAGCACCTGGCTCCCACCATGCATGGGTTCCTCGGGGAATTTGACACCTTGCTTAAGTTGGTCACCACCACCTGCCTCGGGACCCCGAGCATGATGGCCCAGGACAGGGCCCGAGTCATGGAGTTCTGGATCCAGGTGGCCATGGTATGTCATGGGATGGCCCCCTGGGTCCATCCTGCCATCTTGGGACCTGCTCCTCTCCTTGGCCAGCTCTCAGGATGGGTGCTGCAGTCTGCCCTGCACGGTCCCTGGGCCCCTCCTGCCAGGGGAGTGCGCACCTGGACTCGCAGGCCCCAGGGGTGGGACAGCCACCCCCGGCCCCTTCCTTGTATTGAGCTACAATCCTCTACCAAGGAGGGATGCTCACCAGGTACCAGGTGTGCTGGGCTCTCTGGGTTTCTGTGTCAAGAACAGGAGTTCATAGGGGGACACAGCAGAGAAGCAGGCCACACTCTCAGCTCTGTCTTCCCTCCCAGGAGTGTCGGCCCCTCAAGAACTATGCTGCCCTCCATGCCATTCTCTCGGCCCTGCAGAGTCCTGCTGTATGTTGCCTGGAAAGCACCTGGGGACATATTGCCTGGTGGGTAGTCCTGTCCTTGGGACCAGGGCACCTGAGTGGACAGGGACACACCTACATCTGGCAGTGTCTCTTCAGTCCGCTGGGACTTCCCTGGGAGGCGGCAGAGCCTAAGGACAGGGATGGCGGGCTCTTGAGCCCCTGTGGGTTAGGCCACGGGTTCCCATGCAGGAATCAGTTCCCTACAATGTCAGGTGTGGGTTGAAGCTAATTGGAGATTTTGAGCATGTGCTCTGCAGCAGGTGGTCTCTGCCCCAGGGACAGCGACCTGGCCCAAAGCAGATTCGGCCCTGGGAGAACTGGGAAATGGAGGCCCAGGGCGGAAACATGGGAGTGCCCTCCGCAGGCCATGGATTCCCCAGGGCTCAGGGCCGTGGTGGAAAGCCTCATGCAGGCTAGTGGACCTTCTAGGATCTACAGGAAAAGGGGTCTACCCCCAAACTCTCCACCTGCTGGCCACATGTCTCCCTCCTCCTGTCCCCTCCCCCCTTAGCACCAGCTTGATTTTATATGAAAACCTGCAAATGGAGGACAAGTGGGTTCATAGGAAGCAGCTCTTCGAGGTAAGTGGAGGCTAGAGGTCTGCAAGGGAGGCAGTCCGTGGGGCAAGACCTCTGACGCGCTGTGGCCCAGCCTTGGGGCAGACTCGAGGTTTGCGGGGTGAAAGGGGGAAGCTGATGGGGGAAGTAGATTCGCCCAGGCCGCTGAGGGCCTTGTCTGTCTCCCTCCCTGGCTTCACTTGACTGGGGGCCGGGCATCCAGTGAGGACCCAGAGGACAGACCCCAGATGGGACTGGCGCTGGCATGGGGTCGGCAGCAGGGGTGAGGCCTGTCACTGAGCAAGCTCAGCCTCTCCCCTGAATACCCTCAGCCTGTCACTGTCCCCTCTGTGGCCTCGGGCTCCTCATCTGGACGTGGAGGGTTGTTCTCACCCTGGGGTGTGGGCCTCCCTGGTGAGCAAGGTCAAGGCAGCACAAGATGGGCTTCAACTTTCTGCCCACCCCACCTGGTCATGTGAGGGGAGCCGTGTTGATAGCCAGATGACAGTGAGACCTCACGGCACCCTGGGAGGTAGAGGGATCTCCCCTGACCCTCTCAGGGCGGTGGGCCACGGCCCAAGGACACCAATGGGTTTGTGTGTGCTGGAGCTGGGGTCACTCTAGGCTGAGAACCTGGTGGAGGTGGGGACAGCACAGGGGCCAGGGGACTCAAGCAAGGCATCCATCAACCAAGGTCTGGCTGTGGGAGGCCACGTGGGATGGGACCCCAGGAGAGGAAGAGGAAGTTGAGAGTGGCGCGGATAGGGTCGGGGCAGTGGGGGTGACGCTCCACCTGCTCCTGGTGCCACCAGCCCTGAGCTGCCAGCACTGGGGTGACCAGGAGGAGGGCGAGAGCAGCTGGGTACAGGGAGAAGTTGGAGGACAGGTGCAGGGACCACAGGTCCTGAGACTGGCCAAAAGCAAGCCCTGGAAAGAGGAGCGCAGAGCGAAGGGAGGAGAGGAACACAGCACAGGGTGGTCCAAGGGAGCTGGGGGCAGCAGGTGTGGGGTTCAGGGGAGGTGCTGTGGGCGATCCTGAGGCAGGCGGGGACTCATCACTTCCCCACCCTGGTGGCACAGGACATGGTCCCCTTCCTCGGAATGTTTCCGGACGATGTGCCTGTAGACAAACTCCTGGAACACCATGAGGACGTGAGTGAGCCCAGAGGGGCACAGGGGGGCAGGATGGTGAGCTTTACAGAGGAGAGAGCCCCCAGTGAGCCCGGACCTTCCAGCACCAGGCTGGCCCCCATTCCTGAGAGTCTCCCCTCCACCCCAGTAGCTGCGCTTCTTGGAGAGGAGTGCCAGAAGGACCCACTTAAGCCCCGGTCCTGGCCCCAGGGCAGGTGGGGCTGAGGGCTACAGGGGCCAGCTTCTGAGCAGGACTGGCCTCCCCCTCAGGACCTGCCCAGGGGGAGGGATGTTACTCCTTCAGGGCAGAAAGCACATCAGGGTGCTGGCAGTGCCTTTCCACCTGAGGCCTCAGCTCCCCAGTCCAGTCCCCGATTCTCAGTAAGCCTGAGCCTGAGCCACATCCGGGTGGTGTTTCTGGGCTGGCCTGCCCCTTGGAGGGCCCTGGCGGTCCTTCAACTTAAGAAAGGGTGGGGATGTTCTGGCCTTGTTCTGAGATCAGGGGGCTGTTTCTGATGCACTTTTCTGAAAAGTAGGTTTCTTCCTACCGTCAAGACCCCCTGGGCAGGACTCTGTCCAGCCCATCCCCTGCGTCAAACGTGTCTTGAGAGAGTTAAGACATGCAGAGCTGAGGACACTCAAGGCTTTGTCAGGTGGGGGATGGGGTGTGGCATCAAGGCCCCCTTCCTGGAGGAGGAGCTGGAGACACAACAGTGGGAACTGGCAGGGCTGGATGATATCGGAAGGAAGGCGGGTTCCCGTGAGCAAAGATCAGGGACCATCCTAGGGCCCCACTCCTCACACCCCTCCTTCTCTGTACCCTGTCCTTGCTCTGCCCCAGGTCGCTATCATCCAAAGTGAGATCATGATGCAGAGGGAGCTGGCTGTGCTGTATGACCTGGAGCCTGAGGAGCGCTTCATATCCTTTCTCCACGCTGGGGAGCCCCTGCATGAGGAGCAGAGGTAAGGCCGGCAGGAGTCAGGTGTGGGCTGCAGCTGCTAGCAGGCTCTGGGAGAAGGGCCCCCTGACGTGTGGCTCCAGGGGCTCACAGGTGGCCCTCTGTCCTGCAGCTACGCCCTGTCCTGCCAGCTGGAGCCCCCAGGCCAGGAGCCCGGGGGAAAGGGACTGTAGTTCTTCAGGTCGCACGTTTAAACTTACTGACCAGGGCCAGGTGAGTTTCTGGGCTGGCATGATCACCAAGGGGTGGGCAGCTGCTCAGCCTCAGGGAAGCTGCGGGCTGTGTTGGGTGTGGGGGTGTACTAAAGATGGGTGGGAATGGGACCCCAGGTTCACTGCCCACAAGTTGTGTCAGACTGAAGGGTGGTTCCCCTCCCCCTCTGGGACCCAGCCACCTCCTTTGTGAGTAGGTGATGCCCATGAGCTTTCCCATGACAGGGACACCCCAGGTACCGGTGACTGACAGGACCCTCCACACAGGGACCAGAGGACAGAGGACAATGCGGACGGGGTGGAAGCAGGATAATGGGGGGAACCCGGGATAACCTGCCTCTTCTGTTCACCTGTGTGGCCCTGTAGCTGCTGTCATCGGGCCCGTGGCCCTGCTGGTATCCTGGCTGCATGTGGACAAGACCTTCCCCTTCGGGCAGGCGGCACCCTGCGCCCCAGGACCCTAGTGTGCTTCCTGCTCCCCTTCCTCCCCTGCTCATCCTGAGCCTCTGTTGGGATAGGTGCTGTGGCACCTAATCTGTCGGCAGACATGGGCAGCTCCCCACGCTGCGCTGCATCCTCAAGGACCAGTACGTAGCTGCAGCCAATGTGGCCACCTTCGTAATGTGTCAACCCCTCTGCTTGGGGCCTGCTGGACAGAGGCAAGCTGCCCCTCCATGTGGAGGATGTTCCCCTTTCTGCAGGTGGCCTCCCGCTCTGTTGATGCCACCTGCTGCCTGGGTGTTGTCGGCCACAGAGTTGTAGCCACAGGGTTCCAGGAAGAGGCGGGGCTATCCTCACCGGGCCCAGCCTTTCTCGGGACGGGGACGGATACGGACACAGTACAGTGCTGCATGGAACCACCGCCACCTAGGTGCCCAGCGGAGGCATCTGAGGATGCAGGGGTGGCTGGCCACTGCAGGTTTCCAGTGCATGCTCCCAGGGGAGCCCCCTGGGCAACTTCCTCCCCTCATCCCTGAAAAATTGCCTAGCTAGGGATTAAACATGGCGGTGTGACAGGCAAGACAGAGACCTCCTCCTAAAACCACATCTGATACAAAAATATAATTAATATAACTCATTATGAAAGAGTACCAGGAAAGATGGCCACACCAGACTGAATACATCTGGAGAATAAGAGCAGCCCTCACGGAACAGAGTAATGTACCAAAGCTATGATGCGGCGGGACGCAACCCTTCCCCCACCCCAGCCCATCAGCAGGAGGAAGAGACACAGACCAGGGATGGAGTGGAGGCCTGGGACTGCTGGAGATCACCCTGGAGATCTGGTCTGGGAGCACGAACCTACATTGCATGGTGCTCTGGTGATTAGCGGGGTTGGAAAGCTAAGACAGGTGGAATATATGGAGAGATGGAGAGTCCAGCTGCTTGTGGAAAACAGGGATTCATATCCGGCTGATCTGGATGGGCAGTCTGAAAGATTTCCTAAAAGCGAGAGGGCTGCTAAAGCGGCAAGGATTGCACAGAGCTTCCTGCTCAGGACAAAGGACAGGTAGACAAAATTGTGCAGGTGCACTCTGCCCAGCAGGTTGGGAACTTAAACGATCTTCACTGCTACATCCTACTGGATGCAGCTCCAAGGCCCCCCACTGTGACATGCAGCCTGCTGTGTCTTCCTCCCAGCTAGCCTGCACCTGTCTTGCAAACCAGCAGGCCAGTCAGAGGGAAGCCCCACCTACAGTATCTACAAACACAAAGCATAGAGGCTTCACACCTGTGTGTTCGGCCACTGATTCTGGTAGTTGAGCAAGGCACAGCAGCCAGGAAAGTGGAACCTGCCCTTTCCTCCCCCCAGGCACCAGCACCACTCCCCTTTGATGCTCGACATCACTCCAGCAGATGAGCAGCTGCAGGGCATTAGAGGACGCCACATACTAATATGAAATGTCAAAGGAACCTGGAACAAAGCCAAATGTCAATGCCAGAGAAAGGATCAAGTGACACTGAATTAATAAGTCTTCCTGAAAGAGATTACAAAATAAAAATCATAAACATGCTCATGTAGGTACAGAAAAATATTCAAGAACTCAGGAACAAATTTAGGACAGAGATCCAATTGCTGAACATAACATCAGAAGGTATTAAAATCAGGTTACCTACAGTGGAAGAGATGATAAATGAAATAGGAGTTAGGGAAGAGGAATACAAAGAAGGTGAGGAACAGAGAGGAAAATGGATCTCTAGGAATGAAAGAATACTGAGAGAAATATGGGACCAATCCAAACACAACAATATTCGTGTTATAGGGGTACCAGAAGAGGAAGGAGAGAGAATAAGGGACAGAAAGTGTCTTTGAAGAAGTAATTGCTGAAAACATCCTCAATATGGAGAGGATGGTTTCTCAGGCAATGGTAGTTCACAGATCTCCCAACACAAGGGACCCAAAGAGGACAACACCAAGACATATAATAATTAAAATGGCAAAGACTAAGGATAAAGACAGAATATTAAAAGCAGCCAGAGAGAGAAATTGGATCACATACAAAGGAAAAACCAAAGGCTACCATCAGACTTCTCAGCAGAAGGGCCTCGAACCAAGAATACGTTAACTGCCAAGATTATCATTTAAATTTGAAGGCAGGATTAAACACTTTCCAGATAAGCAAAAGCTGAGAGAATTTACCTCTCACAAAACATCTGTACAGTATATTATGGAGGGATTGCTATAGATGGAAGTGTTCCCAAGATTAAATAACTGTCACCAGAGGTAATAAAAAGAGACAGACAAAGAGTTCAGAATATAATACCTAATATATAAAGAATGGAGAAGAGAAAAAAAAACCCTTTAGATTCTGTTGGGAATAGCATACTAAGTGAGTTAAGTTAGACTCTTAGTTAATAAGGAAGTTATTACCCTTGAACCTTTGGTAACCACACATCTAAAGACTGCAATGGCAATAAGTACATACATACCAATAAATCAACCTTAATGTAAATGGTCTGAATGCACCAATCAAAAGACATGGGAGTCACTGAATGGATAAAAAAACAAGACCCAATTATATGCTGCCTACAAGAGATTCACTTCAAACCCAAAGACATACACAGACTAAAAGTTAAGGGATGGAAAAAGATATTTCACGCAACTAATAGGGAGAAAAAAAGGAGGTGTTGCAGTACTTGTATCAAACAAAATAGATTTTAAAGCAAAGAAAGTCACAAGAGACAAAGACGGACATTACATAATGATAAAGGGGTCAATCCAACAAGAGGATATAACCATTATGAATATCTATGCACCCAACACAGGAGAACCTACATATATGTGAAACAAATACTAACAGAATTAAAAGGGGAAATAGAATGCAATGCATTCATTCTAGTAGATGTCAACACTCCACCCACTCGAAAAGGACAGATCAACCAGACAGAAAATAAGGACACAGAGGCACTGAACAACACATTAGAACAGATGGACCTACAGACACCTACAGAACTCTCTACCCTAAAGCAGCAGGACACACATTCTTTTCAACTGCACATGGAACATTTTCAAGAATAGATCATACACTAGGCCACAAAAAGAACCTCAGTAAATTTAAAAAGATGGAAATTGTACCAACCAGCTTCTCAGACCACAAAGCTATGAAACTAGAAATAAAATACACAAGGAAAATGAAAAAGCCTATCATCACATGGAGACTTAATAACATGCTCCTAAATAACCAAGGGATCAAACACCAAATAAAAAGAGAGATCAAGCAATATAGGGAGACAAATGACAACAATAATTCAACACTGCAATATTTGTGGGACGCAGCGAAGGCGATGCTAACAGGGAAGTATATTGCAATACAGGCCTACCTTAGGAAAGAACAATTCCATATGAACAGTCTAAACCCATATTAATGAAACTAAAAAAAGAGAAAAAGAAAAACAAATGAGGCCCAAAGTCAGCAGAAGGAGGGACATAATAAAAATTGGAGCAGAAGTAAATGAAACGGACAAGAATAAAATAATAGAATCAGTGAAAGCAGGAGCTGGTTCTTTGAGAAAATGAACAAAATAGATAAGCCCCTAGTCAGACTTATCAGAAAAAGGAGTATACACACATAAATAGAATCAAAAATAAGAACGGAAAAATCACTACAGACAACACAGAGATACAAATCATTCTTATAAAATACTATGAAAAATTATATCATACAAATCCAAACATTTGCAACCACATGGATGGAGCTAGAGGGTATTATGGGCAGTGAAATAAGCCAGGCGGAGAAAGACAGTGTGAAATGATTTCACTCATCTGTGGAATATAAAAACAAAGCTAAAACTGAAGGACCAAAACAGCAGCAGACTCACAGAACCCAAGAATGGACTAACAGTTACCAAAGGGAAAGGGAGTGGGGAGGATGGGTGGGAGGGGAGGATGGGTGGGAAGGGATAAGGGGGAAAAGGGCATTATGATTAGCAAAGATAATGTAGCGGGTTGGAAGGTGGGTACATGGGAAAGGCAGTATAACACAGAGAAGACAAGTAATGATTCTATGGCATCTTACTACGCGGATTGACAGTGACTGTCATGGGGTATGTGGTGGGGACTTGGTGACAGGGGGAGTCTAGTAACCATGTTGTTCAAATAATTGTACATTAACGACACCAAAATAAAAATAATAAACTTAAAAAAATGAAGACAGTCTATTACTTTACCACTTTCCCAAATGCTAACTAATACCTTAGAACACTTTCAATTCTCCTAACCTTCCTGACTTTTATTACTGTTATCAGGCATTTTAATTCTACATAGTTTAATCTCCACAAGAGTTCATTCTAGAACTCATAGATGAAAATTCACCTCTGTTCATAAATTGCCTGGTCCTTTCTTCTTCATTTATCCCTGCATTGTCGGTTTTCAACTTGGGATTACTTTCCTTTGAACTTGAGAACTCCCTCTAGTAGTTCTTCTAATTCAAGGCTGCCAACTATGAAGTGTCTCACTTTAACTTTTCCTTAGAACATCTTTGTGGTTGATACTGCTGATGGGTGTAGAATTCTGGTTTGACATGAAAATTTCTTTTAGCATTTTAAAAATGGTGCTGTGTTGATATCTATTTGCCGTGTGTATATATGTTTAGACATCACCTATCAGCCTTTTTCTTGCTTATTTTGCCTCTGATTTCCCTACAGTCTGTATGTAATTCTGGTTTTTCGATCATACTGTAACCCCCTATGGTTTAGAGCGTAAATATTGTGCTTAGGGAATGTAAACTGCATCTGTGGATTGCTGTCCTTCATCAGTGGGGAGTGTGCTGTGTATTTTCACTTGTGGTATCAATTCCTTACCCCTCATTCCCTCTGCTCCTCTTTCAATCATATCCCACTTCTCCTTCCACTCTGTCCTGACACTGCACTTTTGTTGAGATACTTGTTCTTCAACTGTCTTGCCATTCAGGAATCCAGCCTTTGCTGGAATCAATCACTTCTTAATTTAATTTCTTAACTTAAGTACTAACATAAACACAAAGCATAGCCTTAATTTGGAACACAGCAGAGCTCTTTCATTCAAAATGAGGAGAAAAAAATTTTCCTTCTCATTCAGAGAAACACAGAGAGAAGAAAATGACAGCCTGGATCATATTAAGATATATTATGAGCTGGCTTTTATCAAAATTCACCAGTGAGATAGAGCAGTGGAAAGCCTGGGTGGGAGAGACTCAGATTACCTGCATCTGGTAAAGGACATCAAGCCAAATTATGTAAATATACCATCCAATAATACAAAGTGCTGAAAGCCCACTAGAAAAATACGGCCAAAGGTAGAAAAGACATTAGATAAAAGAGGATAAGCAAATAACTAAAGTTTTTTTTAAAAGCTTTACCCTGTTTAATTTCAGGGAAACGCTAATAAAACTTGCAATCTGCTGTTTTAGGACAGAAATCAGATGAGATGAATTAAAAAATACCAGGAATACATTCTCCCCAGGTTCTAGAACAATCAGATCATTCATGTAGGGCTAGTGAGAATTTAAATTGGTAGAACCTCTTTGGAAAACAGCCAGGATCTACTAAGGCTGTATACACACCTACAGTGGTCCCTGCATACAAATATCCCCAATATTGTGCACCTGTTTGGTCCCAACAACCTGAGTCAAAATGACTGTTGGAGAAACTAACCAAATGCTCATGCATAGGGAATGGTTATACACAGTGCTCTCTGCACCCCATGGAACCCAACACAGCAATCAGGATTTACAAATAATTACTGACAGAGGAAGAATCTCCCACATCAATTGTTGAGACACAGACAGATGCAGACATAGCCCAAGGATGTACAAGGATTCCGATTTTTCTACATCCTTGCCAACACTTCTTTTTATAATAGCCATTCTAAATGAGGAGTAATTATATTTTGATTTTGATTTACATTTCTCTGATTATTAGCAATGTTGAACACCTCTTCATGTGAATCTTTCCCATTTCTCTGTCTTTAAAGAACTATCTATGCAAGTTCCAATTCTTTTCCCTCCTGAGTTGTAGAAATTACCTACATATTCTGAATATTAACCCCTTATCAGATACACGATTTTCAAGAATTTCCCCCAATCTGTAGGTTGCCTTTCCATTTGATTAATTCTTTTGCAGTACAGAGCTTTTAAGTTTTATGCAGCCCCTCTTGTTTGTATATGTTTGTGACTTGCGCTTTGGGGCATCTGACCTACAGTGATCAGCTGATGCAATGTTGTCCCCATAAATACCACAATGATTATTTTACAAAAATATTTTTTAAAAACCTAAGATTCATATGGAACAACAAAGAGCTAACCAATCTTGAGAAAGAACAAAATGGTAGGAATCACACTTCCTATATTCTGCAAACTATATTACAAGTAACGGTAATTAAATCAGTATGGTACTGGCATAATGATGCGCATGTAACTCAATGGAACAGAAGAGAGAGAGTCCAGAAATAAACATATACAATCAACTACTAAGGAACCAAGTGTAAATAGGAATGGGGAAAGGATAGGATCTTTGACAAATTATGCCTGGAAAACTGGATAAACCCGTTAAAGAGCTCTCCTGCTAGCTTATGCTCTCCTCTCCCTCTCTCTGCCACCCCCGCCTCTCTCTCTCTCTCTCTCTCTCACACACACACACACACACACACACACACAAAATCACAAAATACCAGTGATATTTTGCTATAACCTGGATGGATTAAACCCTGCATTTTCAGATACCCTCAAGTTTTAAGTGGAGCTGTTCCAGGAGGCAAGTAGAGGGCAAAAGAAAATACGATACGGAAACCTCAAGCTGGTCAGTGGAACTGGAAGCTGGGTCACCTCAGGGCTGTGCAGGCCTGGCAGGTGAAGTTAAGAGAGCTGTGCCTGGGTCCTGGCCAGGACTAGGGACAGACATCCCTGTCCCTGTATCCAGAAGCCCCAGCCCATCCCAGCTGTGATCAGGAGGGCAGCCACACACCCTCCCAGAAGCCAGGCAGGAGAGAGGGAAGAGCCTAGACTGAAGTCCATCTCTCCCACGGAGCATCGGGGGAGCCGTAAGACAAGCAGTAACTACACAGCAGTGGGGCTGGGCCAAGTCCCCACCCAATTCAGGGAGAGGGAAAAATGGGTTTGCTTTGTTATTACGCTCTGTGGTTTACATGCAGGTTATTTAGCAAACCAGGAAGAGAATTACAACAGCATTTTCTTTCCTTCTTTTAAAGCCTCTGAAAACAACTTGTCAGACAGGCCACATGATGGGGCCCAGAGGTGTGCTGGCAGGCACAGGTGCAGGTGAAGGTGGTTACTGCCCGAGCCCCCTCTGCAGCAGTCACACAGGATTCCTCCAGGCTCTGGCCCTGCCCCTGCTGTTCCTTTTCAATCTGACCCACCTTCTGGCCTCAGAGGATGAGCCACCCCCTCCCTGGACCAGTCCTCAGCTACCCAGCTCCACAGCAATGCCAGCTCCCTCTGCCTCCTCGCCTGCTTCTCAGCTCAGGTGCAGGATGGAGCTAAACACCTTCTGCGCTGTTGTTGCAGTGGTGAGGATGATTCCAGGGAAGCGAGAATTCAGGGCAGATGGCAGTACGTGCAGAACACAGCAGAGTAATAGGAGGGCATTTTCGTGCAGCGCGCTCCTTGGTCTAAAACACGGATTCCTCACAGCAAAGCCATCATGCCTGTCGCAGCCCTTACATGTGGCATAGCATTCATACAACAGATAGAACAATAGTACCAGTGCAAATAGGCCAGACATTTGGAGATGCCAGTGTGGGTTTGGGGCAGATTTACAGTGATAACTCACATGACCTATAAACTCCTTTTAAGCATTTTATATTGGTTCAGTTTGTCAATGTTATCTCATGACAAGAGTTTCTCCCAGAGTGATGCAACTCCGTGTGCAGGCTGCCATTCAACCTTGCCAGGCTGCAAACACAGTGGTGGCCTTGGCAAACACAGAGCTTCACCCTTTGGGACATCTGGTGTGTTTTGACTGACAGGTACATTTTTCTTGGTCTGACGTTCTATTGAGGTATTAGTAAAATGTTCGATTTCTCTCAAGGCATAACAGACTTATTCACTGCTTCTGGCACCCTCAGAAGCAGCTGTGTTCCTGGAACCACTGAATCGGTTAGGAAAAAACACAGTTGTGATAATGTGGGGAAGAAAGGAATAGTGCCCTAGCAACCTCTCCCAAACCCCCTTTCCCAGATCCCCTGGAGAAGCAGAGGAATCTACCCTCCCTTGCCCGCCTCATGTTGAGTGTGAGCACCCATTCTTGAAGGCATGTAAGCCAGCCCCTCGTGCCTTTACCTCCCATTTTAGGCAGCCAATGTTTCCACAGCCCACTCCAATTTTCTATTAAACCATTGCTCTGAGAGTGACATGCAACACTGTACATCCGTCTGATGGGATGTTTCTTGGCCTTCCGTGGAACACCATGGTCTGTAAAGGGTGTCCGCTGGTCAGAGATGTAACTTGGTTGTCCTAACTGGTACAGAGTCTTCAGTTCCAAACCTTAAATGGTATCTTCAGCATTTGCATCTACCACTGGGTATGCAAAGCGGAGTCCAGAAGAAGTGTCTATTCTGCTAACGACCCACGTACAGCCTCCAAGAGGTACTAGTGTTGATCCAATGTAACCCACTGGCCAGCTATGTGGAGGGCGTGGCCACTGGAGAACTTTCCCCACAGCCAAATGCAGTCTCTGTTCTTTAGCTGACAGTCAGAACAGGATTTGCTGGCATTCTGTGCCTCACAGGGTGCAAGAGGAGCACATGTGTAGACTCAGCCTGTGTGTGCGCTGCTGCAGTTTCCCATGGACCCCGGCAGCCATGTCCAAGGGCAGCACCAGCAGGCCCACCTGGTGGCTTGAATCACCTCCCATTCCTCGACAGGCTTCTTCTGATGCAAACCAACATGGCCTGCATTAACGTGCCCCTCACATTCCCAGGGCAATCAAAATCCATAAGGCTGTCGCCCACACGGGCATTCTTTTCATAGTCCAGTTTCCCATTTCCCATCTTCCTGACCACACAGCCAGGCCAGTGGCCGCAGTCCCAGGTCATAAGAACCCCAGCACGAGGGGCTTTCCTCACTGCTCCATTCTGCCGTCACTGCCCAGAAAAGGGCATGGAATTCAGCCCACTGAAATCATTTGTTTCTCCTTCCTCCAGGCCAGCCTTGCCATCCTCTGGTATTACTGCAGCAGCTCCCCAACCAGGATACTGTCCATGCCTCCTGGAACTGCCAACTGTAACCAAGCAGCTCTTTGTCGTTAGCTGAGAGCTGTTCCTAGGACACTGTCCATGCAGCTCCCCAGGGGCTCCAGCATCGGTCCCAGAGGAAATGAGGCTGCCTGCTCACGGATTCGTGTAGGCCTCCTTGCATCCCCCCAGCAGCCTGCCCCTGTATGAACCATATCCATTTGATTAGGGGACTCTTCGGGGTTCTGCCTTCCCTATTACGGTGTTTCTCTGACATCACCCAACACATTATGGGTATCTCAGGTTTCAAAATTATTTTATGTACTTCGGTCACTGAGGCAGTCTTGATTAATTCCCAACAGTATGTTAATAATTGTCTTTCAAGTGGTGTGTACCAGGCAGCAGCATGGGGGAATTTTCTGGTCCAAAATCCCAAGGGTCACAGCTGGGAGGTGCTCATTTTCTTTTTTTTGCCACAAGCTCCAGTCTGCATGGGTGTGGGGGACAGACACTTCCAAAATCATGTCTGAGTGGGGGTCACAATGGCCAGATGCTGTCAAGCGCACAGCTGCCGTGTGTAATTCTGATGTGGCCCGCTTCTGTTCAGGACCCCACTCAGATGCAGCTTTCTTTCATGCAGTCTTACAGACAGGAGCTACAAATGGTTCCTGGTGTGGAATATGAGTCCTCCAAAATCCAAATAAACCAAAAAAGTGCTGGGCTTCTTGTTTGGACCTGGTGGGAGAGTGACAGCAGTTTACTGATAGTCACACTTGTGGAATACCCCGGGTGGTTTCTGCCCGCATTATTCCTACAAATTTCACTGAACAGGACCTTGGACCTTCACTAGATTTATTAACCAGCCCTGGTTGGTCACATATGTCCTTGTTGCATTCAAATCATTCCTGGCCAGCTCCTCTGTTTCTGGTATTAATAATGTCACCAACATCGTGTATTATTACACTCGAGCATTGCACCGAGTCCAAATCCTTCCTGACCACATAGTGACAATAAGCCGGGGAGCTCAGATCCCCGCCTAGCCCAGCAGATGCAAAGTGGGGTCCTTCCCACCTGAAGGCAAACTGGGCTTGGCTCTTTTCAGGAATTGAGACAGAGAAGAGAGCATTTGCAAGGTCCATCCAGGAGTACCAGCCTCCTTCAACCTGCTATACGTTCTATATGGCTGATATCATGCCTGGAACTGCTGGGACTATGGGTAGTACCCACATTACCTAAGCTTGAAGAGTCTCTATGTCCCATCCACCTTTGCACAGGCCACACAGGACTACTGTACAGCAAATCTGTGGACACCAGCACTCCAGCTTCCAGCATGTCACTCCTAAGAACGGTGATATGTTTGTCAAGTTATCTGCCTCTGTGGGTTCGCACAGTTCCAGCCATTCCCCATTTAGAATGTCCAACTAAACAGGCCTGAGGACGGGCTTACATACCTTCTGTTTTACTGTATTAGGCAGGGGAAGCCAACCCCAGTCACACATAATATCCACCCCAATAATATTTTCACGTAAAAGGGATGCAGCCACCTCAAGCAACACCTGCTCAAACACCCAATTTTCATCCAAACTTCCACCTCAATACCATCAGCCACTGCATCTCCATATACTCCCAATCTAACCTTAGCCCCTGCTAAGACTTCACCAAGAGGTTTTGGATTTACAGTGCATTGGGCTCCTGAACCAAGGACTCCCAGGGCCATTTTACTCCTCCCCCTGGCCACTTTTCTCACACATACCCGAATGGTCTCAGGGACAGGCTGGGGTGTGGCTTCGGGACGAGCTCTGTTACACATAGAATCCTGTTGGCTCCACAGAGTGGAAGCTCTCTCCGACAGAGAGACATACTCATCTCCCTGATGTTGCTGAGGACTTCACTGTATAGTCATGTTTGACTCTATCATTGGCTGATTCAACCTCCGGCCTCTGCCATCAGATGGGGTCCAAAACTCTCTCATTAACATGACAAGACACCCACTTCTCCTTTAAGGCTCTGCAGTGTTTTCAGGAATTGTGTAAGAGGAAGAAATATACCCAGCAATTATATATTTGGGTTACTGAATGTCCAAGTATGTATGTTGTATAGTTCACTATATCACAAAATTCAAAATAATGTTCATTACTTGTGCTATGCTCACTGCTGTGCCAGGCCCTGGGAGTACAATCACGCAAGACCAGTCTTCAGCATGCAAGGAAGACCAAAGTTAACAAAGTGAGAAAAAAGATAAACAAACAAGAAAAGATCCAATTGTAACCAGTTTCATTAAGTCACTAAACAGGGCACTGAGGTAGCAGTTCCTGATGGGAAGGAGGACCAGGCAAAAGGAAGTCATTTCCAGGAGGTCACATATAGGCTGGGACCAGAAAGGGGAATTTCAACAATACAATAAAAAGGTCATGCGTCATGATCAAGTAGGATTTACTCTGGGGATGCAAGGATAGTTCAATATCCACAACTAATGAATTTGACACATCACAGTAACAAAATGAAGGATGAAAATATGATCACCTCAACAGATGCAGAAAAACTTTTGACAAAATTCAACATCCATTTATGATAAAAATTTGAAACAAAGTGGGTATAAAGAGAACACACCTAAACATAAAAACAGACATATATGACAAACCCAGAGCTATCATACTCGACAGTGCAAAATTGAAGGCTTTTCTCTGAGAACAGGAACAAGTCAAGGATGCCCTCTCTTGCCACTTTTGTTCAGCATTATACTCAAAGTCCTACCCATAGCAATTAGCCAAGAAAAATAAAAGATATCCAAATTGGAAAGGAAGTAGTAAATCTGTCACTGTCTGCAGATGGCTTCATGCTATATGTAGAAAACTCCAAAGCATTCATCAAAAATCTATTAGAAGTAATAGATGAATTCAATCAAGGTGCAGGATACAAAATCAATATTCAAAAGTCTGTTGTGTTTCTATACACTAAGAATGAATGCAAGAAAAAGAAATTATAAAATCATTCCTACTTACAAATGCAGCAGAAAGAATAAAATACCTAGGAATCTATTTAACCACAGAAGTAAAATAACTATATGCTCAAAACCATAAAGCACCGATGAAAGAAACAGAAGTACAAAAATAAGTGGAAAGATAAACCATGCTCATGGATTGGAAGAATTAGTATTGTGAAAACGTCCACACTATAGAAAACAAACTACAGATTCAATGCAATCTCTGTCAAAGTACTCATAGCACAAGAAGATATTACAATGCTATGAGCTACATTACCTATGCTATATTTCCATTCTTGTGACTAAATTATTTTATAATTTGAAGAATGTACCAAGTTATCCCCTTCACCAACAAAAAGAGAATATAAAGAAGGTAATAATCCTGAAGAAAAAAAATCCCTAAACATTATGGTACTGGCACAAAAACAGATCCTTACATCAATGGAACAAAATATAGAGCACAGAATTAAATTCACACTTACATGGTCAGTTAGTCTACGACAAAGGAGGTAAGAATATATAATGGTTTTGAAAAAGTCTCTTCAATAAATGGTGTGGTTATGTTGGACAGCTACATAAAAGGAGGACCACTTTCCTAAAACACATCCAAAAAGAAACTCAAAATGAATTTAAGACTTAAATGTAACACCTGATCCCACAAAACTCCAAGAAGAATATAGGGGAAGCAAACTCTTTGACTCTGCTCTCAGCAACATTTTTTTTTAATCTCTCTCCCGAGTCGATGACAATAAAAGCTAAAATAAACAAATGGGACTACATCCAACTAAAATGCTCTGTACTGTGAAGGACACCATCAACCATACAGAAGAATAATGTACTGGATGGTAGAAGATGTTCGCCCATGAAATATTCAATTTGGGGTTAACATACAAAACATATAAAGTACTCCTCCAACTACTATTGAAAAGACAATCCAATTAAAAAAATGGGCAGAGGACCTAAACAGGCATTTTTCCAAGGAAGAAATATAGATGGCCAACTGACACATGGAAAAAATCTCAGTATCACTAACCGTTTGAATTGCAAATCAAAACCACAATGAGATCTCAATTCAAATCTGTTAGAATGGAAGCTCAAATTGGAGACAAAAAGTAACTAGACAGGGATGTGAAGAAAAAGAAGCCCCTGATTGTTGGGAATGGGAATTGGCATATCCAATGTGAAGAACACTATGGAGGCTCCTCAAACAATTCAAAATAAAACTCCCATATATCCCAGCAATTTGGCTTTATGTATCTATCCCAAGAAAGTGAAAACACTAATTTGAAAAGACATATGCATCTCTATGTTCACTGCAGCATTATTTACAACAGACAAGATACAGAAGCAGCCTAAATGTCCGTAGATACATGAATGGATAAACAGTGAAACACACACACACACAAATACACACACACACAGTGGCACATCACTCAGCTTTAAGAACGAAAAAAAAATCCTGCCATCTGGGACAACATCAACAATATCAAGTCTCCTTCAGAGCACTTGCCCTTGACATGAGGTGCTGTGCACTGTTCTTGCGCTCTGTGATCTTCCTCCCCATAAAACACAACTCCAAGTAATTACAAGAAAATGTCACGTTAAATGCGACTGGGGAAAACTCTACAATATTAATGGCAAAGAATCTTGAAAATGGAAAAGATCATCCAAAGCAAAGAATGTCTCAGAAACAAACAACAACAAAACGCTAAGGAGACGAGATCACTGGATATAATGAGGTATCCTGAACTGGATCTTCGAGAAAGGGTCCAACTATGGAAATCTGAGGGAGAGAATGGATGGTGGATGGTGACAGTACACCATCACTGCTTGTAACTGTAACAACGAACTATAATGACGGTAGTAAGAGGGGAAGTGATCTGAGCAAACTGCAAAACCCAACTGTGTAACTCAAATTTTCTGTAAATCTAAAACTATCTTAAAATAAAAACGTACTAAAACACTTTTTATAGCTTAACACTTATTATCATCAAACTATCTGCTAGAAATTACTATTAATTTTGATTGTCAACTAGTTCTACTGCTTTGTTTTTTAAAGATACTTTTTATGTCACAGAGAAATATTTAACCCCGGAAGATACATAATTTCCAAACTATGTTACAGTTTTCACGTTTAATGGAGAATGCATGTACATATTTACTTATTATACATAATTTTATTTGGCAGGGTCTTTTTTAAGTCATTGTTTCACTGGTATGGCTGTGCCCTGGGGTCCCTCTGAAAAAATGTCTTCATAAATATATGTAGAGATTCAGGTACTATGGTGTGTATTTCACTTCATGGCTGAACATATTCAAAAGACTGCTTATAAGAACATAAAATAAAATGGTCTAGTGTGAAGGCTCACAAACTCCAAGAATACTTCTATATTTCAGCAGTATTGAAACAAAATCGAGTGTCTGTAACTCAAATACTCAGATTACAATAACGAGAACAGAATGTGTGACCATGAAGAGATTCTATGTTTCATCTCGATATTTTCTAATCACAAAGTGTCTAAAATATATTCAAACATCAGCTCGTAGGTGAAAGTGAGCAAACAGTGAAAAAAAAATCAAATTAGAACTGACAAACATTCCTGCAAATGATGGTAGGTGTTGGTACACTGTGTGCCAGACGTAAGTGATTCTTAAGCGATTACACAGAATCATTCAAAGCTACAACACTGGTATGCTCCACAATTTGATAAAACTTACATGGTGATGTAATTCTTTATAGCTAATGATGTAGGTCAACATGAAAAGCGATCTGCCGCTTTATGCTTACAATGCAAAAGGAATATATAACATGCCTAAGAAATAGGGTTAGATCTCAAGTAAAACCGAGAACATAAAACCCTAAGGGGTTTCCTACAATTTTGACTGCGTAAGAGAAGTAACCCCATGTGAATACGTCAGAGGACAAGCTATGTCTAAGGTAAAAACACTGCCATCACCACAGCAGCACAGCCCCCGAACAGCCCCAGAGGCTCGTCTAGCAGAGACGCACACCATCACCCCTCTCGGTCTACAATCACAGGCAATGCAAAAATAGGAAAGGAACATGGCATAGAGAAGACAACTGGCAAGCAGTGATCAGAAAGAATAATTTTTCCACTAGCCTCTGGGGATATCCTGCCAAGTGTTTCTATGCAGTTTTAGAAAGATTTTGCTTGAAATGTGGTTGGGACCACTCTGAACCACAGAGGTAGTTAAGGTAATAAACTAGGACAGGAGAGCAAAGAGCACCAATGGTGTGTCTCCTATGTATCAGGCCAAGGTGCAGGGTCTTTATTTCTACTACATCACTTCATCTCGACATGACTGATGTGACTTACTCAACAACTTCATACATGAGTAAAAAATTACTTCAGAATCACTTCCCTGAACATAAATGGAAGGATATAAATATTCTTAGAATTCCTGCCATCTTCACTCAAGTCTTTAGGCTCAGCACCTTTTTCATACGAACAGAAATAAACAGAGCACTAAAAGCTACTATTCCATTTCAAATACACCTCACTCACCTCTAAATGCCTAAATTCAGTGAAGCACCACCTCCACCTTGACAGCAGAGAGGGGAGCAGTTTCCCAGCAAGCTAACTGGCTGCCACCTCAGCAAGTCCAAGGGCCACTAAACGACACCAGCAACTGGTGTCCCCAAAAGGTGGCTCCCTTACCTGTGACTATCCATACTCTCTGGAGATGGGCAACCAGGCAGGGCCACGGGGGTGACATCAGCGCACAGGCACAAAGACCTATTGGGCCTGCACCTGCCTCGGCCCCCTCAGGCCAGCCAGGGTGCTCCCTGTGTGGGGCCCCACATCTAGCACCTGGTCAGCCTCTCTCTCTGTGAAGGGGGTCCCCTCACCTTGGAGCCTGGGTAACAGTAGTCAATCACCTCCTCTGCCAGGCCTAATGGATTTCACCACTCCTTACCACCGTGGCCTGCACCTTGCCTTGATTTCCCTCTTGCCTTCCCACTAAGTAAGAGTCGCCACAGAGCTCTGGACTTTTAGTGGGACCTTACCAGTGTGCTCCTACTTTACGCCTTTTGGGAGTTTTAACCTAGACTCTAGTTTTCTCTGCACAAGCTTTAGCAAGTACACTCGGGATCATTCCTTGAGAGCCCCCTGCCGGTCCGAAAAGTGCAGGGATCCTGTGACCTCTCGCTGCCAGAGCCTTGGTCGGAGTCACAAGCCTGTTTCGCTTCCCTGGGGCTGCAGGTAAGGAAATGCCATAGCCCTAGGATGGCTGTCTCTAAGGAAGGGAGATCAATAGAATAGAGCCATTTACTAGTTGGACTCAGACTTCAGCTTGACTATTTCACAAACTTCATTTACATTATACAGGAGAAAGTGGCTTAGTCCTAAGAGGACTGCTTTGAATGAGGGGCAGGGAAACTTTCTCCAAAGCCAGAGATAAAATTCACAGGCTGCCACAGACATTTATGGGGGGGGGGGGCGGTCTATCCTCTTCAAACACCAGTTTCTGCCACTGCCTGGGAATCATCATGCTAGTCAACCACTGTAAGAAATCTGATCTGTGAAAAAAGACTTCAGGAGTCATCTGCGACTCTCACATAGACAGCAGCCTAGCCTAGCTCACTGGATCGATGAGTCAGAGCCAAGATCCAAGGACCACTATCTACCAGTGCAGTCTGCCCTCGCAGTCTGCAGATTAGGACAGGAAAGTAGGAGATCAGCTCAGCCACTCCCCAACATTCCCATCCATCCAGAGGCGGGGGATCAAGGAGCAGCAGACACCAGGAAACCTTTCACATGAGACTTAAGACTGGTAGCCGACAATAATTGTCTTTTAGGTGGCTAACGGGTGCCCAGATACATTTTTCTGAGAGAAAAAGAACAGCATTTAGACAAGAATAAAAGTGAAGAATACATCTCCTACCTTGTGGTGGTCGGCATCGGGTTCTGTAAAATTGATGAAGTTAGAAGAGAGTCAGGAATGCCCCCTGCCTCACTCAGAGGCAGGGCACCCTGAAATAGCAGGCTGGAAGTCAGAGAGAGACAGAAAGAAAGACACTCCTCATGGATACCCAGTCGGGCTGTCGGGGTCTGATTCCAGGCACGCGGACCTTTGTGAAGCCGCTGAAGTGTAGCCTGAGCCTAGGCTCTCTCATTTGCCCACAGCCTTCCTCAGTCCCTCGCATCCAAGGAGATGCCTCTGAAGGGGAATCCTGGCCTCAACTCAGGTGACTTTCCCGGCTCCCAAGGGAGATGGGGGATCCACTGAGGGAGACGCAGGGGAACCTGTCACTCGAGACTTTGAGATCGGCAGCCGGGCTAGTCCCATTTAAGTGGCTGACGAGTGCCCGATGTTGTGTGCCTTAGACGGCTTCCTTCTATAAGGACAGTGAAAGAAAAGGTACGCTTGGATGGTGATACTCACCTCCAAAGTTATCCCGGACGAGCTCCCAAAAATGATGCAGCTTCTCACACCACAAGGGTATGAAACTAGAAATACATTATGCAAATAAGATGAAAAAGCCTACCATCACATGGAGGCTTAACAACATGCTCCTAATAACCAATGGATCAATGTGCAAATAAAAACAGAGATCAAGCAATATATGGAGACAAATAACAACAATAATTCAACAACGCAAACTCTGTGGGACACAGACAAGCCGGTGCTAAGAGGGAGGTATATCGCAATACAGGCCTACCTGAGGAAAGAACAACAATCCCATATGAGCAGTCTAAACTCACAGTTAACAAATCTAGAAAAAGAAGAACAAATGAGGCCCAAAGTCAGCAGAAGGAGGAACATAAGAAAGATGAGAGCAGGAATAAATACAATCGAGAAGAATAAAACAATACAAAGAATCAATGAAAGCAGGAGCTGGTTCTTTGAGAAAATAAACAAAGTAGATAAACCCCTAGCCAAACTAATCAAGAAAAAAAGAGAGTCTGCACACAGAAAACAGAAGCAGAAATGAAAAGAAAAAATCACTATGGACATCACAGAAATACAAAGAATTATTAGAGAATACTTTGAAAAATTATATGCTAACAAACTGGATAACCTAGAAGAAATGAACAACTTTCTAGAAAAATACAACCATCCAAGGCTATCCCAGAAAGAACAGAAAATCTGAAAAGACCAATTACTAGAAACAAAATTGAACTGGTAATCAAAAAACTACCTAAGAACAAAATCCCTGAACCAGATGGCTTCACCTCTGAATTTTATCAAACATTTAGTGAAGATCTAATTCCCATCCCCCTTAAACTTTTCCAAAAAGTAGAAGAGGAAGGAATACTTCCAAACTCATTCGATAATGCTGGCATCACCCTAATATACCACAAAAAAAGAAAATTAACGACCAATATCCCTGACGAACATACATGCAAAAATACTCAACAAAATATTAGCAAACAGAATTCAAAAATACATCAAAAAGGTCATTCATCATGAACAACTAGGATTTATTCAAGGGATGCAAGGATGGTACAGTATTAGAAAATCCATAAACATCACTCACCACATCAACAAAAAGGAGGACAAAAACCACATGATCATCTTCACAAATGCTGAAAAAACATTCAACAAAATTCAACATTCATTCATGATAAAAACTCTCAACAAAATGGGTATAGAGGGCAAGTACCTCAACATAATACAGGCCATTTATGACAAACCCACAGCCAACATCATACTTGACAGTGAGAAGCTGAAAGCATTTCCTCCAAGATCGGTAACAAGACAAGGTTGGCCACTCTCCCCACTTTTATTCAACACAGTTTGGGAGGTCCTAGCCACGGCAATCAGAGAACACAAAGAAATAAAAGGCATCCAGATGGGCAAGGAAGAAGTCAAACTCTTCCTGTTTACAGATGACATGATACTGTATATAAAAAACCCAAACGGATCCACTCCAAAACTACTAGAACTGATATCTGAATTCACCAAAGTTGCAGGAAACAATATTAATACACAGAAATCTGTTGCATTCCTGTACACTAACGATGAACTAGGAGAAAGAGAAATCAGGAAAACAATTCCATACACAATTGCATGACAAATAATAAACTACATAGGAATAAACCTAACCATGGAAGTGAAAGACCTGTACCCTGAAAACTACAAGACACTCTTGCAAGAAATTAAAGAGGACCCTAATAAATGGAAACTCATCCCATACTCTTGGGTAGGAAGAATTAATATTGTCATAATGGCCATCCTGCCTAAAATAATCTACAGATTCAATGAAATCACTTTCAAAATACCAACACCATTACTCAACAAACTGGAACAAATAGTTCAAAAATTCATATGGAACCACCAAAAGACCCAGACTAGCCAAAGCAATCCTGAGAAGGAAGAATAAAGCGGGGGATCTCCCTTCCCAACTTCAAGCTCTACTACAAACCACAGTAATCAAGACAATTTTGTACTGGCCCAGGAACAGACCCATAGACAGAATTGAGATTCCAGATATTAACTGAAGCATATACGGTCAATCTATATATGAGAAAGGAGCCATGGATACACAATGGGGAAATGACAGCCTCTTCAACAACTACTGTTGGCAAACTGGACACCTACATGTAAGAGAATGAAACTGGATTATTGTCTAACCCATATACAAAAAGTAAACTCAAATGGATTAAAGAAAGACCATAAAACTCTTAGAACAAAACATAGGAAAAAATCTCTTGGACATAAACAAGAGCAACTTTTTCATGAACATATCTCCCCAAGCAAGGGAAACAAAAGGAAAAATGAACAAGTGAGCCTGGGGAGAATGTAAATTAGTTCAACCATTGTGGAAAGCAGTATGGAGGTTCCTCAAAAAGCTCAAAATAGAAATACCATTTGAACCAGGAATTCCACTCCTAGGAATTTACCCTAGGAATGCAGCAGCCGAGTTTGAAAAAGACATATGCACCCCATTGTTTATTGCAGCACTATTTACAATAGCCAAGTGTCCATCCATAGATGAATGGACAAAGAAGATGTGGTACATATACACAATGCAATATTTTTCAGCCATAAGAAGAAAACAAATCCTACCATTTGCAACAACATAGATGGAACTAGAGGGTATTATGCTCAGTGAAATGAGCCAGGCAGACAAAGACAAGTACCAAATGATTTCACTCATCTGTGGAGTATAAGAACAAAGAAAAAGAAAACTGAAGGAGCAAAACAGCAGCACACTCACAGAACCCAAGAATGGGCTAACAGTTACCAAAGGGATGGGAACTGGGGAGGATTGGTGGGAAGGGAGGGATAGGGGGAAAAAAGGGGGCATTACTATTAACAGACATAATGTAGGGGGAATATGGGGAAGGCTGACAACACAAGACAAGTAGTGATTCTATAGCATTTATTACGCTGATGGACACTGACTGTAATAGGGTATGTGGGGGGGGACTTGCTGATGGGGGGAGTCTAGTAAACATAATGTTGCTCATGTAATTGTAGATTAATCATACAAAAAATAATAATAGTAATAACTTAATAAAACCTTTAAAGAAAAAGATTATCATTTAAATTTGAAGGAGGGATTAAACAATTTCCAGATAAGCAAAAGCTGAGAGAATTTAGCTCCCACCAACCATCTCTACAGTGTATTTTGAAGGGACTGCTATAGAAGGAAGTGTTTCTAAGGTTAAACAGCTGTCACCAGAGGTAACAAAAAGGGATAAAGAGTAGAGAATATCATACTTAATATATAAAGAATGAGGAGGAAAAGAACAACAACCTTTAGATTGTGTTTGTAATAGCACACATAAGTGAGTTAAGTTAGATTCTTAGTAAGGAAGGTACCCTTGAACCTTTCGTAACCACGCATCTAAACCTGCAATGGCAATAAGTACATACCTATCGATAATCACCCTAAATGTAAATGGTCTGAATGCACCAATGAATAGACATAGAGTCACTGAATGGATAAAAGAACAAGACCCATCTGTAGGCTGCCTACAAGAGACTCACTTCAAACCCAAACACATACACAGACTAAAACTGAAGGGATGGAAAAAGATATTTCACGCAACTAATAGGGAGAAAAAAGCAGGTGTGGCAGTACTTGTCTTGGACAAAATAGACTTTAAAGCAAAGAAAGTCACAAGAGACAAAGACAGACATGATATAATGATAAAGGGGTCAACCTGACAACAGGATATAACCATTATAAATATCTATGCACCCAACACCCGAGTACCTACATATGTGAAACAAATACTAACAGAATTAAAAGGTGAAATAGACTGCAATGCATTCGTTTAGGAGACTTAAACACTTCTCTCACTCCAAAGAACAGATGAACCAGACAGAAAATAAGTAAGGAGACAGAGGCATTGAACAACACGTTAGAACAGATGGACCTTACAGACATCTACAGAACTCTCCACTCAAAAGCAGCAGGATACACATTCTTCTCAAGTGCACATGGAACATTTTCAAGAACAGATCATATACTAGGGCACAAAAAGAGCCTCAGTAAATTCAAAAACATTGAAATTGTACCAACCAGCTTCTCAGACCACAAGGCTATGGAACTAGAAAGAAATTACACAAAGATGACAAAAAAGTCTACAATCACATGGAGGCTTAACAACATTCTCCTAAATAACCAATAGATCAATGATCAAATAAAAAGAGATCAAGCAATATATGGAAACAAATGACAACAATAATTCGACAACGCAAAATCTGTGGGACGCAGTAAAGGCGGTGCTAAGAGGGAAGTATATTGCAATACGGGCCCTACCTCAGGAAAGAACAACAATCCCATATGAACAGTCTAACCTCACAATTATCTAAACTACAAAAAGAAGAACAAATGAGGCCCAAAGTCAGCAGAAAGAGGGACATAATAAAGATTAGAGCAGAAATAAATAAAATCGAGAAGAATAAAACAATAGAGAGAATCAATGAAAGCAGGAGCTGGTTCTTCGAGAAAATAAACAAAAGAGATAAACCCCTATCCAGAGAGTCTACACACATAAACAGAATCAGAAATTAGAAAGGAAAAATCACTACTGACACCACAGAAATATGAAGATTTATTGGAGAATACTATGAAAAATTATATGGTAACAAACTGGACAACCTAGAAGAAATGGTCAACTTTTTAGAAAAATACAACCTTCCAAGGCTGACCCAGGAAGAAGCAGAACATCTGAACAGACCAATGACCAGCAAGGAAATTGAAGCGGTAACCCCAAATCAAAAGTACGACAGGTGGCTCACGAAACAAATTGTTCATTCTGAAGCTGCTGCCTCCGGCGGCCTCTCCCCCGCCGCCGCGCCACGGGTCCCACCCGCCCGTCAGCTCGCACGGCCCTCGAGGCCGCCGCCGAAACACTGCACACGCAAGACGCCCGCCGGCCTCCCCGTGTGCGCGGACCGGCCAGGCCCCTCCGCCTGCGGCCTCGGCCGGGCCCCGCGAGGACCGCACCCGCGTCGGCCGCCCGCCGAGCCACTCGCACAGCCGACTCCCTCACGGGTCCGCCGCGCTCGCAGGGGGAGGCAGGGGTCCCCACGCCCCGTCCGGGCCGCGCCGAGCCCCGCGGCCACTTACCTTCCGGCCCGTAGAGTTGTCGCTGTCGTCTTCACCCCTGAAGCGGGGCCCGCTCTGGACGCTCCGCTGCAGGTCCGCGGCGAAAACCGCCTCCCGGCCAGCTCTCCACGCCCTTGGCGAGACGGTCGGCGGGGGACAGGCGGCCCCACGCGCGGCGGCGGACGAGCTGCTCCTGCGCCTCTGCCCCGCGGCGGCGGCGGCGGCGGCGGCGGGGGCCAGGTCGCGCCGCCCGACGGCGCCAGGCTGGAGGTGGCGGAACTGGACGGGACGGCGGGCAGGATGCGCCAGGACAGGGACCGCAGACCTCAGCACGGACACAGCCGCGGGAGCAGCTACTCCAGACGACGCTCGCGACGCTACTGACTCCTGAATACGGCGGGGGCGGTGCCTGCAGCTACTGCGCACCCGCCGGAGTTACAGGTCTGCGCGCGCATGCTACAGGGATTTCACCTACATTCTCTCTGGTCCACACAAATACTTTACAAGGTAGATGATATTACACCCATTTTAAGGATGTAAACACTGATACTAAGATTAGAGGGTAACCTGATGAACTATATGAGTAAGTCTGTAGTTTAGTAGCTTTGTTCCAATGTTGATTTCTTAGTTTTGATAGATGTACTGTGATTTTATAAGATTTATAAGATACTAGTTTTAGGGGATTTTGGGCAAAAGGTATACAGGAATGTTGCACTATAACATTTCCATAAATCTAAAATTATTTCAAAATTAACAGTTTTTTAAATGATTTTAAGGGATTTGTTCAAAGTCACTTTTCCACTATAACTTGAAAAGCAATAATAGAAATATTAGATGTGTAGGCAGAGAAACAAGAGGACTGACTCCCTGGTTTAGAAGGAATAAAGGGCAAGTCAGTGCCGCAAACAGCAGAGGGAAGGTATGGAAAGTCGCTAGCTACAAAAGTAGACTCTGCTGTTCCAATTTGCTGAGGCATTGGGATGGAAGGCAGGAGAAGGGAGGGAGGGAACAGAAGGAAAGAAGGGGTGCTAGGAATACATTTGTTAGGAAAACTCACACTTGAATTCCTGCTGCTGTACCATTGTTCCTGCTGCAATTATTTCCCAAGGGGAGGCTGATTTGGAATTCTCACTGAAGGCAGTGGAAAATCAGTCAGCTAACGTGACCTGAAAAAACAAAACTTTGTATGTTCTTTTCCCCCCCAAATAGTTCCCCCTTACCAATTGGAAAAATAACATGCACATGCACGCACACACACACACAAGCATACAGATCCAATGAGATACAATTCATTCAAGGTCTTTCTATGAGGACATGTGAAATGCCGTAACTTTCAATCCTTATATCAGGCCAGAAACAGCAGAAGAGAGTTCTCACTATAGTTCTAAGGATTAAAAAATATTTAAGGTTTGGAAGAAGGAAATGTGAAACACATCCAGCCATGCCAGTGTGCACTAAAATAATATCAAAAAAGATATAAAGTAAAATTTCCTAAGCTTTGTAAGCTTGTCATAGTGCCAAACTGATGTTTTAAAAGATAAATGACATGTTTTAATGGGTTTTAGCCAAAAAACCAAAATGACATTACAGAATTTTAACCTGAATGCAATTTTAAGGCTGAGCCAGAATATGAAAATTGCTATGCTGTCTTTCCAAATATGAGTGTTCTAGCAAATTTTATTGTGATTAAAAAATGCATGACATAAAAATATCCTCATTGACAATTTTCAAGTATACACTCACTATTGCCAACTACATGCACATTGTTGTACAATCGATTTCTAGAACTCTTCCATCTTACGTGACTACAATTCTACATCCATTGAACAACTGTTAACGCTCTCCCCTAATCCTGACATCATGTTCGACCTAACCAACATTCAACTTTCTGTTTCATTACATCTCATTACTTCAGATCTATCATGTAAATATAATCATGCATTATTATTTGACTGCCTTGTTTCACTTAATGTAATGTTCTCAAGGTTCATTAATGCTGTAGCATGGGACAGAACTTTCTTCTTATTTTATGACCAAATAATATCCTCTGTGTTTATATACCACATTTCCATTTAACCATCGATAGACATTCAGATTGCTTCCACATCTGAGCTATGGTGAATAATGCTACAATGAATATGGGTGTGAAAGTATCTCCTGAAGATCCTGTTTTCAATTCTTTTGGATATATAGCCAAAAGTGGAATTGCTGGTTCAAATAGTGACTCTATCTTTAAATTTCTGAGGACCTTTTTAGTTTTTCATAGTGGCTGCACAATTTTATAATCCCACCAAAAGCACATAATGGTTCACTTTCTCCACACCTCACCATACTTTCTATTTTTTAATCGTAGCCAAAGGCCATCTCTGCTTTTTATTTGATTACTGTTTGGATGGAGTATCTTTTCCATCCTTTCACTTGTAACCTATGTGTACTTTACACCTAAGGTGGATCTCTTAGAGTTAGTATAGAGTTCAATCTTGTTTTTTAACCCATTCAGCCAGTCTATGTCTTTTGAATGAGGAGTTTAATCCAATTATATTTCAAGTAATTGCCAATAGTGTAGGATTTACTATTGGTGTTTTATTATTTTGTTTCTTGTTGCTATTTTCTCCATCTTTTCTTCTCTTGCTGCATTCCTTTGTTTCATCAAATTTTCCATTGACATGCTCTGACTTCTTTCTCATTTTCTTTTGTATATCTTCTGTTCTATTATTTGATTGTTAGTGATTCTAAAGAAATTAATCCAATTGGCTGTTGCCATTTATGAGCACACCCAGAGCTGAACTGTCAGGACGGGCGCCTTCCTTTAATCCTAACTCTCCATTACTGGAGCAATAGATGATAGGCACAAAGAAGCCCCGGAAAACAAGGAATCAGAATGTTCAGGCAATTAAGCTGTCTTCTGTTTAAAAGTATGCATTTCAAAATGCTACTTATGTCTTCAGAAAAGGATTATTCTCTCCCAATCTTTCTACATTCTACTTTGTTTTGCCTTCTCTTATATTTTAGTTCCATTATTAAAGAACAATTTACAAAACATATAAGAGAGTATATAACTCAAGATGCACATCTGTAATTTCAGGGGAAAGTCCGGGGCAATATTCCTTTGAAACCAAAGTCAGTCAAAAGGAGAAATAAAGTTTATTTCCTATAAGCAGTCATCCACTTCTGCTCCCCCATGTCTCTTGTGACCTGGCTACAGAAGAAGAGTCCTCACCCTACCTCTCTGGTCTAGAGAAGCCCTCGCTGGCCCCTGTAATTACCCATTGATATGGAGACGACTACTTCTCTCCACCCCCTAAAAATACCCATTGTATGGAGATGCACTAAAGCCAGGCAAGAGATCCTGGAAATATTTCAATTTTACCCAGAGCACACCCCTCCAGAAATCTCACCTTACTATCTACTTGTTTCCCATCTTCCACAATGGCCCCTCTCTGAGATAACTGGTGCATTGTAACCAGACTAATAACATACAATAAAAACAGCAATAAAATCATGATAATCCTCAAGCCACTGGATTCAATTAGGCTCAAACTTCTATGCAGATCAAGTCCATAGCTGGCCCTTCCCTCAGGCAGTCAGTAGCTGAAGAGGTAGGGAGTTCAGAGCAATCATCATGTGGCAGCTGCAGCCAGGGGGCGCATCCCCGCCATAGGGACTATATCTTGAGGGTGATAAGATACATGGTTTAAACCAGCATAAGCAAATCTTGTCCATCAGGTAGGATACCTGCAAGAGAGTGGCATTGTGATAAAACTGGCAGGAATGGGATCTCATCCTGGTCTAGTGTACCAGACTTACATCTCCCTGCTGTGGGAGTTACAGATGGGTGGATACATAGGGCTATGGGAGGTACATACACTGGCTGTAAACATAAAACAAAACTTCCCCATAAAATGCTCTTACCTCCTGGACGTTTTGGGTACACTACCTTGATTGTTGGGGGCCATTCTGCTGTTCCTCCAGGAATACAACTTCCAGGCCTTTTCCCAAAGGTGCCAGAAGGGCCATTCATCGCTAGTCCATGTGTGAAAATGTACAGGGCCACGTCCATTCAAGTGTTTCCAGGGTTTAATGCAGTATGGGATGGCAGCAGGATGTTGCTCTACTGTCCATATCCTGGCTTGAATAATTTCTCTTTGGCTTGCACATACAGTTTTAGAGGAGAGGCAGCATTGTGTGTTTGCATATCCGCAGGGCTCAAGGCTCCTTTTCGGTGCTTCTCACTCAAACACCATAGCAGTTTCCATGAGTGAACTGACCAGTCCCAAAGACTAATGGTGTCTGACTTCAGGCCAGATTTCAGCAAACCATTGTACCTCTCTATCATGCCTGCCCCAGTAGGATTATACGGTACATGAAACTTCCACTTTATTCCTAATTGCTGCACTCATTATTGTAATGCATGTCCAGTAAAGTGGGTGCCTTGATCACTCTCAATCACCTGCTGCTGGCCATAGGCTGCAAAGAGATGCTCTAGGTCCTCTTGGTGGTTTGCTGATTTGCACGATGTGCAGGAAAAGTAACCAACAGGCCAGTAGCTGTGTCCACAGAGTCATGGCATACCAGTAACCTTCTGATATGGGCAGAGACCCAATATAGTCTATCTGCCACCTGACAAGGGATTTCAGCCCCTTTACTGTTGTCCCATGTTTTTGAGGGACTCAGTATAACTCCCTCTTAGAGCACACAAGGCTGACTTCTTCAAAGGTCAACAGCAAGCCCCACCGACGGGCTACAGCCTGCATTGTCCTTTGCCACGTGTGCAACAAATGCTGATGTAACCATTGGGCTACATCAGAGGCAGGCTTTCCTTCTAGCCATATCCAACACACCTGGATCAATGCATCCGCTTCATCATTCCCTGGGGATGCCAAAGGCAAACAGCCAGTCACATGATATATGGTAACAGTCTTAGTCTGACCAGGGGCTCATATGTCTTGTCACAACTCTTGCCTCTAAAGGAGCTGGTGACCAACCATCCAGTTGGCATGGTACCATGTCAGTAGCCACAGGGTCAAGCCCCAATAGATGGCCCAGCTATCAGTGCAGACAACTATAGGGGAGGGCTCCTGGGTGATCACAAGCCATACTGCCCACAACTCAGCCCATTGGCTGCTCTTCCCCTCTCCATTCTCCATCCATATTGTCTCAGTCTTAGGACGGAAAGCCACAGCCCTCCACTTTAGGAGATGCCCACAACTGGAGCTGTCTGTATAACAAGCATCTTCAGGTATAGGGGTCTTTCCCTCCTGAAAAAGACTCTCAGCTACCAATGTCTCAAAAGCAAGTTCTTCCTGTTTTCCACTGGTATTGTCACTGGCCCTAATAAGCATTGGAGTTCTGCACTTAAGGAGCTCATAGAAAGGGTGCTACACTGCTGTAAATATGTGCCCCATTTGGTCAGTGTAGACATCTGCCACACCAGTCCATGGCCTTTGGAACCAGGCTTGCACCCACGCTGCAATGGAATAGGTGGTTATTTCCTTGTTCGGAGCTGTTCTGGTGATGGGCTCCGTAGCCAGCAAGGTGTGTTGCTTCTCTGTCAAGGTGTATCGAACCTTTGCTCCTTTCTATAGTTGTGACCAGAATCCAATAGGTTGGCGTGTCCGTTCAAGCTGCTGCCAAAGACCCCATCCATAACCACTTCGGTTACATGAACATGTAGTTCACAGGGCCTTGATGAGTCCATTACATTCAAGGCCTGTATGGCCTTGACTGCCCACTTGTCAGCAGTAAAAGCAGCTGCAGATGTTTCATCCTAGTTGCAACTGATGCCCTTTCATAACAACCGGTATAAGGGCTTCAGAATTTGTGCTAGGTGCAGGATAAACACTCTCCAGTAGCCCAAAGGACCCAGAAACTCTTGTAATTCTGTGACAGTGGTAGGGGTAGGGAAAGCCTGGACCTTGTCTATGACTTATTCAGGAATAACTAGTTTTATCTGACCAGACAACCCCCAAGAACGTTACAAACAAGGTCTCTGAAACTTTGTGCTGTTCACAGCCCATCCTTTTTCCTGTAGATGTTGCAGCAGTCTAGAAATTGCCCTTTCTAAATCTGCAATAGAATCATATGTGAGCATATCGTCAATGTAGTGTATACAGCCGCACCATTTGTGGTTTCCTCCACGTGGCCAAATTCTAGGCTACAAGTCCATGACAGATGGTGGGACTGTGAAGGTATCCCTGTGGAAGGACAGTGAAAGTCCACTGCCAGCCTCCCCACATTAAGGAAAACTGTTCCTGACTTTCCTGTGCTATGTCAATAGAGAAGAGAGCTTTAGCAAGGTCCACAACATAATGATATGTCCCTAATTCATGACTTAGTGTGTCCGTAAGGGCTGCTATAGAGGGGGCAGCAGCATGCAAAGGTGGTGTGACTTTATTAAGTTCCTTGTAGTTCATGGACATACTCCAGGACCCATCTGGCTTTTTCACTGGCCACACTAGGGAGTTAAAAGTACTGAGTGGGCTTTACGATGCCCATCTTCTCCAACTCCTGTAGAGTTTCTCCAATTTCCTTGTGCCCTCTGCCCAGTCAATTTATACTGCTTAGTATTTGTCATCTGCTGAGGTACAGGCAGAGCTACAGGTGGGTGCTTAACATGTCCCCTCAGAACTGCCTTCACCACACACACCCTCAGACTGAACTCACCTGCAGAGGTCTGTAACCACAGATTCTGCAGGATATCTATCCCCCAAATATATTCTGGGATGGAAGAAATGTACACGGTAAACTCCTTTGGGGGTAAGTGCACATCCCCAACGGGATTTGGGCTTTCTTCACTCTAATTGCCTTACCCCTAATCTATCACAGCACGGGTCCTGGAAAAATACTCAGGGTTGCCATACATGAGAGAACATTCAGCTCCCGTGTCTACCAGTGCCAGGACACATTGTATATTCAGAGGGGACCAATGAATTGCTAATTCTACATGTGGCTTCTGGTCCCCACCACATCCCCCAAGTTGGGGACCTTGAGACCCCACCTCAGTCAAACCACAATTCCCAGTTGTCCTCCTGTGGGGGTGAGGGCTCAGGCAGAGCCTGAATATTGTCCCCCATGAAGTCTTGCAGAGACATAGGCCAGGCATGGGGCTTTGACTATGGCTTCCGTGTCTTGGACCTCAGTGGCTGGAACTGATGCTCTGGCTTTAATTGGTGCCACAATTCTAACAGGATCCTATTGAGCTGCCGATCAAGTTTTTCTTTCATTACCCCAGCCTTTATCAAATCAACCCACAGCTGAGTCCTCAAGACCGTCACAGGGCCCTTTGCACCTCTCCTTTCAGTTGTAGCCCATACTTCCTTCTGTGCTCTTACTGTTTCAACCTCCCCCAGATCTGCTAAAGTACAAGTAGCCTCACTTATGGGTTTCCCTCTGTGGGGGCTAGAGTAGTCTCTAGGGACCCAAAGAGAGATGGGAGAGCTGTATGCAGCACCAGATTTCTCATTCCTACATTGAACAACTCCTTATCAGGGCCCTGGGGGTCCATATTATAGATGATATTTTTCACGCCCAATTCCCACAACACCTGTTGGAGCTCTGCATAGTTTTCCAGCTAGTGGGTAAGTAGGATAAATCACCCTGATTAGACCAAACTTCCCTGATGGCAGCTGTCAGCCAATCCCTGATTCCCTGAGGTGTGATGGGCACTTTGCAATCGCTGGTGGAGAGAAGGGTGAGTCGTCAGGGAAATGTCTACTCATTTCAGAACCCGACATAACAATATTTTCCTCCCCCATTTCCCAAAGACATAAATGCTACGTAGGCAGAGATTCTGATGGCTTCTTCCTATACTGGACGCTTATGTCCACCAGCTCATCCTGGGTATAGGGGTGGAGCATGGAGTGCTCCACAACCTGGGAAGTGGCGGCTCCTCCCCCCGGAGGAGCCCAAGGTTGTTTTTAAATTTTTTAATTACAACCAGGTGGGCCTTTAATATAGGAGAGGTGGTGCCTCAGGCGGTGTGGCCTCCGCAACAGATTGGCCCTCATCCTTTCCTGACACCTCCTCTACCATCTCTGGGGCTGATGGCACCGCTCTTTCCTCTCCCTCCCTCACGGCCTCCTGCAATGCAGCTTCTCCTGCTGCCTCCCCCCTCACTGCTGCTAAGGAATCTTCCAGGAGCATGACTGTCTTCTCAATAACTGTCTTTCTTCCTTAAGAGCATAGCATAGGTCATTGCTCAGCTCCTCCAAGCGATGCTGAAGTGTGTCTCTCTCCAGACCAAGTCTCTCTCTCTCCTCAGTAACATTTTCCAGTACCTTGAGGAAAAGAGATCCCACAATCCCAGCTGCTACATGGCCACTCAGGCCCTCTAAGCAGCCCTCTGTCTCATGGATGGCTAATTTTGCAGCTTCCAGAGTCCCCAAACTTCCCCAATTCTGGGGAAGGCTCCACCCCTCTAGGAGGTGCTTTAGCCTAGACTAATTCCCCATTAGGGACTCCCCAACTGGAAGCCCCACAGGCAGGGGGCTCCTAGGTGAAGCTGCACCCTCTAGTGCTGCAGGCAATGGGGCCTGCCCACCATCTCTAGAGGCAGCTCGCCCAAGCGTTTCACCCACATAGACAGATTTCAGGTTCAGAGGTCGTGCTGACTATGCCAGATGTAACTCTGGGGAAAGGAAATCTTGGGGCAAAATATCTCTAAAACCAAAATCAGTAAAAGGGAGAAATAAAGTGTAAAACCTGTTTATTGCTTACAAACTGCAGTCCAGGGCCATCTCTTTCCTGCTCCAGCAGAAGCAAACAAAGACCTCCCTCTAACCTCTCAGGTTCAGATAAGCCTTCTGTTGATATGGAGATGAGCAACTACAACTTTCCACCCCTGAGGAATGCCTGTTGATATGCAGATGCACTAAAGCCACAATCACTTCTGCCCATTTTTTAACCAACAATACTAATTTGTAATAAATCCCCAAAACTGGCAACTTATACATGTTATTCATTTTATACATCTTCCTGTGTTTTGGAGGACCATCCATTAACTTCCTCACCTCCTAAACCAGCACCTATATCCTGGTTAGTTCATTAGATTTACCTGTTTAATCAGGATCCTTCTTTCTTACTCCAGCTCTCAAATATCTCCCTTATCTCTGAACCACTGATGGTCCTGATAACCGAAGTTTCTAAATTGGGACTACCATATGCTTGTTTACAGCCTTCCCTCCAACAGTTTTTCATTTTCTTCCTTTTGAAACAAAAAATGTGTGGGAGTAGAAAGCATACTGATTGAAAATAAGAAATGGATTCAACTTCCTGTTTTATATTATCTGGCTGGCAAGTCTCAAGGAAATTAATTGACTTTGCTTATTAATTATCCCTAAAATAAGAAGAGAGCATGAAAAAAAAAGTCTATACATGATTGGCAAGTATTCAGTTAGGATGTTTGCTGTTGCACATATACTCACCCCATTCTCCTCTGCTTCTCTCATCTCTCCTCACTTCCTTGACAGCCATGTACTCCACCTCACACTCATAGATCCCCTCAGATCCCTATTGTGACTTCTGTTTTAATTGTCCTTGTCCTACCTCACACACTAGGTTACCCCCAATTCACTCAATTAGATAATTCAGTTTAAGGCTCTGTCAAAGCAAAAACTTCACAAAATTAAAAAAGCATGGAAAACTTTATTCAAGATTACTGCAATATGGGAAAGAGGCCAGAATTCAGTTTGCACTTAACTCTGCTAAAACAAAAGACAGAAATTTTTAAGAGCTTGGATGAGGGAGGCCATATGTGCCCACTAATTGGCTTCACCCAAAGAAAAAGAAAACTTTTGAATATCTTCAAGACAGCAGATAGTTTTATAACTTAGGCAAGGCACCCCACTAAAGCTAGGCTCCTACTGTATCAGAGATTGGAAGTTAGAGGTGCTATCTCCCTTGGTGATTACATTTCAAAGAGATTGTTCCGGGTCTTTGAGTAAGACAGTCCTGGGTTGTAAAACTGGCAAGAGGTTTAAAAAAGATATCTCAGAGGGGCAAAGAAGGAATTTTCTAAGGTAAATGCTCTATGGAAAGGGAGTTCAGTGGCTGGAGACAAAGAGGGCTGTCTAAAGATTAGTCAGCCTGAGGGGGATTTTAAGGCTGTTCTGTCGGTTCATTTTATTCATGGCAGTACATGAATAAATACCCATGAAGTTGAAGGCACTAGATATCCCAACAGATATGTCCTTAGTTTAAAGTGTACTATTCTGTCATATCAGGTGTTCAACTGTCATGTGTTCCCTGGAATGAACTCATCCTCCTTCTGAACCAGAACCACTTGGTTGCCTTTTGTATCACTGCCTGGGCTGGGCTGGGCACCAGGTGGATACTTACTATATTACAATTCAATTCAATCCAGTCAAAGGAAAACAGCACTAATTGCACTTGCAAAATAACTTTGAATCTTGTTCAACACTGTCCTACATAGAAAATTGCCTTTTGTCCTCTTTTATGAATTTCTAACTATTCCTTTTTGTTTTCCAGATAAAACTTGACTTTGCTCCTACCATATGATATTCATACCAGGAAATTAGTAAAGTGGAACATAGGGACATATAGTGTCAAAGTCTCACAGACGTACAAGTGTAGAGCCAGTTTGTTTCCATGTAATGAAATAGTAAATATAACAACTTTTTGTGCCAGGCTTTAAATATATGCATTGGTCATTGTCTGCCTATTCACTCACTAAGACAGACCTTTCTACTGGTGTCTTCATCCTGCTTTCTCAGGCACAGATTTGGTTGGCATATATCAGGTCACCCATCTACACTGCACCATCACACACATCTTTACAACCTGGCTCTCTGAAAAAGAGCAGCTGCCTAATGAGATGACTCAGGAGTGCACTGACTGAATGTGGCCTTCTGGCTCTAGAGGACACATGGAGGTGAATCTGTCCAAAGGCAAAGCCATGAAAGCAAAGAACGCAGTTTTATCCCCAGGTCTTGTGCAGAAAGGTGATACCTCAATACTTACCATTCCCTGACCATATGACGCTGTCTCCTGACTTCATGTCTTCCCACATTCACACCTGTTCGACCAGTACTATATATAATAGTAGTACTGTAAATCTCTGGTTGTGCTGTTCTGCTGAAATTTTTTCATCTGGTAAATGTCAAGTCCATTTTACTCAGAAATCATTACTCCAGAAATCCCCTCTGATTTCTCATGAGCCTGAATCAATGTACACTCTCATATCCTCACAAAGCTTTGCACACACATCCCTCCTGGCACTGACCTCTTTTACTCTAATGCTCTGATTTACGGCTAGATAGTGGCTTCTTTCAAAGCTGGAGACACATTTTTCACTTTTTTCCTCCCAAGCATCTAAACAGTATGTGTTACCTGGCAGGTTCTCACTAAATGAAACAACTACCCACTGGGCACAGGTGCCAGACATTCTGCTGTAGCATTTGCAGTCATCATCTCCCCCTCTGGATGCTATCCATGTGCAGTCTCACTGCAGATGAGCAAGAGGCTCAGGGGTGGTAAGTACTTACCCAAAGTCAAAAAGCAAGTGGTGGATTCAACCCTAAAACATACGATTGTTGTTATATTATGCAGTAAAGAATGGATTTATACAAAAGTACATAAACAAAAAAGTCATATATTTTCATTTAATGTTTATCACACATCTGAATAAACTTAAAAAATTCAGCGAGTTTTCTATCAAATTTTGAATTTTTCTTTTATATTTCATCCACCCCTACCAACTGCCATTGCCTTGCGTCACAAAGACACGGATTTGTGAGATTTAAGGGAGAAAATGTTAGGATGTTAAGTCTGATTCATTTCTTAATTTCCTACATATCAATCTCATTAAAAAATACCTGCTTGAATTAATTCATTCTATCAGGCTTGGTTTTACATTACTTTACTAATTAAGATAGTTACATTTGTTCAAAGTTCCTGCATGTCGGTGTATGTGTGTGTGTGTGTGTGTGTGTGTGTGTGTGTGTGTGTGTGTCTGCATGTTTATGTATTCAAATACAACTCAACTACATGCTTTTTTTATTTTCAACTTCACTCAAGAGACTAACTCCATCCGAAAGAATATTGTCAGTCTTCCAGAGGAAGGTAATATCCGTGCAAATCGGCTTAATTGCTTTACATGTCATGGTGTTCATTGTTTTATTTTAGTAAGCTTTTTGGGGTATGTTTTGATATATAGGTGATAAGAAAAGATATAAATTTAAATACTCATTACTCTGACAATAAAAATCACACTCCACAGACTTCCTTCAAGTCTCCGTTTATAAAGTAAAATCCAGCTTTTCACAACATGCCTAAAAGGCTTTCAACTGAACAACTGAATTCAGAAACCAAGGCAAAGCAGAGAAACATAAATCATTCGTGCTGTTCCCACTTGAAAATGGGCAGGTTATCATCCTGGAAAGGGAAAAAATATTATAACAAATAGAATGCATTAGTTTTCCATTGCTGCTATAACAAGTCACCACAAATTTAGCGATTTCCAATAATACAAATTGATTATTTCATAGTTCTGTAGGTCAGAAGGATGGGTGGGCTCAGCCAGTTCCTCTGCTTCAGATCTCGCATGGTCAAAATAAAGTGGCCTTTCATATATTCTTCTTTATATAGGATTGGGGCTTCATAAATTCACCTGGTGTCTCCAACACTGCATTCCCAGAATCTGTAAAATGAACTTTAATGAATAAACTGGCAAACCAGAAATAATGAGAATTAAGCGATGTTTGAAGTCTTCAAAAAATATTCTATGCAATTAGTTCTAGGCAGCAGATTAAAGAAAAAAGGAGGAGGAAAATAAGTTGAAACAACCAAAATAATGAATGTTTAATGGGTTCTGAGTCCCATAGCTGATGCATGGCAACAGGGAACCATTGTAATTATTCCAGAAATAATATTTTAAAAATAGAATTAGAAGCTCAGAGCAATTGAGCCAATCATAAGACTTTCCCAAACATAGTGCAATTAAAAAGTTACCTTTGTTAACCCCAAATAGCCAAAGAAACCCTGAAAAAGAAGAACAAAGCTGGGAGATTACATTCCCTACCTTCAAGCTCTACTACAAAGCCACAGTAGTCAAAACAATTTGGTACTGGCACAAGAACAGACCCATAGATCAGGGGAACAGAATAGAGTGCTCAGATATAGACACACACGTATATGGTCAATTAATATATGATAAAGGAGTTATGAATATACAATGGAGAAAAGACAGTCTTTTCAACGACTGGTATTGGGAAAACTGGACAGCCATATGTAAGAGAGTGAAACTGGATCATTGTCTAACTCCATACACAAAAGTACTCGAAATGGGTCATGTGACATGAATGTGACACATGAAACCATAAAACTCTTAGAAGATAACATAACCAAAAATCTTTTGAATGTAAGTATGAGCAATTTTTTCCTGAACACATCTCCTCAGGCAAAGGAAACAAAATAAAAAATCAACAAGTGGGACTACATCAAACTAAAAAGCTCTGTACAGCAAAGGACACCATCAGCAGAACAAAAAGGCATCCTACAGTATGGGAGAATATATTCATAAGTCACTCATCTAATAAGGGCTTAACATCCAAAACATAAAGAACTCATATGCCTCAACACCCAAAAACAAATAACCCTGTTAAAAAATGGGCTGAGGACCTGAACAGACACTTCTCCAAAGAAGAAATACGGATCACCAACAGGCACATGAATAGATGCTCCACATTGCTAATCATCAGGGAAATGCGAATTAAAACCACAGTGAGATATCACCTCACACCAGTTAGGATGGGCACTATTACATTAAAGTAATAGTTATTGCAACTACATTGCCACATTAAGTTGCCTTATTGAATGAATTTGACGATAACAACAAAGCATTCCAATCTAGTTTACTTTTCACTTTCCTCTTTTTTTCCCTTGATTCATTGTTACCAAAAACAAGAACAACATAAAAATGAGCATTTCTGTGTTCATTCACCATTTAGCCCCTATAGAGAAACACAGATAATTGGGAGACTCTGCTCGAAGTCCAGGTGAAGCCAATTAAAAACTTCATCTAGGCATCCTGTGGACAGTGGAAGAGGTGCGTGGGGTATCCACAGTACAGTCGGCCAGACTTTTACAATGCATAGTGGGAGACACGGCATCAAGGTTTCCTTTTCCATTTATACAGAATATATAATCTTACCAATTATTGATTCCCAGATCAACTCCTGATGTTTATCTAGAACTTGCGCTTTACAAAACGCTTTCAGAGATGGAATTTTACCTGGCACCACGCAGACTAACAGCCTTAGCTACAGGTAAGAACATTATTCTCATTCACTCTGAGAGTGACAAAATACCAAGGAAGAAATCAGGTCTCCTAATCATTCTCAGCTTGTATTAAGTCAGAGTTTAAAACTGCTTAATAAATAGTATTTCAGAGCCTACTTCTACTGAACACAGTGTTTTAGATACAAAAAGGGAGTTTTGTATTGAAACACATGATTTTACTGCTGTCTATACAGAACTACTGGTTTTTGTTCACAAGATGAAATATTTTCATATTCAGTGACTCAGGAGAGAGATTTTATATATAAAAATTGAATGGTACAATGTAGAGATTTGACCACGTAATATCGTTAGCTGTTTTATTTACTGGAATTTCCTGAAGTCATTTAACATAGCATTTTTGAAAGAAAAATACAGTCATACCTCAGAGATATTGTGGTTGCAGACCAGTACAGTAGAGCAAGTATCTGAATAAAACACATCAAATGAAATTTTTCTTTTCTCAATGCATATACAAGTTATGTTTACACTATGCTGAAGTTATTGTTCAATAACAGTATGTCTAAAAAGCAATGTACATACCTTAGTTTAAAATAGTGTATTGCTAAAAAATGCTCAGCATCACATGAGCCTTCAGCGAGTCATAATCTTTTTACTGTGGGAAGGTCTTGTGTTAACACTGATGCCTGCTGACTGATCAGGGTGGGGGCTGCAGGAGGGCTGGGGTGGCTGAGGAAATTTCTTCAGAAAGTCACTAGTGAAGTTGGGGCATCCACTGATTCTTTCCTCTATGAAAAATTTCTCTGTAGCATGCAGTGCTGTTTGATAGGATTTCACCCACAGTAGAGTTTCTTTCAAAATTGGAGTCAGTCCTCTCAAACCTGCTGTTGCTCTATCAGCTAAATTTATGTCATATTCTAAATCCTTCTTTGTCATTGCAGCAATCTCCATGGCATCTTCTCCAGGAGTAGATTCTTTTTCAAGATATCATGAGGTTTCAGCTAATTTTGTTTTTCAACATGCCTTCCTCATGAAACTTCATCATTTCTAGCTTTTGATTTAAAGGGAGAAGCAAGCAACTCTTATTTTCAGTTGAACACTGAACAGGTCATTGTAGGGGCTAATTTCAGTATTGCTGTGTTTTAGGGAATAAGGAGCCCAAGGACGGGGACAGAGACTGGGGAACAGCCAGTTGGAAGAGCAGTCACAACATACAGTCATGGTCAAGTTTGAAGTCTTATATGGACACAGTTTGTAGCACCCAAAACAATTACAATAGTAGCATCAATCACCAGTCACAGGTCACTCTAACATATTATAATAATAATGAAAACACTTGAAATAGTGTGAGAATTAGTGAAATGTGATACAGAGACATGAAGTGAGCACATGCTGTTGGAAAAATCTCACCAAAAGATTTTCTGACACAGGATGGCCCCAAACCTTCAATTTGTAAAAAAAAAACGCAGGATCTGTGAAGCATGGCAGAAAAAAGTCCAACAAAATGAAGTATGTCTGTAATGCCACTTAGTATCGCACCTCGGTAAAATTTTGGTAACTTTTCTTCGCCTAGAACACAAGAATGCCTGTGCTTCGGTTATCCGGAGAAGTTATTAATTTAATCATATTGGCAGCAATAAAACTTAAGTCAGCACTGCTTTGAAGAGCTCAAAAACAGGAGTAAGTGGAGGTTAGCAGGGTATTTTTTTTACAATATTGAAGCAGAGATCAAACCACTGTTTAATGGTTTTTGTGGTGTTTTTTGGTTTTTGACATGCCTTCCCCAGGAAAATGACCTTGTCTTTGCACAAAATGAACTGAATTGCTAGTTGTGTTACATGGTTACAAGTTACCACATAAATAAATATTTATATTATATTGATACTAATTATAGAAATGTAAATATGTTTAGAAAAAAATGTCTGGGAAATACCACAAAGTAATGGCAGTTACTTGTGGGTGAGGCCTTTTTTGAAGCCTTTCCCCAATGTTTCATATCACTCTCAGGTTCTATAATGACTGTATGTTACACTTATGATGGCCTTAATTTCAGATTTAAGGTGAATTAGAATAGAAGGCAATCTGTCATTTTGTTACTGTACTATAAAAAGAGATTCTTGGCCAACTTGAATATGTAAACATTTAAGAATGCAGAGGAAATAGTCCACATCTACTTGTAATATTTATTCTTCAGTAACATACACAAAAATCACATTTTACATGATACGATTTGGATCATTTTTTCTGTCATTTCGGATCATGGAACAATTTTTCAGCTTCTCAGGGTGAATCCTGGACATCAGTATCTTCATCAACATTAGGGCCATGTTCTGACTTCATTATCTCTCTAGCTCCAAGAACACTCATTCAATTCTAGTTTTTTTGAGAGACAGCACTTCTAAAACCGTATTGTTGCTACTGAGAATATTTGTCCAAGAATACAAATTCTCACTTGCAGGATATTCTGACATTTCCTGCAATTCACCCTGCAGGTATATGTTTGTGATCTGCATAATGTAAGCCCTTACTGTATTTTTTTCTAAAGCCTGTAAACATGGCATGATTAAATTATCATCTCATATGGAAGTCATTCCCACAAGAATTGTTACCAAACATGGAAGCAGCTCTACATCCTTCTCCACATTAATATATATCTGTGTGTGTAAATATCCATATTTATGTATGAATCGTACAGATGAACTGCATGAACTAACCAAACTCATGATAATTTGTATATTGTCTGGCATTATTTTTTTCCAAAGCACACTTAGTTGTCTAATAGAAAGTAGTTAAAAAAGAATTGGGCTTTAGAGACTACGATGACTTCCTTCTATTTTAAGGGCATTTTTAAGAAAAAGAAGACACCATGTCTTATATTTTTGACATAGAGCAATACGAATATTACTTGTCGTCTGTGATGTGTGGACGTTGTACTCATTGAGAATGTGCAAGTCGTTTTTGAGGGCAGAAGACAGATGGGTCTGACGAAACTAGCAAGATGAATTAGAATAGGTGAGTCACTGAGCAGCGCCCGTGTGCGTAGGAAGGGATGAAAGATTGAAATGACACCCGATATGCATGAAACACTAAAAACACTCCATATACATGAGATTTGAAAAGACACTAATGTTCATCAGGCATGAAATATACATGAAGTACCTAAGGCATTCAATATGTATGAGACACTACATATACATAAGATGCATGAGACACACAATAATCAGGAAGTCTTAATAATAATCAGGAAGTCTTAATTAAGTGTCCCATTGGTGACACCCTTTCTTTTGCCAAGTGTCCTGTCTCCAGGAAGCACATAAAATCCAGAGCGGCTCAGCCAGCTCGCTGAGCTGTGGCTGCGGCCAGGCTAACCCTCAGAGAGAACACGTGTGTGTCATCAAGCGCCCTCCACACCTTGAGAGAGGAAGGACAGCTGAAGAGTGTGTATCAGGATCTGTGTGGTCCTTCTCCTCTGTTCTGTATCCTATGTGAGCTAACTTACCCCATCTCTTTTTTCTTAGATTCTCGTCATCTGTGTTTCAAATGGATTGAATAAATCATTCAGTGCAAGCATTATTAATTCAGTCTGTTGATTGTTTCTGTCCCGGTTCCCTAGGACAACTCTCCTGATAGTGTACCTGGACACTGTGGTATCAAGGTAATTTTCTCCATGACAGAATTAATAGGCACTCCAGCTAAGGCTTTTGTGTCATACATAAAAAGCACTTACTGTAGATGAGAAATATCAAAGGTGGGGTTTCACTGCAATAGTTTTTATATGTTTGCAAATAAGAGGAGAGTTTGCTCTGCAATATTCATATTTTTCCCATTGAAATAGAGAAGTTAGAATTAAGAACATTTAGCTGTCTCAGATGCATACAATGTGTGTGTGTTTCTGACTGGAGATAAGTAAGATTCTTTGGTAATTACCTTATAAAAACATCCAGTTAAAAATAACTAACTCCAAGAGACAACTGTGCAATTTTGAGATGGGGGCTTGAAGACAGAGAGATTGTGATGGTCTTAAAACACTAGGAAACCCGGCCTCTCCAATCTGAAGGGCCTGTCAGTGGGATTTACATCTACAATTAGGGAATTCTTCTTTGACTTTTATTAGGGCTTTCTGAGAAGACTAATTGAGATCCCCTTGAGGAAATTTTATTCAGTGAGCATCTGCCCCTCAGTGACACCAATACTTCAAAGTATTAGAATTTGCAGTCTGGTTGGACTGAACAAGAGCCTCTATTGTCTGCAAGCTGAGGTAGTGAACTAAGAATAGTAACCTTTCAGGTAACACAGGAATGTAAAATTCTACTCCCAATTCTTCCTAAAATGTAAATAGCATATTCACCCAGGCTGAGCTAACATGTCAAGTACAGAATTTTTTTAAAAACCTCTGTAGACTGATGTCTTCCTATAGGATTCCAATAAATTTCCTAAAAGTCTTAGGAAAAACCTCAAAACCTTCTGCTACAAGAAATTGTCTATAGGCAGATTTCCAAATCTAGATACTCCTGTAAGTTCAGAAGAGAATATTTTATAAAAAGCTCTCCCACCCACATCCTTTTTTCCATTTGAAACTGATACTGTCCTAATCCCATACACAATTCTCTCTTATGTAAATAAGGAAAATAATTTAAATATTTAGATTGCTTTATCCTTTTCTTCAGGCTGTCCATTTTTAGTTTTCATAATTCAAAACATACATGAATTAAATATGCATTTGGAAAATGCAGAAGAACATAAAATGGAAACAAATATACTATTCATATGTTTTTAGAAGTTATTTGTGTCTGAAGACTTTTGTACTGGAAGTGTGTGTTCACTTTATGAGTATTTGTCTTTATTCTTATTCTTGAATAATGTATATATTATCTTCTAAGATGCTTTTTTCATTTAATATATATGCATATTTCCAGATAACATTTTCATCAATTTTAATGTATAAATATAATTCCTTTGTGTGTGTGTATATATACTTCAAAAATTTACATAAATAGTATCATGAATCAGAACCACCACTTTGCAAAATTCTAGGACTATCTGTTTGTATTACAGTTTTTGTGAATTGCTGTTCTCTGTAATCAAGTGTCTATTGTACTTTATGTCCTTGCCTCAAATCTATTTTCAATAATTCTGTTTTCATTATTAAATTACAATATAATGCACATCTTTAAGGATACGATCCTTCAGCACACTCATAATTATTGCTTAGAACAAAGTCCTGTATTGCTTGGATGAGGAGGAAATATTAAGTCATTTGGTAAATATTAATAAATTATTTTTTCAAAAAGGACAAATTTGTCTCACCTACCAGATATGTGTGACATTGCCTTTTTCTTGTAGCTTAACTTGTATATCATACATAATTAAAATAAATATTTATCAGCTTAAAAGGTAAAATAAATATATACTGTTTCAATTTCATTTGTTTATTGTTTGAAATTTTTCATGTGGTTATTTGAGATTTTTATGTCTTATTTGATGCACTTTTATTTATAAACTTTGTATATAGTCTTTTTTTTCACTTGTCTTTCATAGTATTAAAAAAAACAATCATTCTTATTGATTCCTAAAGGCTACTTATTCTGAAATGTGTCTATATATATGTTAAAATCTTTTTTCAAATCTCTATTTGCTTTTTAGTTTTCAAAAATTTTATACAGTTCTATTTACCTAATTTTTAATTTGTGTGTATCCATCCCTTTCTGCACATCAGTATATACACTTACTGTCATTTTTTTAAATCAAAAAATATCTTAAATCACTATTTATAAACTTCTATTAACCTTTACCTGGATAGGTCTCCAATGATAAAATCTGAATCAAGCTTGTTATCTTGTTCTTGTCTATTAAAAATAGTATTAAACATACTAAAGAATTTTGTAACTCCAGAATTAATTTCTCTTCATACTTGTCTCTCTAACTTGTAATAACAGTTCAACTACAGCTGTATAAATTCTAATCTGCCTTCAAGATCCTCAACAATATCCCTTAAGTGATCATCCCTTGTTAAAAATCTAATTCATAATCAATTCATCAATAACATCTACTTTTTGTTTTGTGATTCCCTTAAAAATAGGATATATTCCACTAAGTCTTCCATCATGTCTAATTGTGTCTAACTTTATATTTCCTATTTTCAAAAATGTTACTATTATATAAAACTATTATTTAGTTTTTTGTTATTAGTTTGTGAGCTGTGAAGCTAAGAGCGCTTTTTATACTTCCATGCCCTATGGTTCAAAACAGACCACTTTTTGCTAAGTATATGCACAATAATTTTTAGAAGAATGAATTCATTAAGTAGCTTTAACCCAGAAAATGATTATCAGAGAATCCAAATCAGGAAAACAGTTCCTGAATAATGTTTGAGTTTTTGATGAACTCTTTAAGAACAAATAAAATTACTTAGTTCATATGTTATTATTTTGTTTTTTTATCTCATGTTAGTTATTTTCCCCTGTTTACATTTATGTTTCTGTGATAATTTTGTCATAAACCATACAAAACTATGGTCATGTATCCACCAGGTACTTGCACCAAATCATTCTAAAATAGAGGAAATATGAATAACAGCGACATTAGCTGACTTTTATGGCATGTTTACATACCACATACCAAGCACGTTTTTGTAGGTATTTTCTTTGCCATCAAAATGAACATTTAAGATAAATGTTATTATCCCTGTTTTTCAGGTTAGAAAGTTGAGGCTTAGAGAAATGTAAATGACTTGATTTGCAGAGCCAGGAATCTAATTCCAGTGACCTTATTTTTCATGTACAAGGCTGCCTTCCTTGGTTTACCTTCATTTAAGGTCTTCTGGAAGGGTCTATTTGCATAAAATATTGTAACCAAAACTTTCCATTCATTTGAATGTATCTTGAGGGCCCTTACTGAGACCCTTACTCTAGAAATAATCTCAAACAACTAAAGTGAACTAGAGCTGTGTAAAGAACTCTATCTACAAGGACAATTTAGAAGCATCACAGAAAAATATCATGATAACGAACTCTGACTGACAGCAGCCCTTATTTTCTTCTCTGATGGAGTTTCAGCTCAATTTCAGTTTGCCCAGAATAGACACAGGCTTAGAGTAACTGAAAGTATGACTCACTTGGGCTTGAAGTCACTCTCATCGACATTCAATGATTAGTGGATGATAAGTGAAATCTGCCGGCAGCCAAACCCCTGAAAAAACCTGTGTTTGATAGGTGGGGATATTGCACTTTCCCAGTTGGAAATCCATTAAACTGAGACAGAGGTTAGGCACATGATGAGTGAAAATGATATGAATGCTAATAAGGTAATAAAGAAAATCAGTGAGTCCGGAGACCAGCTGGATGCCATCCGAAACTGCTGAATTTGTTGTTTGCATTAGAAGTCATCAGATATACTAGAAAGCATGGCATTCATTATTGACCATTCTTTTAGTTTTCAATTACTCTATTAGTGGCAACAACCTAGATCTTCCAGATACAATTTGTTATTGCTTCTCTATTTCCTATTCTTAAGCATTTTTCAAAACTGATCAATGATATACTTGCGATGATTCATCATAATAATTCAGATTTCCAACCCTGCTCACTAAACCCTGACACAAGATAAAGTAGGGCTTCAGCATCAACATTAAAAGTATACATATATGCCTAGTTAATTCTAAGCATTATCTTCTGCCCCTTATGAGTAATTAAGCTTGGGGAGGAAAAAGACTATGAAAAGATTTTTTATATATGGCTTTTCAGCTTCATTCAATAATTTCTGAGTATATTCCAAAAGAAAGCTACTTCAGTTATTAAAATACCAAGTAGCTTACAGACTAGTAAGAGAGATGAACAGATCTTGCACTTAACAAAAACACATGGTGAGTTGAGTTCTATAATCAAGACATGGTATGAGTCCAATGCTGAGCATCAGACCAGAGGTGAGGGGTTCTGTATTTTAGATCAATGTAGATTGAGTAGTTCTGTGTCACAGACATAGTTTTCTGAGAGAACAACCTCCACACTTGGTAGGGAAAGTTCTCCTTCATTATGCTTCATAAACATTTAAGTTTTTCACAGAGAGCTTTTCTACACAGACACTGAATATCTTAATTTTTGATCGATCTCTAAAGATTTGTCTTGGTGTCAACAATGATATTTTTGGTTTCAGTAAAAACAAAACAGTGCAAAACAACCCCCAAAAAACTACATAACAGAATATGCAAAAGCTTCCTTGGATTAGCTAATTCACCAGGTACATGATGTCAAGGCCAACTTTTCCCCATTTAGCATGGCTTTGATTCATGGTTGGAAGATGGCTGCAACAGCTTTGAAGCTTCCAGCAGAACAGCCAAGGAGGAAGATGCGAGAGGAAAAAGAAAGGAGGGGAAGTAGATAGTGACAGTCACTTCTTCCCATATTTCTCTCTCTGTCTTCTCATAATGCAGGGAAATCTTCTCAGAAGCCTCCAGGAAGCTTCCTCATTTTATTTGCACCAGTGGATCTTCTGCTCACAATTGCTGTAAATGTAGAATTGGATGGATACACTCATCAAATCAAGGTAGACCTTTGATGGTCAGGGAGGGGCAAGAAGGAGAAGGTGAGTAGCTATCTTCCTTGAATATATTGCTAGTTTAGTTTGAACAAGATCCAATTGCTCTTACGAAAGATGGGCAGAATTGCATTTGGATAGGCAAGCAAGGGTTTGGATTAATGAACACCGAGGTTTTGGCTTTTAACTGATCTTCCTAAAACAAAAGAAAAGGAATTGGCAAATCAAAATACCAGATTTAAGAATAAAGATATTATTTACAGCTAGGTACATCTATGGTATCTTTATATTTGTAATTCTAGGTTGACAAAACTTCCTTCCATAAGAGTATGTTAAGAGTTAGCAAAGAGATATGGCTTAAAAACCTGCTAAACAGGAAAGTGGACGAGAAAGAGTTGTGTAGATTACTAGCACATCTAATCCATGGCAGCTCTAAAGAAGTCATCTGCATTACAGTTGAAGTTTGTAGACGTAATGCTATTTAAAAAAAAAACTCAGGAAATATAGATACTCTCCTTTCCACATCAATATAAAATGAAATTTTAATGAGAAGACAGCTTCAGAATGAAATAACTCTGCTTTAAAATTTACAGATATGTGAAGGAGATAACTCCAAGGAATAAACAATTTTTTTTCTGAATTTGTTTATTGTTTAATTCTCCTCATGCAACATCTGCTCAAATTTGATTAATTTGACAGTCTGGGCTAATGCTTCAGAATCTGTTGACTAATTCTATTTAAGCATGAACCTGTACATTGAAATTAATGGGAGAGTTCTTAAAGTGGATCAGGCCGGAGAAAGACCTATTAAATCCTGAGCATCATGACAGCCAGGTTTAAAGAAGATTACAGGAGACTACTGAAAAGAGAATAGACAGAGGGTGCGGGTAGCCCAACTGTGATTTATTATTAATAATAAACCTGGCCAAGAGGCCAGCAAGCCCTAGAATTAATCTTACTCAAGAGATCACAGTGACAGTTCTCTCAGAGCTGTTTTCAGCAAAGCCAAAAACTTCCTGCAAGAGCCAATGAGAGGCATGTTCTATACATGGCTACAGAAAAGTAGGTCAGTAGATCACATGCTGGATTTCTATGGGTGAGATAACGCTAGGAAAGGAGAGCTGCGGCTTGGGAATGAGGAGCTGTTTCTGTGCATTATGAATAATTAACAGTGACATGGTTTAATATTTTTATGACAAATATCATATGAAAATATGTATCAGTGCTATGTACTCAAATGCAAAGACAGCATTTGCAAGTGTTTGCAGAGCACTTGCTCGGTGCCCTGTCACTGTGTTGGAAATAACAGAATCCATTTTGTCATACTTCAGAGTGAATTATCTTATTTTCAGCCTCAGGTTTAAAATCAACGTAACAAAGATAAGAAGAAGCTTATTTTTACATAAAATAAACATTGATACGTCTTGGTTCCTAAAATGACCATTTGTACCCTGTCAACACTTCACTGGCAACTTAAAGTTCCTTTATGTTTATCTTGGCAAGGGAGTGAGCCAACAAAAACTAAAACAATAGATTAGAAGGCGTAATCCTTCATTGTGTTACTGTATTTGCTTTTCCCTTGAAGTAGCCAAGGGCTGCTGGAAAGCCAGGGATGGTTGGGCACTTGTTAAGCCATCGCATGACACCCGAACAGTTGATGAAAAGTTAAAAAAAATTACGTATTCAATTAGTTTCTGCCTAAGGACAAATATTTAGATTGTCTTTACTATCATGTTATTCCCTTAGTAGAAACAAATCAATTATGAACAGTTTTAAGGATAATACACACATACTCCCAAACTTATTTAAAACAAAAATTATAATTGATTTGGAACTGTGCAGACATTAGTTTCATCCTGTACATTAAGCAAAGCTTCCCTAAAAAATACAAGAAGCAATTCAGAAATAAATTCTTTACCAGATTGAAAAGCCCCCAATACAATCATTTTTATTTTGAACATCGTTAGATACATGCTTACTATATAAGTAATTTCACAAATATAATTAAATATCTTAAATCCTTTAAAAACAAACTACTGAATGAATAAAATATTCAATATTTAAAATGTAACCATGTGTTTTTCTGTCTAAAAATGATCATTTTTGACATATTTTCTTCGGCATACAATTTATAAAAATTAAATTTATATTGCACTAAGTCCTTTATATTGTGAATGGATTTTAAAAGAAAAAATGATTATATAAATGCAGAAGCCCTGAACATTCCTTTTATTTGAAAAAAATATTTTTAATTAATCACAAATTGAGTCTTTAGGTACTTTCAGCATTAAAAGTCTCCATTGATTTCAATGAGGGATGAATTTATCCAGACTGTCAGCTATGTTAATAGCAAAATGTTAAAAAAAAATAATGTTGAATCAAAGTTAGGATTTAATAGTTATAGAAATCAGGAAAATGAAAAATGTTTAAATTTAGAAAAGCAAGATTTCCTAGCTTGGGGTGACTTACACGAAACACTAAGTTCAAAATTGTCTTTTTTTTATTTTCATAATTTATCATAATTAACTAAAAAGTCATAAGAAGTATTTTTGGCAGTGGTTTAAGCCTATTTTCACATATTCATCACACATAATGAGCTAGGGGATTTTTCTCAAATGTTGCGATTAACATTCACCTTTTCATGAACCTTATGCTTAGACAAGTATCAAAAAAGAAAAATTTCAGGAAATGACAAGAACACAACAATAGATGTTTAAAGTCCCTAGTTGTGGGGATCTTAACTGCATCAACAATGTGATCATCAGTGAGCATTACTCCTCAAGGGGCTCTAATGCTGCCTAATGGACTATAAGAGGGCTTTCAAGGAGCCAGACCAACTTATCAGCTTGGAGAAAACTCTTGCTGGGAATAATTGCTTAATAGACAGAGCTTTCTCCTTGCCAGGAACTCGATTTTCCAACACATCTTTCTAAAAGATCATGCCTTCGGATATGCATGTGGGTCCCGTTGCGGAGGGTCAGGAATAGTAACTTCAGAAGCCACTCTCGAGTGCCACTGCTTGAAATCTACCATTCGTGAAATGTTACTGACTTTCGGCTAAGCTTGGAAGGCATACTTGGAAGAGAAATAAATAGTAATTCACATACTGTATAGTGTGAATTTATTCAGAACCAGGGAAGAAGAGCAGGCGTTTGGGAAAAGGGAGTTTAAAATGGAGAAATAGGAAGGAGTGGATCTGCAAGTGCACTTCCTGTGTTTCACAGTTTTGCAAACAGCTAATTCATAGTGGAAAGACAAAACAGTGCACACCTGCACCATGACCCCATGTGAGAGGCAATGCCCAGCTGAGTATTCATGGGGATCATGTTGCTGAGCTTATGGAATAACAAGGTGACATAATATGAAAATATCTAAATGTTGACTCTTACTGACTTTTTTTCCGTCTGCAACGGGCCATACTTTAAAAAATTAAAACTACATGTGACCAATAATTGTTAGTATATTGCATGATGTAGTTTTCAAAAATGTTCTCTTTCTGTAGTTTTCCCTTTCTCTGGTCCTGTTTAAGTAGGTAAAGAAGTTTTGCTTCTGGTCTTTAAGAGAGGTGGGTGGTTTAATAGCAAGCACAAGTGTGTGTGCTAAAACAGTTTCACCTTGGCAACCTGTGTTATTTCTAATGCTTAAACCCATTCAGAAGATCATGCAAAGTTTCTTAGAACTAGAATACAGAAATATAAAGAGAGGGAAAGGGACTAAGAGAGACCCATCTGAGCTAGAGGAAGACAGCTTTGAAGATCTCATATATGGTGGAGACCCATCCCCCATTCCTGGGCATTTCTTCAGAAAATTGATAAGCTCACAAGCAAGGATAATGCATGAGCAGCTAATTTCTACTCCCTGTGTGTCTCACGGCTGCTAATTTTTTGACATCCCCAAGTTGCTCTGACTTGGTTGTTGACTACAGAAAAAAATATTAACTGGGTCCAATGCACAAATAGTACTGTGTGGCATGCTGACACTAAGTGCAGGCGACTGCTGAAGTATTCAGCTCTCTTTAAACTTGTTCCTAAGAGTGGAAAGACAGACTCTTCCAGTTGACAGATCAAGTAGATTGTTTCATTTTCCATTTGTTCCACATGGAGGTATAAACTGAGGTATGAATTTATGTACACAGATTAGCACCAGCTGATTGGCTGGATATGGAGGTCAAGACAGAATATATTAGAAAACTTGAGGAGAATGGGCTCAGAATATGAGTTTCAGAACTGTGTTTCATTTGAATGCTAAATGCATTCACATATGACATAGACCCTTACTGCAGACAGTACTTCCCATAAACCCATAGACAAGGTGAACCTCTATGGATATTAACTAATTTCCTTCAGCTACTCAACTGCTTGTTCAAAGGACTCATGAAAACAATATTTCTTATGGCAGCAATGGCAGTTAAGTGTTGGTTTAAAACCATGGATTCACTATGACTGACTTGAGAGGTCCCACTGCCCGGTGCTAAAAGTGCCATTAGCAACTCTGAGACCCCAAGGTAGTGTGCTATTTAGAAATGATCAACAAACCACCAGGTGGCAAACTGATTTCAACAGATTATGGGGAGTAATTTTCCTCACCAGGTTTTCTTTCCCCCCTTCTGTCTTACTTCTGCCAGCACCACTGTTGACAGAGTTGTGGAATACCTTATGCCATTGCCGAAATGTCACACACAGTATTACCAGAGATCAAGGAACTCGGGTTAGCAAATCCTGTTTTGCAAAGGACCAAGGCCAGTGACATTCATGGGTTTTATCATGTACCCATTTATCAGAAGCAGTTGACCTTATAGAATGGAATTGTTCCTTAGAAGATGTAGTTATAGCGTCACCTCTAAAATAACACTGTGTTTAGAGTTGAAGTGACTTCCCATCAGGAAGTGATATGTTACATTTGAACTAGTTCTTGCTGTAACCGGAATGTGAGTCTAGAACCCAGGAGATGAAGTCAGGATCGAGCTACACTGATACACCCAATGATGAACATATAAAATATTTGGTGTCTACTTCCATAATTATGGTGACTACAGTATTTAAGGTTTAATAATCTAAGAAGGAATGTTTCCATGAAAAGAATAAGATCATGCTCCACAAATTTAAAATGCCATCAGGCCACTCTTTACACTGGGTGCACAGAGACGCTTCCAGGGTTAACTAAGGTGATTCTGGATGTTAAGGGGAAGTAAAGTCAAGCAGTATTTCTCAGGTTCAATCATAGAACATACAAGATGATTTTGCTAATTTCATTTTTTGTCCATATCTCTTAATCTATTTATTTTCTTTTTTAATTTTTAAATTTTCACATATTTTTTAATGACCTGGTTTCGTATTGTGTTGTGGGACAAATTTGTGGTCTTTGAATATTCTAATAGTGAGAGCAGGAAAAAAAAAGAAATAAATGGCTGGAACAGGAGGATTATCATAAATGCACTGTATTTTTATATTGTGTATAAATTTCACATGACATTGTAAAACTTTCAGCTTTATCAACAAATAATTGGCAAATATAGTTGTAAGATATTTAAAGTGGTACATCGTGCTGATTTGATATGCATGTATACTGTACTGCAGCTATCACACCCAGAAGAGTGTTAAACTTTAGCACTGACAGTATTCATCCTGCAAATATATCCTTGTCTACTCTACAGGGGGTGGTTTTTGCCCTGTGATGTCAGTAGGACCCCCACAGTATATCAGAATAAGAGATAATAATAGCATTGAACATATAATAGTCCATGTTTAAAAAAAATTTTAAAGACTTTTCATTCTATGAAGGATATCAGTGGCATATCAGTCATATATGTTGCACATATTTTCTGACTTTATTTATCTTTTAATTTGTGGAATACTCTTTTCCTCAGTTCATCAAATCTACCCATTTTTTTCTCCATTTGGCCTTCTAACATGGAAGCTCTGTTTATAAGGTCTTTCACTACCATGAAATTGTTGAAGGATTTGCTAATATTTTCTCCTAGTTCCTTTTTAAACCATCACATTTTAATTTGTTTATTACCAGATAATGCATAAAGCAGACATCTTCATTCCACTAGCATGTCCCCTTCAGCTTCACTGAATGAAATAAACCTGAGAAACGTGAGAGGGTAAGAATTAATGGGAGACTATTTTGATTTAGGCTTGTAAAATGGAGGCATAAATAAAACCCTCATCAGAAAAACCCTCTAAGTTAAAATGCTGGATATCCATCTGGTTGTATGAAAACACCCTATTTTCTCAATTTCTACCACATGAAACATAAAGATTTACATTTTCTGCCCTGTTGGAGGTATGACATACAGAGTTCTTTCTACTTTGGTGAATGCAAATTGTAGGTGAAACACCGCACACAGGTGCAGTTACTGTGGATAAAGAAATGGGCAAAGGTTCAATGTGCAGAAATAAAGAAATGGACAAATAAATAACTGTAATGAAGATGCAAACACAAGACAGCACATGTGTGTGTCTATGTGTGTTTGTCTGTGTGCCTGTTAACTGCAATGCATTGTCATTACTCAGCTAGAAAGTGAAACCCTTAACCAGTAACATACCTTTTGTCCATCTTCTCAGATCATACCTCAGAATAAATGATGGAGCAACATCGTGTATACTTTTGTTGTTTAGGTTGCTGACTTTTCTTTTTCCTTTTTTTCTTGTGTTTAAGAAACAAGAAAATAAACATTTTTAAAAGCTTCCCTAAATCCCCCAAAAGGCCTTTTAGTCTGAGTTACTAGATATTTTTCTTTCACAAAGAAAGAAAAATAATTAGTTCTGCTCCTACCTATAACCTCCATCAATAAACACGGTAATACAAACTTCTTTACATCTTCATACTTGCCAGGCTAGATTAACAAGCTGCTAATGTTTTGATTTACAAATTGGAGGCCCATTTGGCTTACCCAGGCTTCAAGAAGATTGAGCTGTCTTCCTCTGTTCCCTGAAAGGAAGTAAGTGACTGTTTATTCATTCCCTTGATTAGAAGGCTGCCCTCCAGCCAGATAAAAGAGGTTCCATAATAAATGTGAGACTCCCAAGTTTTGGTTTGCTTTCTGGATTTAGTACGAAACATTAAAAGGAATTGGAGATTGATTTTTTTTGTTCAGGGACCAGTGCCAGATAAAACAAGGAGGGAGCAAGTGGACTAGTTTGTAGACACAAGCTCCTTTATAATGAGGAGAGGGTCTGGGTTTTAGTGTTGCAGCAACTGAGTTATTCCAGGTGTGTGTGATGGTGTGTGTGTGTGTGTGATGGTGTGTGTGTGTGTTTTCCTGCCTCAGCCAGATTTCTTCATTCATTTTGATATTCTGTTGGTAGCCATTGTTGACAAAGATCAAAACTAAATGCATCTCAGTACAGCACTGAGAAGACAAGTAGTGATTCATAGCATCTCACTACACTGATGGTTGACAGTGACTGTAATGGGGTATGTGGTGGGGACTTGATAATGCGGGGAATCTAGTAACCACAGTGTTGTTCATGTAAGTGTATATTAATGATACCAAAAACAATAAAAAATGAAAAAATAATTTTAAAAAACCTAAATGCATCTCACCTACTTCTTTAATCATTGAACCAGAAAAAGTTCTGTTGAATTTTCTTTTATTGAGACCAGTTCTACAGCAATACTGTGGGAATTAAAATATACACACACATGCACACACACAATGAAAGAAAAGAGGTTTCCGTATATGCATTATTTATGGACATGCACACACTTTCCTTTCCTTCCCCCACCTCCCCACCTTTTGGAGAGCTGTAAGGCTCCGTTTGCTCCAGGACTGTGTCAGTTGGCTTTGTGTCACAAATCAATTTCTTCAATTCATCTCCTCTCTTCTTGCCTTGGGAACAGTCCTGTGTCTCCTCTGACTTGCAATGGAGCTGCTCTGCTTTCTGGGTTGCTGACAAATTGGCCAATAATGGAAGTAATGGATGCAGCAGGCTCTTGCCTCCCTCTGAGCAACTTACATGTCAGGTTTAAAGTGTCTGCTTAGAATTCTGGGCTCAGAGGAGTACCCAGTTGCAGCTGCTAATGGAGCAGCTAGTCCGAGTGCCTCAAGTCAATGGATCAATAAATAAAATTATCTCAGTTGCTAAGTATATGCGCTGCACTTTGATCCATAGAGACAAGAGAGGAATGGATAGCCTAGGAAGGGGAAAAGGGAGGAGGAATAATGTTAACTGAGAATTGACATTTGGGTTCACATCCTCTTCTCTCTAACCCATAGTCGGCCACCTGGGTGCACTGTTACGAGTCATGACATTAAAAGCCGATGTAAACTTTCTGATATTATCAACATGAAAACAAAGAGCAAAGGGGTGCTCAGTGTTATGATATTGATTTGCTGGTACCTGTTTGATTGTTAAATCAGCTAATCTCCCAAAGAAGCTCTGTTCATTATTAGCACAAGGGAGATTAATGTCTATATTTTCTCTCCTTTCTTCAGGAATCCATCTCCAAGCCTCCAAAACCAGGTGCTTTTATCATGTTTTCTCTTGCCTCATATGAAAGCCATCTTTGTTGTACTCAGTTTCCCAGAGACATAGCAGTCACGATGTAGTTCTGGTGTAAGATGTCTGCAGAGAAGAAAACACTCAAATAAGGAATTCACTCTTTGCTTTACTCATTCACGTGCACACAGCATAATAGAGAACAGCGGTAGAGTGCTGGGCCACAGAGAAGGCTGATGGGACCAGTTCCCTTTGTCTCTCATTTCCATGTTTTTAAAATCAGCAGTGTCCACATTGCTGTGGAACAGTACCATCATGCATGCATCTCAAGTTATACAGTAAATTTTATGAGCCTTCATGTTTCATGTCTTATTAGTTTATTGCGGACATTTATGACCCTCTCCCCTGAAGGCCAGGATCCATTCATATCTTTACTCATTCCATAAATATTTATGGAATGTCTACTGTGTTGTTAATGCAATGAAGAGGACTAACGTTACAGTGAGTAACAAAAGGCAGACATCCTTGTTCAAAAAGAATAAATTGGAACCAGTATGATAATAGGTGGGAACATCTCTAATGATTTAGAACATTGCCAGGAATCAGAAATCCTAAGAAGAACAAATTTCATATCCTGCTTATGGTGGTTAACTAGAGATACACAGTTCTGTGGAGGAGTAATTACTTAAAAATAAATGCCATGAGCCAGTCATAAGATATACTAAGAACATTTAACTCAGATTATCCCATTTTTCACGTAAGCCTAAATCCAACTTTTATATTTATCTTCCTTAAATTTTCCTTCCCCTTTCCTTTCCAATTTCCTGTCTTATGAAAACACATAGATCAACCCAAATGATCCTATTTTACTAGTTCTTTGCAAATTGTCACTTTAATCCTTTTGCATAAACTTACCATTGTTAAACTTGTAATTCAAGTTTCTTAATAAATTACAAGGACAGGTTTATTAGTAAATTATTCTTGAACATTAGTAAGGTTCTTTTTTATATGATGAATCTAAGTTTTTTTCCTAACATTTCTATATTGTTCTATTCTGTCCCTCCTCATTCCAGCAGTTGGTGGTCTACTGGGGGATGATTATACAGATTGTTATTTTCTAACAACCTGTAAATTTCCTGAGGGCTAGAAATACTACAACTCTCATGAAGTCATCCTTTTTAAAAAATATTAGCTAAAATGCCTTCTCCTGGAAATCACTACCTAGGTTTCCATGTTACATTCTGTTCAATATTTTTCTTAAAAAATTAAAAAATATATAAACACTTTTACTGAATCAAATTTTTTTAAATTTTTGAGGACTGGATCTTATATCTTTTGGGAAGCAGTGCTATATTAGAAAGTTTTGGCAAAATGAGATTTACATACCTTTTCTCATACTCTGTCCCCATAAGGAAAATTGTCACTCTATTAAATCTCCTCTACGAGATGGTAAATCAAATTCTCTGGGGACAAACATATACATGTGAGTTGCCATCAATAAATAAGGCATAATTCACATTCTCTAATGGAAATTGTCTAAGGCAAGTAAAAATCTTTTGTTAACAAATGTATCACAGAAACTTTAAAAAAGGTCTACTTCTCAGTAGTCTCAAGTGATACAAAATTTTGAAAGAAAGAAAAGAGTAATGGACGAAGAGGAAGAAAGGAGAGCAGATGCTGGAATAACCAGGTGTTTCAGCCAAGTTTAAATGGTGACACACTGTTTACAGAATGGCAGGGTGGTGGCCCTTTTGTGTCATTCCTAGACGGTTTCTGTAAAAATAACACTTTCAACTTTCAGCTAAAGAAAAGCAGACATGTCTGATGCCCTGGCCCCCAGGAAGACACACTGGAATTTTTCCCTATGGCAGAAGGAGTTAGTAGCAACCCTTAGTGTGGTTCTGCTGATAGGTCAGCACTGCTCTGTAACGACAGCAGAGGCAGCCAGCAGGGGTCTTGTCAAAGACAGGAGACAACACGAGCAGATTCGTATCTCATCCCTAAGAAACTTAGAGATGTCTCCCACGGCAAAGCCGGGGCATGCGTGCCAGGGTGCTGAGATCAGCTGGTGTCACAGTTAGTGACTATAAAGACATTCTGATCTGACTGTTCACTTGATCTGAACCATTTGTTCTCACAGGTTGCAAGTCTCAGGAATATACGTATGTATGAGGAAATAGGAAGACTGTGTGCTGCCAAGTGCTGCATCCAAACGAGACAAGTGGAGAAAAAATGGAGAGGACAGTCCGACCCCACATACCCAAGTCCTGATAAAATGCCTCGTGACTCGGACCGCTGGCTGTGCGAGGCTCCAGTACAGCTTGTTTTTCATGTCGACCTGTTGTGTTTTAACACGTTTCATAGCCACCACGTCTTAGGTTTAGAGAACCCCTTGGTCAGAAAATCAGTGGATCGAGATATAAACAACCTGTGACAGGAGCGTAAGGCAGATTTGGTGTCTGATAGTTGCCTTTTCCTCATTATAATACTGCGTTAACCACCCCCGGTGAAGATTTTCTATGCTAAGGCAACATGAGATAACACTGCCACATACGAGTCTGTATGTAATCCAGGTGTGCGTGTCCCCGTAGAAACTCTCCCTACTCAGGTTAGTGACCTGATAACTACTGAATAAACATTTTTGCTTCCATAATAGGAGCTACTCTGATTGTTCTCTTCGCGGACTCTCTCTTCAACAGCTCACCCTGGTCTGTCAAGGCATTTCTGTTTGCTCGCTTCTCTAATAAAGTTCATGGCATTGCTTGTGTACTCCTAAGTCTCAGGGTTAAATAATTTTAATATGTGAAAACAAAGACTGAGGACCCTGTCCTAGTGTCTGCCGGTGACACAATGCTGCAGATATAATTACTGGTTTAATGAGATGACCAGCTGGCATTTTGACATTGTACTTCCTGGGTGGATGCCACATCAGCTTGCCACCCTCTCTTCCCTTTGTCTCTTAGCCTTCCCTCCAAAGACTTGAAGTTTCCTTCTCAGATAAAGGACAAGAGCCATGGTGTGAATCCTTGTCTATGTTATTCTTGGAATAATAGGCTAACAACACTTAATGTTCTACACATTGTAGAAAATATTTTTTTTATTTTTATTTATTTTTTTTATTTTTAAATGCACTATCGTTTTTTTTATTAAGGTATCATTGATATATACTCTTATGAAGGTTTCACATGAAAAACAATGTGGTTACTATATTCACCCATATTATTGAGCACCCCCATACCCCACAGCAGTCACTGTCCATCAGTGTAGTAAGATGCCACAGAGTCACTACTTGTCTTCTCTGTGCTACGCTGTCTTCCCCCATGACCCCACACACCATGTGTACTAATCATAATACCCCTCAGTCGTCTTCTCCCTCCCTTCCCACCCGCCCTCCCCTACTCCTTTCCCTTGGTAACCGCTAGACCCCTCCTGGAGTCTGTGAGTCTGCCGCTGTTTTGCTCCTTCAGTTTTGCTTCATTGTTATACACCACAAATGAGGGAAATCATTTGGTACTTGTCTTTCTCTGCCTGACTTATTTCACTGAGCATAATACCCTCCAGCTCCATCCATGTTGTACACCACCATCACTTTTTAAGTACATCTCGCTTACAGGGATCTAGTTTATTGAAATTCACTGGCCAAAGCTCTACTTGTGAAGCTACTGTTCATTACTGCATCATTGATTTAAATTAGATACAAATTACATGCTCATAGGTAGGGTAATGGATAATAAAAAATATGGTACATTTGTCCATTCACATACTGTAAAATACTTCAAAAATGAATTAGACCCATAAGTACTGAAAGGAAAAAAAATGTCCATTATATTTAAATTACAAATTTGTGTTAAATTACAAAATGGTTTGCTGAATAGTACGTAAAGTATGTTCCCATTTCTCTGGAAGTTATGATTTTAGAACATCCTTATATGTTTAGACTTTCATTTTTATGACATTTGAATCTCTTACCAAAATAAACATATTTTTTTTTACAAATGAGAAGTTATTTTATAAAGCTTCAGTATTTTTAAAAACTCAATTAAGACTTTTCCTTAACTATTTTTTTTTGAGAGGGCATCTCTCATATTTATTCATCAAATGGTTGTTAACAACAATAAAATTCAGTATAGGGGGGTCAATACTCAATGTACAATCATTAATCCATCTCAAGTCTAATTCTCGTCAGTCTCCAATCTTCTGGAGCATAACGAACAAGTTCTTACATGGTGAATGAATTCTTACATAGTGAATAAATTCTTACATGGTGAACAGTACAAGGGCATTCATCACAGAAACTTTCAGTTTTGATCACGCATTATGACCTATAAACAATCAGCTCAAATATGAATATTCGTTTGATTTTTGTACTTGATTTATATGTTGATCCCACATTTCTCCCTCTATTATTATTATTATTTTTATTTTTAATAAAATGCTGATGTGGTAGGTAGATGCAAGATAAAGGTAGAAAACATAGTTTAGTGTTGTAAGAGGGCAAATGTAGATGATCAGATGATCAGGTGTGTGCCTATGGACTAAGTATTAATCCAGGCTAGACAAGGGCAGCAAGACATCCACAGATGCAGAAGATTTCTCTCAAAGCAGGGGGGGTGAGGTTCTGAGCGTCACCTCTGTTGATCCCCAAATTCTCACCTGATGGCCCCCCTGCAACTGTGCCTGTCTTAGGTTGTTCCTCCCTTGAGGAATCTTACCCGTCTCTGGCTAACCAGTCATCTTCCGGGGCCATACAGGGAAATGTAAAGTTGGTAAGTGAGAGAGAAGTCATATTGTTTGAAAAGGTTAGCTTTTTACTTCTTTGCAGATTTATGCCCTGTGGCTTCTATGCCCAGCACTTGTCTCGAGGTATCTTTACCACCTGGAGGAATTATGATACTGAGTAAATTCTATATGAGGCACGAATTCTATTTAAGGGTTGTAATTAGGAAGGAAGAAGAAAAGCTATAGAGGTAGCATATGGAAGGAAACATGGGAGGATTGATTATTTCTTTGACATATCTTCTTGTAGAGTACCTTAAGCATGTATAGGTTTTAAACTACTAACCATTTGCACACGCATATTAACATAATAGGAATACGGTGACATAAACAAAGCAAATCTATAATTACCAGCCATCTCCAGTGAAGCCAAGAAAACCATTTAGGCACCCTAGGCATTTGTGAAAATTTGTCTATGATATGATGGATATTGTCCAACTGTACTTGAACAATCAGACAAATTAAAGCAGCCCATTTCTGGATCTGTTTACATCCCATATGTTCTTTTAACCGTAGATAGTCTATAGTCATGAGATTTTGGAGTGCTACAACTTGCACCCCTCCCAACTCCTGGTTGAGTTCCAAAGGTACAGATCCGGTCAAATTCGTTGTCTCACTGTATGCACATGCCAGCCTAGACATCTCCCTCCTCCTTCTTATGGCAAGTCCAGGAGACGGTGGGCTGGATGCAGCCACAACCGCAGCATCGTCCGGATCCCTGTGGAGGCTTTTTGATGATCATCCCCCGGCACGAGTCCTCCAGAGAGTGCTGATGCCGGAAGCTCCTCCTCATATCGTATCTTAGTTCATTTTCTGGGTATCCAAGCTAGGCCTTGATCTTCTGCATAGAAACAAACAGACCCTTTACCCGCACTTTGACATGCCCTCTATACCACTGTGCAGAACTCATTGGAGGTCAGCACACAGTAACGGCATTTTTTTTTTTTATTAAGATAAAGGAATATTATCAGAAAAGAGTACCTCCATAGCTGATCATCTGACACCCTTTAAGTGATCAACATTAAGGATATTTAAAGCATGCGTTGATCTTTGATTTACCAATAGTTTTATCCTATCAAGGAGTAATCCCCCTTTTCTTTCTTTCTTTTTTATTTTTTTAAATTTTTAATCTACACTTACATGAAGAATACTATGTTTACTATGCTCTCCCCTATATCACGTCCCCCCTAACAACCACATTACAGATACTGTCCATCAGCTTAGCAAAATGTTGTAGAGTCACTACTTGTCCTCTCTGTGTTGTGCAGCCCACCCTTCCCTTTCTCCCTCCCCACCATGCATGCTAATCTTAATACCACCCTTCTTCTCCCCCCTCCTCATCCCTCCCTGCCCACCCATCCTCCCCAGTTCCTTTCCCTTTGGTACCTGTTAGTCCATTTTTGGGTTCTGTAATTCCGCTGCTGTTTTGTTCCTTCAGTTTTTCCTTTGTTCCTATACTCCTCAGATGAGTGAAATCATTTGGTATTTCTCTTTCTCCGCTTGGCTTATTTCACTGAGCATAATACTCTCCAGCTCCATCCATGTTGCTGCAAATGGTTGGAATTTTCCACTTCTTATGGCTGAGTAGTATTCCATTGTGTATATGTGCCACATCTTCTTTATCCATTCATCTACCGATGGACATTTAGGTTGCTTCCAATTCTTGGCTATTGTAAATAGTGCTGCGATAAACATAGGGGTGCATCTGTCTTTCTCAAACTTGATTGCTGTGTTCTTAGGGTAAATTCCTAGGAGTGGAATTCCTGGGTCAAATGGTAGGTCTGTTTTGAGCATTTTGATGCACCTCCATACTGCTTTCCACAATGGTTGAACTAATTTACATTCCCACCAGCAGTGTAGGAGGGTTCCCCTTTCTCCACAGCCTTGCCAACATTTGTTGTTGTTTCTCTTTTGGATGGCAGCTATCCTTACTGGTGTGAGGTGATACCTCATTGTAGTTTTAATTTGCATTTCTCTGATAATTAGCGATGTGGAGCATCTTTTCATGTGTCTGTTGGCCATCTGTATTTCTTTTTTAGAGAACTGTCTGTTCAGTTCCTCTGCCCATTTTTTAATTGGGTTATTTGTTTTTTGTTTGTTGAGGCGTGTGAGCTCTTTATATATTCTGGACGTCAAGCCTTTATCGGATCTGTCATTTTCAAATATATTCTCCCATACTGTAGGGTTCCTTTTTGTTCTATTGATGGTGTCTTTCACTGTACAGAAGCTTTTCAGCTTAATGTAGTCCCACTTGCTCATTTTTGCTGTTGTTTTCCTTGCCCGGGGAGATATGTTCAAGAAGAGGTCACTCATGTTTATGTCTAAGAGGTTTTTGCCTATGTTTTTTTCCATGAGTTTAATGGTTTCATGACTTACATTCAGGTCTTTGATCCATTTTGAGTTTACCTTTGTATATGGGGTTAGACAATGGTCCAGTTTCATTCTCCTACATGTAGCTGTCCAGTTTTGCCAGCACCATCTGTTGAAGAGACTGTCATTTTGCCATTGTATGTCCATGGCTCCTTTATCAAATATTAATTGACCATATATGTTTGGGTTAATGTATGGAGTCTCTAATCTGTTCCACTTGTCTGTGGCTCTGTTCTTGTGCCAGTACCAAATTGTCTTGATTACTATGGCTTTGTAGAAGAGCTTGAAGTTGGGGAGTGAGATCCCCCCTACTTTATTCTTCTCTTTCAGGATTGCTTTGGCTATTCGGGGTCTTTGGTGTTTCCATATGAATTTTTGAATTATTTGTTCCAATTCATTGAAGAATGTTGCTGATAATTTGAGAGGGATTGCATCAAATCTGTATATTGCTTTGGGCAGGATGGCCATTTTGACGATATTAATTCTTCCTAGCCATGAGCATGGGATGAGTTTCCATTTATTAGTGTCCCCTTTAATTTCTCTTCAGAGTGACTTGTAGTTTTCAGAGTATAAGTCTTTCACTTCTTTGGTTAGGTTTATTCCTAGGTATTTTATTCTTTTTGATGCAATGGTGAATGGAATTGTTTTCCTGATTTCTCTTTCTATTGATTCATTGTTAGTGTATAGGAAAGCTACAGATTTCCGTGTGTTAGTTTTGTATCCTGCAACTTTGCTGTGTTCCAATATCAGTTCTAGTAGTTTTGGAGTGGAGTCTTTAGGGTTTTTTATGTACAGTATCATATCATCTGCAAATAGTGACAGTTTAACTTCTTCTTTACCAATCTGGATTCTTTGTATTTCTTTGTTTTGTCTGATTGCCGTGGCTAGGACCTCCAGTACTATGTTAAATAACAGTGGAGAGAGTGGGCATCCCTGTCTGGTTCCCGATCTCAGAGGAAATGCTTTCAGCTTCTCACTGTTCAGTATAATGCTGGCTGTGGGTTTATCATATATGGCCTTTATTATGTTGAGGTACTTGCCCTCTATTCCCATTTTGCTGAGAGTTTTTATCATGAATGGATGTTGAATTTTGTCAAATGCTTTTTCAGCATCTATGGAGATGATCATGTGGTTTTTGTCTTTCTTTTTGTTGATGTGGTGGATGATGTTGATGGATTTTTGAATGTTGTGCCATCCTTGCATCCCTGGGATGAACCCCACGTGGTCATGGTGTATGATCCTTTTGATATACTGTTGAATTCTGTTTGCTAATATTTTATTGAGTATTTTTGCATCTACATTCATCAGGGATATTGGTCTGTAATTTTCTTTTTTGGTGGGGTCTTTCCCTGGTTTTGGTATTAGGGTGATGTTGGCTTCATAGAATGAGTTTGGGAGTATTCCCTCTTCTTCTATTTTGTGGAACACTTTAAGGAGAATGGGTATTATGTCTTCTCTGTGTGTCTGATAAAATTCTGAGGTAAATTCGTCCGGCCCCGGGGTTTTGTTCTTGGGTAGTTTTTTGATTACTGTTTCAATTTCTTTGCTTGTAATTGGTTTGTTTAACTTTTGTGTTTCTTCCTTGGTCAGTCTTGGGAGGTTGTATTTTTCTAGGAAGTTGTCCATTTCTTCTAGGTTTTCCAGCTTGTTGGCATATAGGTTTTCATAGTAGTCTTTAATAATTCTTTGTATTTCTGTGGAGTCTGTCATGATTTTTCCATTCTCATTTCTGATTATGTTGATTTGTGTTGACTCTCTTTTTCTCTTAATAAGTTGAGCTAGAGGCTTATCTATTTTGTTTATTTTCTCGAAGAACCAGCTCTTGGTTTCGTTGATTTTTGCAGTTGTTTTATTCTTCTCAATTTTGTTTATTTCTTCTCTGATCTTTATTATGTCCCTCCTTCTGCTGACTTTAGGCCTCATTTGTTCTTCTTTTTCCAATTTCGATAATTGTGATGTTAGACTATTCATTTGGGATTCTTCGTCCTTCTTCCAGTGTGCCTGGATCGCTATATACTTTCCTCTTAGGACTGCTTTCACTGCATCCCACAGAAGTTGGGGCTTAGTGTTGTTGTTGTCATTTGTTTCTATATATTCCTTGATCTCTATTTTGATTTGTTCATTGATCCATTGATTATTCAGTAGCATGTTGTTAAGCCTCCATGTGTTTGTGAGCCTTTTTATTTTCTTTGTAGAATTTATTTCTACTTTTATACCTTTGTGGTCTGAAAAATTGGTTGGTAGAATTTCAATATTTTGGAATTTACTGAGGCTCTTTTTGTGAGCTAGTGTGTGGTCTATTCTGGAGAATGTTCCATGTGCACTTGAGAAGAATGTATATCCTGTTGCTTTTGGATGTAGAGTTCTATAGATGTCTATTAGGTCCATCTGTTCTAGTGTGTTGTTCATTGCCTGTGTGTCCTTACTTATTTTCTGCCCAGTGGATCTATCCTTTGGGGTGAGTGGTGTGTTGAAGTCTCCTACAATGAATGCATTGCAGTGTATTTCCGTCTTTAGTTCTGTTAGTATTTGCTTCACATACGCTGGTGCTCCTGTATTGGGTGCATATATATTTAGAATGGTTATATCCTCTTGTTGGACTGAGCCCTTTATCATTATGTAGTATCCTTCTTTATCTCTTGTTACTTTCTTTGTTTTGAAGTCTATTTTATCTGATATTAGTACTGCAACCCCTGCTTTCTTCTCACTGTTGTTTGCCTGAAATATGTTTTTCCATCCCTTGACTTTTAGTCTATGCTTATCTTTGGGTTTAAGGTGAATTTCTTGAAAGCAGCATATAGATGGGTCTTGCTTTTTTTTTTTTTTTTTTTTTTTTGAGAGGACAGCTCTCATATTTATTGATCGAATGGTTGTTAACAACAATAAAATTCTGTATAGGGGACTTAATGCACAATCATTAATCAACCCCAAACCTAATTCTCAACAGTCTCCAGTCTTCTGAAGCATAATGAACAAGTTCTTACATGGTAAACAAATTCTTACATAGTGAATAAGTTCTTACATGGTGAACGGTGCAAGGGCAGTCATATCACAGAAACTTTCGGTTTTGATCACACATCATGAACTATAAACAATCAAGTCAGATATGATTATTCATTTGATTTTTACACTTGATTTATATGTGAATCCCACATTTCTCCCTTATTATTATTATTATTAATTTTTTTTTTTTTTGAGAGGGCATCTCTCATATTTATTGATCAAATGGTTGTTAACAACAATAAAATTCAGTATAGGGGGGTCAATGCTCAATGTACAATCATTAATCCATCTCAAGCCTAATTCTCGTCAGTCTCCAATCTTCTGAAGCATAACGAACAAGTTCTTACATGGTGAACGAATTCTTACAGAGTGAATAAATTCTTACATGGTGAACAGTACAAGGGCATTCATCACAGAAACTTTCGGTTTTGATCATGCAATATGACCTATAAACCATCAGGTCAAATATGAATATTCATTTGATTTTTGTACTTGATTTATATGTTGATCCCACATTTCTCCTATTATTATTATTATTTTTATTTTTAATAAAATGCTGAAGTGGTAGGTAGATGCAAGATAAAGGTAGAAAACAGTTTAGTGCTGTAAGAAGGCAAATGTAGATGATCAGATGATCAGGTGTGTGCCTATGGACTAAGTATTAATCCAGGCTAGACAAGGGCAGCAAGACATCCACGGATGCAGAAGATTTCTCTCAAAGCAGGGGGGGTGAGGTTCTGAGCGTCACCTCTGTTGATCCCCAAATTCTCACCTGATGGCCCCCCTGCGACTGTGCCTGTCTTAGGTTGTTCCTCCCTTGAGGAATCTTACCCGTCTCTGGCTAACCAGTCATCTTCCGGGGCCATACAGGGAAATGTAAAGTTGGTAAGTGAGAGAGAAGCCATATTGTTTGCAAAGGTTAGCTTTTTACTTCTTTGCAGATTTATGCCCTGTGGCTTCTATGCCCAGCACTTGTCTCGAGGTATCTTTACCACCTGGAGGAATTATGATACTCGGTAAATTCGATATGAGGCACGAATTCTATTTAAGGTTTGTAATTAGGAAGGAAGAAGAAAAGCTATAGATGTAGCATATGAAGGAAACTTGGGAGGATTGATTATTTCTTTGACATATCTTCTTGTATAGTACCTTAAGTATGTATAGGTTTTAAACTACTAACTAATTTGCACACACATATTAACATAATAGGAATACGGTGACATAAACAAAGCAAATCTATAATTACCAGCCATCTCCAGTGAAGCCAAGAAAACCATTTAGGCACCCTAGGCATTTGTGAAAATTTATCTATGATATGATGGATATTTTCCAACTGTACTTGAACCATCAGACAAATTAAAGCAGCCCATTTCTGGGATCTGTTCACATCCCATATGTTCTTTTAACCATAGATAGTCTATAGTCATGAGATTTTGGGGTGCTACAACTTGCACCCCTCCCAACTCCTGGTTGAGTTCCAACAGTACAGATCCAGTCAAATTCGTTGTCTCACTGTATGCACATGCCAGCCTAGACATCTCCCTCCTCCTTCTTATGGCAAGTCCAGGAGACGGTGGGCTGGATGCAGCCACAACCGCAGCATCGTCCGGATCCCTGTGGAGGCTTTTTGATGATCATCCCCCGGCACAAGTCCTCCAGAGAGTGCTGATGCCGGAAGCTCCTCCTCATATCGTATCTTAGTTCATTTTCTGGGTATCCAAGCTAGGCCTTGATCTTCTGCGTAGAAACAAACAGATCCTTTGCCCACACTTTGACATGCCCTCTATACCACTGTGCAGAACTCATTGGAGGTCAGCACACAGTAACTGCTTTTTTTTTTTTTTTTAATTAAGAGAAAGGAATATTATCAGAAAAGAGTACCTCCATAGCTGATCATCTGACACCCTTTAAGTGATCAACATTAAGGATATTTAAAGCATGCGTTGATCTTTGATTTACCAATAGTTTTATCCTGTTAAGGAGTAATCCCCCTTTTCTTTCTTTCTTTCTTTTTTTTTTTTTTAATTTTTAATCTACACTTACCTGAAGAATACTATGTTTACTATGCTCTCCCCTATATCAGGTCCCCCCTAACAACCACATTACGGTTACTGTCCATCAGCTTAGCAAAATGTGGTAGAGTCACTACTTGTCCTCTCTGTGTTGTGCAGCCCACCCTCCCGTTTCTCCCTCCCCCCCATGCATGCTAATCTTAATACCCCCCTTCTTCTTCCCCCCCCTTATCCCTCCCTGCCCACCCATCCTCCCCAGTTCCTTTCCCTTTGGTACCTGTTAGACCATTTTTAGGTTCTGTAATTCTGCTGCTGTTTTGTTCCTTCAGTTTTTCCTTTGTTCCTATACTCCTCAGATGAGTGAAATCATTTGGTATTTCTCTTTCTCCGCTTGGCTTATTTCACTGAGCATAATACTCTCCAGCTCCATCCATGTTGCTGCAAATGGTTGGATTTTTCCACTTCTTATGGCTGAGTAGTATTCCATTGTGTATATGTACCACATCTTCTTTATCCATTCATCTACCGATGGACATTTAGGTTGCTTCCAATTCTTGGCTATTGTAAATAGTGCTGCGATAAACATAGGGGTGCATCTGTCTTTCTCAAACTTGATTGCTGTGTTCTTAGGGTAAATTCCTAGGAGTGGAATTCCTGGGTCAAATGGTAGGTCTGTTTTGAGCATTTTGATGCACCTCCATACTGCTTTCCACAATGGTTGAACTAATTTACATTCCCACCAGCAGTGTAGGAGGGTTCCCCTTTCTCCACAGCCTTGCCAACATTTGTTGTTGTTTGTCTTTTGGATGGCAGCTATCCTTACTGGTGTGAGGTGATACCTCATTGTAGTTTTAATTTGCATTTCTCTGATAATTAGCGATGTGGAGCATCTTTTCATGTGTCTGTTGGCCATCTGCATTTCTTTTTTGGAGAACTGTCTGTTCAGTTCCTCTGCCCATTTTTTAATTGGGTTATTTGTTTTTTGTTTGTTGAGGCGTGTGAGCTCTTTATATATTCTGGACGTCAAGCCTTTATCAGATCTGTCATTTTCAAATATATTCTCCCATACTGTAGGGTTCCTTTTTGTTCTATTGATGGTGTCTTTCGCTGTACAGAAGCTTTTCAGCTTAATGTAGTCCCACTTGCTCATTTTTGCTGTTGTTTTCCTTGCCCGGGGAGATATGTTCAAGAAGAGATCACTCATGTTTATGTCTAAGAGGTTTTTGCCTATGTTTTTTTCCAAGAGTTTAATGGTTTCGTGACTTACATTCAGGTCTTTGATCCATTTTGAGTTTACCTTTGTATATGGGGTTAGACAATGGTCCAGTTTCATTCTCCTACATGTAGCTGTCCAGTTTTGCCAGCACCATCTGTTGAAGAGACTGTCATTTTGCCATTGTATGTCCATGGCTCCTTTATCAAATATTAATTGACCATATATGTTTGGGTTAATTTCTGGGGTCTCTAATCTGTTCCACTGGTCTGTGGCTCTGTTCTTGTGCCAGTACCAAATTGTCTTGATTACTATGGCTTTGTAGTAGAGCTTGAAGTTGGGGAGTGAGATCCCCCCTACTTTATTCTTCTTTTTCAGGATTGCTTTGGCTATTCGGGGTCTTTGGTGTTTCCATATGAATTTTTGAATTATTTGTTCCAATTCATTGAAGAATGTTGCTGGTAATTTGAGAGGGATTGCATCAAATTTGTATATTGCTTTCGGCAGGATGGCCATTTTGACGATATTAATTCTTCCTAGCCATGAGCATGGGATGAGTTTCCATTTATTAGTGTCCCCTTTAATTTCTCTTAAGAGTGACTTGTAGTTTTCAGAGTATAAGTCTTTCACTTCCTTGGTTAGGTTTATTCCTAGGTATTTTATTCTTTTTGATGCAATGGTGAATGGAATTGTTTTCCTGATTTCTCTTTCTATTGATTCGTTGTTAGTGTATAGGAAAGCTACAGATTTCTGTGTGTTGATTTTGTATCCTGCAACTTTGCTGTATTCCGGTATCAGTTCTAGTAGTTTTGGAGTGGAGTCTTTAGGGTTTTTTATGTACAGTATCATATCATCTGCAAATAGTGACAGTTTAACTTCTTCTTTACCAATCTGGATTCCTTGTATTTCTTTGTTTTGTCTGATTGCCGTGGCTAGGACCTCCAGTACTATGTTAAATAACAGTGGGGAGAGTGGGCATCCCTGTCTGGTTCCCGATCTCAGTGGAAATGCTTTCAGCTTCTCGCTGTTCAGTATAATGCTGGCTGTGGGTTTATCATATATGGCCTTTATTATGTTGAGGTACTTGCCCTCTATTCCCATTTTGCTGAGAGTTTTTATCATGAATGGATGTTGAATTTTGTCAAATGCTTTTTCAGCATCTATGGAGATGATCATGTGGTTTTTGTCTTTCTTTTTGTTGATGTGGTGGATGATGTTGATGGATTTTCGAATGTTGTACCATCCTTGCATCCCTGGGATGAACCCCACTTGGTCATGGTGTATGATCCTTTTGATATACTGTTGAATTCTGTTTGCTAATATTTTATTGAGTATTTTTGCATCTACATTCATCAGGGATATTGGTCTGTAATTTTCTTTTTTGGTGGGGTCTTTTCCTGGTTTTGGTATTAGGGTGATGTTGGCTTCATAGAATGAGTTTGGGAGTATTCCCTCTTCTTCTATTTTGTGGAACACTTTAAGGAGAATGGGTATTATGTCTTCTCTGTGTGTCTGATAAAATTCTGAGGTAAATTCGTCCGGCCCCGGGGTTTTGTTCTTGGGTAGTTTTTTGATTACTGTTTCAATTTCTTTGCTTGTAATTGGTTTGTTTAACTTTTGTGTTTCTTCCTTGGTCAGTCTTGGGAGGTTGTATTTTTCTAGGAAGTTGTCCATTTCTTCTAGGTTTTCCAGCTTGTTGGCATATAGGTTTTCACAGTAGTCTTTAATAATTCTTTGTATTTCTGTGGAGTCTGTCGTGATTTTTCCATTCTCATTTCTGATTATGTTGATTTGTGTTGACTCTCTTTTTCTCTTAATAAGTTGGGCTAGAGGCTTATCTATTTTGTTTATTTTCTCGAAGAACCAGCTCTTGGTTTCGTTGATTTTTGCTATTGTTTTATTCTTCTCAATTTTGTTTATTTCTTCTCTGATCTTTATTATGTCCCTCCTTCTGCTGACTTTAGGCCTCATTTGTTCTTCTTTTTCCAGTTTTAATAATTGTGATGTTAGACTATTCATTTGGGATTGTTCTTCCTTCTTCAAGTGTGCCTGGATTGCTATATACTTGCCTCTTAAGACTGCTTTCGCTGCATCCCACAGAAGTTGGGGCTTAGTGTTGTTGTTGTCATTTGTTTCTATATATTCCTTGATCTCTATTTTGATTTGTTCATTGATCCATTGATTATTTAGTAGCATGTTGTTAAGCCTCCATGTGTTTGTGAGCCTTTTTGTTTTCTTTGTAGAATTTATTTCTACTTTCATACCTTTGTGGTCTGAAAAATTGGTTGGTAGAATTTCAATATTGTGGAATTTACTGAGGCTCTTTTTGTGAGCTAGTATGTGGTCTATTCTGGAGAATGTTCCATGTGCACTTGAGAAGAATGTATATCCTGTTGCTTTTGGATGTAGAGTTCTATAGATGTCTATTAGGTCCATCTGTTCTAGTGTGTTGTTCAGTGCCTGTGTGTCTTTACTTATTTTCTGCCCGGTGGATCTATCCTTTGGGGTGAGTGGTGTGTTGAAGTCTCCTACAATGAATGCATTGCAGTCTATTTCCCTCTTTAGTTCTGTTAGTATTTGCTTCACATATGCTGGTGCTCCTGTATTGGGTGCATATATATTTAGAATGGTTATATCCTCTTGTTGGACTGAGCCCTTTATCATTATGTAGTGGCCTTCTTTATCTCTTGTTACTTTCTTTGTTTTGAAGTCTATTTTGTCTGATATTACTACTGCAACCCCTGCTTTCTTCTCACTGTTGTTTGCCTGAAATATGTTTTTCCATCCCTTGACTTTTAGTCTATGCTTATCTTTGGGTTTAAGGTGAGTTTCTTGTAAGCAGCATACAGATGGGTCTTGCTTTTTTATCCATTCTATTACTCTATGTCTTTTGATTGGTGCATTAAGTCCATTTACATTTAGGGTGACTATTGAAAGATATGTACTTATTGCCATTGCAGGCTTTAGGTTCGTGGTTACCAAAGGTTCAAGGTTAGCTTCTTTAGTATCTTACTGCCTAACTTAGGTCGCTTATTGAGCTGTTGTATACACTGTCTGGAGATTCTTTTCTTCTCTCCCTTCTTATTCCTCCTCCTGCATTCTTCATATGTTGTGTGTTTTGTTCTGTGCTCTTTTTAGGGGTGCTCCCATCTAGAGCAGTCCCTGTAGGATGCCCTGTAGAGGTGGTTTGTGGGAAGCAAATTCCCTCAGCTTTTGCTTGTCTGGGAATTGTTTAATCCCACCATCATATTTAAATGATAGTCGTGCTGGATACAGTATCCTTGGTTCAAGGCCCTTCTGTTTCATTGCATTAAGTATATCATGCCATTCTCTTCTGGCCTGTAGGGTTCCTGTCGAGAAGTCTGATGTTAGCCTGATGGGTTTTCCTTTATAGGTGACCTTTTTCTGTCTAGGTGCCTTTAAAACTCTTTCCTTGTCCTTGATCCTTGCCATTTTAATTACTATGTGTCTTGGTGTTGTCCTCCTTGGATCCTTTCTGTTGGGGGTTCTGTGTAATTCCATGGTCTGTTCGATTATTTCCTCCCCCAGTTTGGGGAAGTTTTCAGCAATTATTTCTTCAAAGAGACTTTTTATCCCTTTTCCTCTTTCTTCTTCTTCTGGTATCCCTATAATACGAATATTATTCCTTTTGGCTTGGTCACATAGTTCTCTTAGTGTTGTTTCAGTCCTGGAGATCCTTTTATCTCTCTCTATGTCAGCTTCTATATGCTCCTGTTCTCTGGCTTCTATTCCTTCAATGGCCTCTTGCATCTTATCCATTCTGCTTATAAATCCTTCCAGGGATTGTTTCACTTCTGTGATCTCCTTCCTGACATCTGTGATCTCCTTCCAGACTTCATCCCACTACTCTTGCATTTTTCTCTGCATCTCATCCCATTGCTCTTGCATTTTTCTCTGCATCTCTGTCAGCATGTTCATGATTTTTATTTTGAATTCTTTTTCAGGAGGACTGGTTAGATCTGTCTCCTTCTCAGGTGTTGTCTCTGTGATCTTTGTCTGCCTGTAGTTTTGCCTTTTCATGGTGATAGAGAGAGTTTGCAGAGCTGGTACAAGTGACCGCTGGGAGAGCTTTCCTTCTTGTTGGTTTGTGGCCTTCCTCTCCTGGGAGAATAGCGACCTCTAGTGGCTTGTGCTGGGCAGCTGTGTGCAGACAGGGCTTCTGCTTCCTGCCCGGTTGCTATGGGGTTTATCTTCGCTGTTGCTGTGGGCGTGGCCTGGCTGGGGCTGCTCCTCCAAAATGGTGGAGCCCCGTTGGAGGGGGAGCAGCCAAGAGGCTATTTATCTCCGTAAGGGGCCTCTGTGCTTCCTGCTGCCCAGGGGGTTAGAGTGCCCAGAGATCCCCAGATTCCCTGCCTCTGGTCTATGTGACCTGTCCTGCCCCTTTAAGACTTCCAAAAAGCACCCTCCAAACCAAAACAACAACAGCAACAATGAGAGAGGGAACAGAAAAAAAAAAAAAAAAAAGGAAAAAACACGCGATTTTTTTTTTTGTACTCAGGCGCCGGTCCCAGGCACCCACTCACTGGTCCTGCTGCCCTGTCTCCCTAGCACCAGTGTCCCTGTCCCTTCAAGGCTTCCAAAAAGCACCCACCCACGAGTTCCGCAGGGAAAAACGCGCGATATTTTTTGTCCTCAGGCGCCGGTCCCAGGCACCCGCTCACCAGTCCTGCCACCCTGCCTTTCTAGCACCGGGGTCCCTGTCCCTTTAAGGCTTCCAAAAAGCATTCGCCAAAAAGAGAAAAAAAAAGGGGAAAAACGTGTGATTTCCTCCGTCCTCAGGTGCCGGTCTCAGGCACCTGTCCACCGGTCCCGCAGGGAAAAACGCGGGATATTCTTTGTCCTCAGGCGCTGGTCCCAGGCACCCGCTCACCGGTCCCACCACCCTGCCTCCCTAGCAACAGGGGCCCTGTCCCTTTAAGGCTTCCAAAAAGCACTTGCCAAAAAAAAAACTGCTGCGGTTTCTTTCCACCTGCAGGGAGCCGGGGGGGAGGGGCGCTCGGGTCCCGCTGGGCTGGGGCTTGTATCTTACCCCCTTCGCAGGGTGCTGGGTTCTTGCAGGTGTGGATGTGGTCTGGATGTTGTCCTGTGTCCTCTGGTCTCTATTTTAAGAAGATTTTTCTTTGTTATATTTTCATAGCTCTATGTGTTTTTGGGAGGAGATTTCCACTGCTCTACTCATGCCACCATCCTGGCTCCGCCCCCCTAATCTCTATATTTTTAAAATATAAAAAAAGTTTAATATTCTAATTTATCCTAGAAAGTATTAATTCCAGAAGATATGGAAAGTTAAATTAACACATTTTTTGAGAGAAATTCTCAGGGTGTGCTTGCTAAATTGAAATTTACTCCCACATAATATATTTTGATAATAGCACATGCAAATAACCAGAGTATCTGTTACATCTTGCTCATTTGGAAACATATGGAATACAAATATCATATGAGGTCTCTCTCCCCCTTGAAATCTAAATGATGTTTGCTCAAATCTCTATTCCAGAGTCTTGATCATTCTTTTTCTGTTTGCCCTGTTAGTATGATCCCAAGACAAAACACAAAACCCTTTCACAAAATGTCAAAGTAAATGAAAATTTTTATATGATTGAGATAGGTCACAAAAATTACTGCCATGAATTAGAACAATGTAAATTCATACATTAAACATTATTTTTCTTGGAAGGCCTTTTAAGGCATATCACCGGTGGGAGTCTCTCATTGTCCTGTGACCTCATATAATTGTTTGTTGTCCTTGCTTTTCTTTCTCCTCTTTTTGTTTCACATGGATGGTAAACCGTCTCCCTTTGCTGCTCATACCCATGATTTTAATACCTCAACCTTGCACCTGATGGTTCTCAACCCTGACTGTTTACAATAGCCACTGGACCTGGCCCCGGAGCTTTTGATGTGTCTCAGATGAAACCCAGGCATGGATATTTTTAAAATGCTCTTCAGATAATTCTTGAATTCAAGAGAATAATCAAGTCATTCTTCCAGATATTTCTCTTTCTATATCTAATCTTCTAAGTGTAAGTTTGTATTGTTCTTTCTATATCAACACTGACCTTCTTACTAAGAGAACTTCTAGAGCTCGATGATAAGAAAATAAAACTTACAACTTCTTATATGATCACATCTTTACAATCTGAAGGCACATAGCTCTTCTCACATTTATTTGAAGGCAGTCACAATTATTATTCTATCTTTTGGATTTTTATGCCAATTTTTGGTAATATGAATTCTGAAAATTTCTTGAATCTTTCTTATGTGTTATCCATGTGCACAATCTAATTGTTTGACTGACTTTTCCACTTGTTTTGTTTTTAGTTTTGTATCAACTTCAGCTGTGTAGAAATCTGATACCGGGTCAATTATGTGAGCTGTAATAATTCTTTACATTGCAATGACCATGGAGTAATTCCCATCTTTAAACACCATGCTTTGAATAATTTAATAAACAGTTCAGAGATTTTAAAAAATCATTGTCATGCTGCTTGTTGTCACTTAAGTCTGTAATTACAGCTTTAATCTCATTTTCTTGTGAAATCTTGTGAAACTACTTATTAGAGAGGATAAAATAGAGGCACTTAAAGTGATTGTGGATGAATGTTTGGAAAAATATATGGGTTGGATGTGTCATACATAACATGTAGGAAGAATTATATAGCCAAAATGATCAGTTTTTCACAGAGAGAAGGCATAACCTGGCAAATGAAAGTCCTCAGAATTTTCTTACTAGTCTTGCCTGTTGATTGAGAGTCTGGGATGTTCTATGAAGCTAGGAAGTAAATGATAACTAGTAGCATGTTACTGGTAATTGCCAATATTTGGATCTGGCTGTGAAAGAATAAAAAAAAAATGACTTGGCAGCAGAAGCTAAATGAACTTGACATAGTACAGGCAATTTCAAGCGAAAATTTGTGAAAATTTATTGAATTTGTTGGTTTAGGATAAATTCTCTTAAATATCTGTTGAATAAAAGAATATTAGTGTTCATCTGGCTCAGACAGGCGGCACTCACCGCGCGGGGGGCCCCGCGGGACGGGGGCCAACGGGTCGCGGGGAACGAACAGACCAGCCCACGCGCCCACCGGCCCAAGCTGAGGGGTCGCGGGCGGAGCCGAGAGGGGGCGACCGAGTGGAATCCCGCGCCGCCCTGGCCGCGCGCGGAGATCGCGAGAAGCGAAGCGGCGGGCTCCCAGGCTCCCCGAGCGCTGGGCCCCGCGCCTCAGTAGTAGCACAGTGCCGCCGCCGCCGCCTGCACGCGGGACCACGGCTGGCAGCCACAGCGCCGCGCGGTCGAGGGCCTCAGACACGCGAAGGCGCCCGGAAAGCACAAGCGGTCCCAAGTTGGCCAGCCGGAATGTGAAGAAAAACATTGCCCTGCCCGGCCTCCGTCCCGACCCCACCCAGCCGCGCTCCCACTGGCTGCCTGCCCCGCAACGCCGCGGGATCATTGGCCGCGGGGTCCGTCAGTCAGGGGCGGGCCGGTGCCGCGGCGAAGGCAGCCATTGGGCGCTCGCGGAGAAACGTTAAGTACCGTTAGTACCGTTGCTACCGTTGCTACCGTTGCGAGTGCCGGCGGGAGAGAGCGCTCCCGCGGCACCCTGCGTGCTTCGGTCCGTCGACCCTGCCCGCCGTCCCGTCTGCGCAGCGGAACCGGCGGAGACCAGATGTTGATGGACCCGCGAAGTTCTGGGCTCTCGGTGTGCTCGGCTGCGCCTTCCTCCAGATACCCGTGCGCTGGCGGCACCGACCTCGCCCCCAGCCTCGGATCGCCTCCTCGCGCCCGCTGGGCTCCCGGTGCCGTAGTTGCCCCTACTCGGCTTTCCCGCAGCAGGCGGAGGGCCAAAGCGGTCCAGGTGAGGGAGATCGACCCGGACTTCAGGCCGCTGGCCCGTCAGGACTTCAGCCAGTCGAGCTCTGCCACCTCTAGCCGGTGCCATCGGGCGGCTCGACCGGGAACCCCGATACCGCGCGGGACTGCTTTCGGCCTCGGCGGCCGCTGAGGGCAGCCGCGCAACACGTGGGGCAACCTGTCCCACGCCGACCGCATCGCTAAGGCCGTCGAGAGCTCGGCGGAGAAGCGGCTCCCGCTGCTGATCTGCGGTGGAGGGTCCAGAGCGGGACCCACGTCAGGGATGAGGGCGACAGCGACGGCCCTGCGCGCTGGAAGGTAGGTGGCCGTGGTGCGCGGCCGGACCCGGACGGGGCGCGGGGAACCTGCCCCCGCCTGAGGTCGCGGTGGAGCCGGTCAGGGGGCGGCCGTGCAAGTGGCTCGGCGGGCAGCGGGTGGCTCGGGGGGCTGGGAAGCGGCCGACGCAAGTGGTGGGCTCGCGGGGCCCGGCCGGGGTCGGGAGTCGGCGCGCCCCGCCGGAGGGGCTCCCCGGGAAGGGAGGGAGCGGAGCGGGTGTTGCCGGTGCGGACGCCCGACCGGCCGGCGAAGTTCGCCGGGACAGGAGCGTAGGGGCTCGCCGGAGCCGCTGCTGGTCAGTCCGGGCCCAGCTGGTGAGCGCGGCTGCTCTCCGCCCCGCTGCGCGCGTCCGCCCGGCCTGGAGCTGCGGCGCCGCCCTGCTCCCGCCGCCCGGGATGGGGCCGCAGGCGGAGGGGCCGGGCCGGGCCGCGCAGACGGGGAGGCCGCGGGCGTTTGCGTTTTGTGGATTTATCCGGCGGAGGCCTCGAGGGCAAGGTCCGGGCTAGCCGAAATTCAAGTGTGCCCCGCCCGGAGGAAGCGCCTTTAAAATTAAAAAATGTTTCATGAGGTGTCTCTCGTGTTTTTTACTTGGGAGTGAAGTTTCTTTCCTTTGGTCTGGGAACTGTCAGTCCATTTTCTTGTATTTAAAAGTTTGTATCTTTCTGTCATTTCGGTTTGTAATCTGCAGCTGAGTAATTTATAACTAGCCACAGAGATTCTGAGACAGGGACCGTGGGTGTAGTCAGTGTAGCGTGAGGGCCTCTGGAAAAAGACCCCTACCAAAACTCCCTATTAAACAATTAAGCAAAATCAGAGTCATGTTAATTCTCCAAAGTAAAATATCAAACTAGGAGTATAAGCACTCTTTAGTGAAGATTAGTTGAAACTAAGAAGCCAGGAGTAAGTTGACCTGGAAGGTTTGAACATCCCCCAAATAAGAAAATACCATACCTCAGCATGGCCCATGTGTTCATTGTGTCAATTAAATGAGGCTATTGTAAAATTTACTTTAGCCTGCTCAAAGGCCCAGTTTATCTTTAACTTTGCCCAGATGCTGCTTTTCCTCCTCCAGCCCCTAATCAAGTAATACATAACCTGGGCGATTAATATGGCAAGTAAACCGAGTCACAAGCAACACAGTGAAAGGCAGGAAGGATCCCATCTTAAAGATAAGATTGCATTTTAACACCCAGGAAGAAGTAAGATTCTTTGTTATTATTATTGTTAAGGTGTTACTGATATACAGCGCTATGAAGGTTTCACATGAAAACCAATGTGGTTAATACATTCACCCATGTTATCGAGTCCCCCCCATACCCCTTTGCAGTCACTGTCCATCAGTGAAGTAAGATGCCACAGATTCACTATTTGCCAAGAAGTAAGATTATTTATTTATTTACGTATTTTATTAAGGTATTATTGATATACACTCCTATGAAGGTTTCACATGAAAATCAATGTGGTTACTACATTCACCCCTGTTATCGTGTCCCTCCCATACCCCATTGCAGTCACTGCCCATCAGTGTAGTAAGATGCCAGAGTCACTGTTTGCCTTCTCTGTGCTACACTGTCTAGCCCCCGGCTACCCCCCCCCTACCATCTGTGCCAATCAAAATTCCCCTGAATCTCCTTCTCCCTCTCTCCCCACCGGCCCTCCCTCACCCCTCCCCTTTGGTAACCACCAGTCCCTTCTTGAAGTCTGAGTCTGTTGCTGTTTTGTACCTTCAGTTTTCCTTCGTTGTTATACACCACAAATGAGTGAAATCATTTGGTACTTGTCTTTCTTCGCCTGGCTTATTTCACGGAGCATAATATCCTCCAGTTCCATCCATATTGTTGCAAATGGTAGAATTTGTTTCTTTCTTCTGGCTGAGTTGTATTCGATTGTGTATATATACCACATCTTCTTTAGCCATTCATCTACTGATGGGCACTTAAATTGCTTCTGTATCTTAGCTATCGTAAACAGTGCTGCAATATACATAGGGGTGGGTATGTCTTTTTGAGTCCGAGAAATTACATTCTTGGGGTAAATTCCTAGGAGTGGAACACCGGGGTCAAATGGTATTTCTATTTTTCGTTTTTTGAGGAACTTCCATATTGCTTTCCACAATGGTCGAATTAACTTACATGCCAGCCAGCAAGTGTAGGAGGGTTCCCCTTTCTCCACATCCTCGCAAACATTTGTTCTTAGTCTTTTCGATACTGGCCATCCTAGCTGGTGTGAGGTGATATCTCATTGTGGTTTTTATTTGCATTTCCCTGATAATTAGTGATGTGGAGTATGTTTTCATGTGCCTGTTGGCCATCTGAATTTCTTCTTTGGAGAATTATCTGTTTATATCCTCGGCCCATTTTTTTAATCGGGTTATTTGCTCTTTGGGTGTTGAGACTTGTGAGTTCTTTATATATTTTGGATGTTTACCCGTTGTCGAATGTGTCGTTTACAAATATATACTCCAATACTGTAGGATGCCTTTTTGTTCTGTTGATGGTGTCCTTTGCTGTACAGCAGCTTTTAAGTTTGATGTAGTCCCATCAGTTCATTTTTGCTTTTGTTTCCCTTGCTCGAGGAGATGCATTCAGAAAAGAGGTGCTCATGCTGATATTCAGGGGATTTTTGCCTATGTTGTCTTCTAAGAGTTCTGTAGTTTCATGACTTACATTCAGGTCTTTGATCCATTTCAAGTTTACTTTTGTGTATGGGGATAGACAATAATCCAGTTTCGTTCTCTTGCACGTAGCTGTCCAATATGCAAACACCAGCTATTGAAGAGGCTGTCATTTCCCCATTGTCTGTCCATGGCTCCTTTATCATGTATGAATTGACCATATATATGCTTGGATGTATATCTGGGCTCTCCAGTCTGTTCCATTGGCTGCAGCTACGTACGGGTCCCTGAGCCTGCAGCAGCAGCCTGGGAAGCTGCCCAAGTCTGCTGATGGAAGAGGTGCAAGAGCACCTGCCCCAGACGAGGCTCAGGATGAGCAGCAGGAGGAAGAGGAGCAGGAAGCAGACTAGGGTCCTGGGGTGCCGGGTGCCTCCTGTCCAAAGGGGAAGCTCTCCTCTGCACACAGCCAGGGTACCAGCTGGGTCGTGGGCCCGATGACAGCAGCTACAGGGCCACGCAGGTGAACAGAAGAGGCAGGTTATCCCAGGTTCCCCCCGTTATCCTGCTTCCACCCTGTCCTCACTACCCTCTGTGCTCCTGGTCCTGTGCAGAGGATCCTGTCAATCACCGTCACCCATGGGGTCCCTGTCATGGTGAGGCGCATGAGCATCACCCACTCACAGAGGAGGAAATTGGGTCCCAGAGAGGGAGGGGAATCACCCTTGAGCCTGACAGGACTGTTCGGTGGTGGAGCAGAATCCCAGCCCAACCTGTCTTTATTACTCCCCCACACCCAACATGGCCCGAAGCTTCCCTGAGGCTGGGGAGCAGCCCACCCCTTGCGAATGGCCCCAGGCCAGAAACTTACCTGACTCTGGCCCCTAAGTTTAAATGTTGCGGGACCTGAAGAACAAGAGTCCCTTTCTGCCGGCCCTCTGGCCTGGGGGCTCCAGCTGGCAGGACAGGGTGTAGCTGCAGGACAGAGGGGCACCTGTGAGTCCCTGGAGCCACATGTCAGGGGCCCTTCTCCCAGAGCCTGCCAGCAGCTAGAACCCACACGTGACTCCTGCCATCCTCACCTCTCTTCCTCATCCAGGGTCTCCACAGCCTGGAAGAAGGATCTGAAGTGCTCCTCGGGTTCGAGGTGATGCGTCATGGCCACGTACTTGTGTATGAGCATCTCACGTACGATGGTACTTTCCTGAAGCAGAGGAAGGACAGGATGCACGCAAGGAGGGGCGTGAGGAGCGGAGCACTGGGATGGTCCCTTATCTTTGCTCAAGTGGGAACCCGCCTTCCCTCTGATGCTATCCAGCCCTGCCTGTTTCCACTGTTGGGTCTCTAGCTCCTCCTCCAGGAAGGCGGTCTTGATGCCACCCCCATCCCCCACCCGACAAAGCCTTGAGTGTCCTCAGCTCTGGGCGTGCTAACTTTCTCAAGACATGTCAGACTCAGGGGTTGGGCCGGACAGGGTCCTGCCCAGGGGCTCTGCACCCCCCACCCCCACTTTCTGTGGTGGGGTGTTACAGTAGCTCAACTCTGTCTTTCTCATCCTGTCACCCTGGAAGGCACCAAGGCAGCCAAAGTGCATCAGAAACAGCCCCCTGCACCCAGAACGAGGCCCAAACCTCCCCACCCTTTCTCAAGTTGGAGGACCACTGGGGCCCTCCAGGTGACAGGCCTGCCAGAAACAGCACCCAGACCTAGGCCAGGAGGAGGAGGTACTGGACTGGGGAGCTGAGGCCAAGCTTCCCATGCAACTCTCTCTGATGACTCTGTGATGACACGGAGACTGAGGCCTCAGGCAGGAAGGCATGGGCAGCCCCTTCCTGTACTTCCTGCCTTGAAGGAGCAACATCCCTCCCCGTGGGCATGGCCTGATGGAGAGGCCATCCTGCTCAGAGGCTGCAGACTGTAGCCCTCAGCCCCACCTGCCCTGGGGCCAGGAGCTGCGCTTAAGGGAGGGTGGGGTCCTTCTGTCTGCCCTCTCCAAGGAGCCCAGCCCCTGGGGTGGAGGGGAGACTCCCAAGAGGCAAGTGGCCTGGTGCTGAGAGCTCCGGCTCACTAGGGTCTCTCTCTTCTTCAAAGCTCACCATCCTGCACACCCTGTGCCCCTCTGGGCTCACTGACATCATTGTGTTCCAGGGGTTTCTCTAGGACGAGCAGGCCAGCCATGAACAATCCATAGAAGGGGACCATGCTGTGCCACTGGGGTGGGGAGGTGCCCTGTCTACCTCAGGGGCGCCCGTAGAGCCTCCACTGAACCCCTCACTCGCAGCCCCTAGCTCCCCTTGGACCACCCCTGCTTCCTTCCACACCCTCCCTTCACCCTGCTCTCCCCTCCTGTCCCTCCCAGGGCTGGCTTTTGGCCAATCCCAAGACCTGTGGTCCCTGCACCCATCCTCCAACTTCTCTCTATACCCAGCTGCTCTCTCCCTCCTGGTCACCCCAGTGCTGGCAGTTCAGGGCTGGTGGCGCCAGCAGCAAGTGCAGGGTCGCCCCCACTGCCATGACCCTGGCCAGGCCACTCTCACCTCCTGCCTATCCTCAGATCCCCGGAGGAAACGATGCTGTTGCATCACCATGGAGGTCGCCTCCTGCAAGGTCCGGGACACTCAGGTGCTCATGCTCCCCTCCCACATGGCCTCCCACAAACCAGACCTTCGTTGGTGGATGCCTCGCCCGAGTCCCCTGGTACTGTGCTGTTCCCACCTCCAGCAGGCTCTCAGCTGAGGGTGAATGCAGCTCCAGCACACACTCATACTCATGGGTGTCCTTGGGCCGCGGCCGGCCTCCCTGAGAGGCTTCCTCACTTGCAGAGGATCAGGGGAGTTCCGTCTGCCTCCCAGGGTGCCCTGAGCACTCACTGTCACCTGGCTATCACCACGGCTCCCCTCACACGACCAGGTGGGATGGGCACAAAGCTAAAGGCCATCTTGTGCTCCCTGGACCTTGCTCACCTGGGAGTCCCGCACCCCAGGGTGACAACCTTCCATGACCAGATGAGGAGCCTGAGGCCTCAGAGGGGTAGTGATGGGCTAAGGGGGCCCTAGGGAGGGGCCGACCTTGCTCAGCCATAGGCCCCACCCCTGCTGCCAGCCCAGTACCAGCCCTGACCAGGAGCCTGTCTTCTGGGTCCTCACTGGATGTCAGGCCCCCAGTCAAGTGGAGCCAGGGAGGGAGACAAACAGGACACCTTGGGGGCCGGGCGGAGCCTACTTCTCCCATCAGCTGTCCCCTCTCACCATGCACACCTCGAGTCAGCCCCTAGGCTGGGCCACAGCACTGCAGAGGGCTTGCCCCAAGGATCCCCTCCCTCCAGACCTCTAGCCTCCATTTACCTTGAGGAGCTACTTCTGGTTAAGCCACTTCTCCTCTATTAGCCTCTTATGCATCCTGGAGCTCTTCCGAAGGGGAGGAGAGAGGAGGGAGACATGTGGCCAACATGTGGAGGCTTTGGGGGTGTTGGACCCCTTTTCCACTAGCCTGCATGAGGCTTTCCACCATGGCTCTTAGCCCTGGGGAATCTGAGGCCTGCAGTTCTCCTGGGGGCGGATTTACTTTGGGACAGGTGGCTGTCCTTTGGGCAGGGACCTCCTGCTGCAGAACACATGCTGAACATCTCCCATTGGCTTCAACCCACACCTGACGAAGAAACCCGATTCCTGAGGGGGAACCGCTGGCCTAACCCACGGGAGCTCTGAGAGCCCACCATCCTGTAAGCCCCTGTCCCCAGGGTCTGCCGCCTCTCAGGAGCCCCAGCAGACTGAGAGGACACTGCCAGACCTAGGGGTGGTGTCTCTGGTCCACTCAGGTGATCTGGTCCCCTCAGGTGACCTGGTCCCAGTGACAGGACTACCTACCAGGAAACATGTCCCCAGGTGCATTGCAGACGACTCACAGCAGGGCTCTGCAGGGCCAAAAGAATGGCGTGGAGGGACGCAAAATTCTCGAGGTCCAGACACTCCTGGGACGGAAGACAGAGCTGAGAATGTGGCCTGCTTCTGACCCCCTATGAACTCCTGTCCTTAAGGAGGCAGACATCCAGGGAGCCCAGCACACCCAGGACCTGTTGAGCAGCCCTCCTGGGTGGAGGACTGTATCTCAACCCAAGGAAGGGGCCAGGGATGGCTGTCCCACCCCCAGGGCCTGCGAGTCCAGGTCAGCACGCCCCTGGCAGGAGGGGCCCAGGGACCGGGCAGGGTCAGACTGTAGTCCTCCATCCTGAGAGTTGGCCAAGGAGGGGAGAAGGTCCCAACATGCCAGGATGGACCCTGGGTGCTGTTCTATGGCACACCTTGGCCATCTGAATCCAGAACTCTACCACTTGGGCCCTGTCCCGCGCCGTCATGCCTGGGGCCCCGAGGCAGGAGGAGATGACCAGGTTGGCTGCGTCATCAAATTGTTTTATGATCTTATTGACGCTGGGGGCCAGGTGCTCAACGTTTCCATTATATGACTGGCTCCTGTAGCGGGTCATGTGGTCGGGCACTGCCACTTTGGTGAACAGTTCCTGGGGATAGCAAGGGGGGATCATTTAGCTGTGTCCACAGTGCCCCTGGGCCCAGGCAGTTACCTGTCAGAGCTGGAGCCCAGGCCACTGAGGATGTGGTGTGAGCCTTATGGCAGTCCAGGCTTTGGACTCCATCCACTGAGGCACCCAGGAACGGATGCACTGGACCCCACAGTGGTGGGGAACAGAGGGGTTCACTGAGAACAGGCATCCTCCCTCACCTTGTCCCTGCAGCACAAGGCAGCTCAGGCCTGCATGTCCTGGGGCATCTGCCTCCCATTCTGTCACCCCGTGGATCCCGCTACCCACTCAGGTGCAGTTACCCCTAAAACAACTCCAACCAGGCCTTTGTTGTTGTCTGTGTCTCCCATGCAGTCAGGTACATGGCAGAGGCCTCTGAAGTGTGGAGGCTGTGGAGGCCTGCCAGGCCAACGGCCTGAGGACCTAATGCCATGGCAGCACCTCTCTCAGCACCCCTCTACTACACTGCCCCTCCCACCCCAGCCAGGCCCTGCCCACCTTCCCTCTGCTATTTCTCATTGGTCCGCAAGGATCCCTAAGTGCCAGCCCTACTGTCCCTGTGGTCAGTGAAGGCTTGGGGGTGAGGAGAGTTTCTCAGGGCACATGGTGGGAAGGTGGCACGTCGGCCCAGATCACAGGAGTGCACATCGGGACAGCAGGTCTGGGGCAGCCCATGGCACAGGGAAGGTCCACCCCAACTTCGATCCTGCTCCACTCACCGCATACATCAGGGTCAGCTGCTCGGCCACCAGGCGGGGGGGGAATGCCAGGATGGTGGACTCTGGAGCTGGCTCTGCCTCTGCCAGGCCCGGTACCATTCTGGCAGGTGCCCTGGGCCCTGTGCCCGAGGGCTCATAGGGCTCAAGCTCAGGGCTTGGCGGTGGGGCTGAGGGCACTGCTGTGACATCCTCCAGCTCTTCAGGGGCTGAAACAGATGACACTGGCTGCAGCTCCAGCACAGGGGTCTCAGGGAGCTCCTGAACTGGTTCTAGCCATGAAGCCAGCCCTCCCTTTGTCTCTCGAGCCAGCTGCGTCTGCCGTGGTTCTGGGGCAGGGAGGACACAGAGAAAGGGACACCCCAGGGCTGATTCCCCGCACCTTACAATGACAGAAAAGCCCTCACTGTGTTGAAGGCAATCCCTGTCCGGGAAGCCCACCCTAAACGGTTCCCTGGCTGCAGCCCCTCACCTTCCAGCTCTGCCACAGTGGGCCCCAGGTGCTCCTCCTGGGCCAAGTGGTGGAGGACTTGGCCCTCTGGGATGGATGAAAGCTGGCTGCCATGGAGGATGCTGGGCACATGCTCTGGGGCTCCCAGGCACGGCGCCTAGCCTGGCCCATTCTGGGGCTGGGGGAAGGCATGGGAGTGGAAGAGTGAGAAGCCTGGTCTTCCCAGCCACACTGCCCTCCCAGCCCACCCTTGTGTGGGCCTGGCCACTCTGCATTCCCCTGCCTGTCCAGGCAACTGCTCCTCCCCCTTCTTGACCCTGTGTGTCCTGGGACCCCATCCTTTCCCATCCTCCCAAAGAGGAAGTCCCTAGTCAGCAGCCCGCCTGTGGGAATCCAAAGATTGGTCACCTGCTGGGTTCTGAAGGCTCATGGGGCTCCACCTCAGGGCCTGAGACCACTCCTGGGTTGTCCCAGATGCTCACCGCACCGGGTATGGTGGGCTCTGGACCTGGAGCTGGCTCTTCCAGGCCCGGTGCCAGTCCAGTAGGTGCTGTGGGCCCCAGGGCTGAAGCAGGTGACACCGGCCATAGCTCCAGCATAGGGGTCTCTCGTGCTGTCCTCATTCTCCATTTCTTCCTCACACTTGTCCAGGGAACCCTCCGCCTGCAGACCTTATTCCCACGGAGAGTTGACTCCTCTTCATGCTGAAGGGGGCAGGGGGCATATCGTCAGCAGGAAACCCAGGAACCACCAGGATGAGGGAGGTTTGCAGCCACCCGAGAGTCCCCAGCCCCCTGGGGTGCAATCAAGGAGAGGGAAGGGGTGCCCCCAGGCAATGAGATTCCAGGCCCTCTGGAGTGGGACTGTCGACCACTCTCGTGGGGAAGCCCTGGGAGGGCCCTGGCAGGTTGCCAGGTTTGGAACGGGTCCTGAGTGTAGACAGCCTGCCCCAGGCCTAGGGAGATGGAGTAGGTGTGAATCCATCCACCAGCAACTCCACGCTCCCCAGGGTGGAGTTCCGAAAAGCCAGTGCCTAGTAGCTTGGGAGGTGCCACCCGGGGCTGCCTGGACCTCTCCTCGGGGAAATGTGGGCCTCAGTCCCTGCCCCTGACATCAGGGACACAGGGCCATCTGCATATGACTGGTCACTGAGGGAAGGAGAGGACACACCCTGGGCTCAGGACTAACATGTGGGTGGAAGTACCTGGTCCCAACACTCACCTCCATGTCCTGAATGATGAGAGCAGAGGTGTGACACTGACTGCCCCACCAGGGGGCCACCACCTCACAACATGCTGGCACCCAGGAATGGCCCCCCTCCTCCCCAGCCTTCAGTCCTGCCCATACCCCACACCCACCACACACACACAGAAGGGGTGGAGGTGAAGGTCATCCCGGGATGGGTCACACTTGGGGCCTGGACCTGGAGTGGCCTGCTCTGGGCAGCCCTGTGTTACCTCGGGGTTCCTTGGACAACACGGACAGAGGCATTGGAGGTGGTCTCTGAGCCAACGCCCACAGCGAGCAGGAAGACTGTCCCTCTTTGCTTCCCTGACTTCCATGCCTTCAGAAGGGTCTGCACAACAAGACCGTATGTTGCTCTGTCGAGCGTCTCCGGTCAAGTGAGCAGGACTGGGGTCTGTGTCCAGGAACTGGGCACCGGGTCACTATTCAGGTTCTACTGGGCATGTCATCAGTGACATCACTTCCTGAAGGTTCCATTTCATGGGCCCCTCCCTGCATTCAAACACACCCACATGCCCCTCTGGGCTGCTGACTGCCCATCCTGGCCCCCTTGCCATGCATGACTACACAAATCTCCACCAGAGCCCTCCCCTTGCTCTTTGGCAATGTCACTAGGGTCCCAGCTCTGAGGAGACGAGCTGAGCTCAGACCTCTTTTTCTCACCAGTTCCCTGTCCTGATGAACCCACAGTGCCTCCCAGGAGCTACCCAATGTCCCAACCTGCACAGGCAGGGTCATGCCAGACATTTCTCCCTAGGGACATCCTCAGGGATATATGGATGACACCTCCAACTCCTGGGGGCTGGTGTCATGTGTGTCTGACACACAGGCTCAGAGATGGAACAATGCCAAGCAGGCTTGACATGGGGTGTGGAATACCACGCAAGTCAGGCCCGGGTTCGGGCCATGAGATCTTGAGCAAGTCATCCCCCCTCTAGGCCATTTTCAGGTGTGCACCTTGAAGGGGTGGCAATGACAGGAGACCCAGGTGTTGTCATCTACTCCCAAGGCATCCACCTACCAGAGGTCTCCATTCTCTGAGGACCATACCCAAGGGCCTCCCGTTGACATATGTGATGGGCATCCTTGTATGGTGAACCCAGTAATCCCTCCTAGGAAGCACATACCCTGCGACCACTGCATGGTGTGAACAGCACAGCCAAGGGGGTGTGCTGTCACAGCCACATTGCATGACAAGCAGTTACTTCCCCACTTTTCATACTTTCTGTACAAAAGGGTCCTGACACTGCCCAGGGCAGTGAGCTTGGTAGCCCATATCAGTGTGTATGTGTCATGGCTTCTACGCACATATTCTATTTCCCAGACATAAGGGGGAGGGGTTTGGATGCAGCAAGAAAATGGATACGTTCATCCATTTTGTTCACGGTGTGACATATTTACGGAACAAATGTCATGGTTAAGATCACAGAATTAAGTAGCTACTAGCTCATTTTCAACATCCAGCTTTAACCACTTGGTAGGCATTTGACTGCGGATGAGTCACTGACCTTGGTAGCACAGTTTCTCCACCTGTCCCTTGGCTGTGATCATAGGATCTTGATTACGTGAGGTCACAGAGAGCATTGAAGGAGTTACCCTGGGAAGAAGGCTTGGAAGGCCTGGCACATCACAAGTGCTTCATCTAGTTAGTATAAATCTATTGTTACATTCCTCTAAACTGTAAGCTCCAGAGGGCACAGAGCTAAGGGGTCAATGCAGAATTTCCAGAACCTCCCACGTAGCCATAGTCCACTTACAGATCAATGGTTGTAACCAGTGCAGGGCCTTACAACCTCCAGGACAAGGGGTGGAGAGGAAATAGCCATTCTGTCCTCCCGTCCATTCCTGATATGAACTGGTCTGGCATCTGCCAAGCACCAAAAACCCACTCACGGAATTCCTGCTAGAAGGGGCGGGTAGGGGAAGGAGAGCACCATCCGCGGCTGGACGAGATGGATGGTGCTGAGCCTGGCTAGTGACCATAACAAATAAAAGCCTTTCTACCTGCCCTTTCCCTTGACTGATTTCGGTTTTGCAGTCTCATAGGGGGACTTGCCCTGGCCTGGGAACATCTCTCCCTCCAAGGCTATATCTGGCATAGTTGGCAGGATCTGGTGAACCTGAAATCGGTCCTCATGGTTCCCTGTTGGTGCGGACTGCTCCTATAGATGGTGAGGAGGTACTCTTAGTTCCCTAGAGGCGGTGGGGATACATCTGGGAACACCCCTAGGGATGGCAGGGATTCCCCAGGGGATTCCTGTGTGGGTGGTGAGGCTTCACCTGGAGATCCCACAGTGGAGATGGTGTCCATGGCAAGTGCCTCCTGGAGAAGTGACCCTCTCCCCAGAATCTGGGGAAAATGGGGACCCTGGAGGTAGTGGAGTCAGTCCCGTGTAAAATGGGGGACTCGGGAACTGAGTGGCCATAACGTGGCAGGAAAAGTGGGGTGGTTGTTTCTCACAGCATTAGAAAGGGTTACTAATGAGAGAAATGCCCTCCAGTGGCAAGCGTCCAGGAAGATGAGTTGTGGGGTGGTCTGAGAAGGGAAAGAAAACTGAGGTCACACTGCTGAGAGACACACTGGTGGCAAGGGAGGGGGCAGCACAAAATGGTGGCGGAGGGGGAGAGGGTGGGGGTCGAGGACGGGGTGGTGCCTTCAGCCAAGCACATGGCAGGCTAGGAGGTGCAGGGGACAATGGCAGGGTGAGGCTGAGGACAGAGCTGTTGCTGAGCCTGCTGCCTGAGGCACCAACCCTCCCATATTGAAGGCCTACCCAGTTTGTTAGGCAAATAAAGATGCAACAACCTCAGGTTCCTCGCTGAGTGGAGCAGACCCCACCCCACTGTGGAGCACTCCACGCTCCATGCCTATACCCAGGCTGAGCTGGAGCCTCCGCCTACATGGCCTTTGCATCTTTGGAGTTCAGGAGTAGAGGGCATTGTTCTGTCAGGGTCAGAAATGAGTAAAGTGGCTTCCCTGACTCGACTCACCCATCTCTCTGGCATAGGATACAAAATGCCCGTGAGCACCAGGGAATGATGTACTTTTGGATTGCCAGACTGCAGCCCTAAGGGCAGTTTGGCCTAATCAGGGTGAGTTGCTGTCTTTCCCTGCTAGTTGGAAAACATGCAGCACTCCAGCAGGTGCTGGGGAGCTGGGCATGGAAAGTGTCAGCTGTTATGTGGACCGACAGGGCCCCTGTGAGGGGTTGTTCACCAGAGGAATGAGGACTCTGGTGCTCCCTACAGCTCTTCCATCCTTCTCTGGGTCCCTAGTGACTGTTCTTGCTCCTCCACGTAGGAAAACCCGTAAGTGAGGTCACTCCTGCTGCTCAGATCTGGGGGAGGCTGAAATCAGAAGAGCTCAGAAGGTAATATGGTCTGTGACTGAAAGAAGAGGTTTACAGGGCCCTGTGAAGGTCTCGAGGACCCAGACTATGGGTTGATTTGATAAAGGCGGAGGCAGTGAAAGAAATATTCCATGGAGAGCCCAGTAGAATCTTCCTAGAACTGTGGCACCAATTAAAGCCAAAGCAGCGGTTCAAGCCTCTGACGTACAAGACACGGAAGCCAGAGGCAAAGCCCCTCTTCTGGCCCATGTGCCTGCAGGACTTCCTGGGTCCCTGACCACACAGGAGGGTGATTGGGGATTGCCCCCACCTTGTGGGTGCGGTGAGGACTGAAGGCCACATTGTAGAGGAATGCAGGGAACAGGGCTGAGCCACCCTTCGTAGAAACTACGTGAGGCTAACATTCCTGGACCCTACCCTAAGTTAGATAACTAGAAGTAAATGACCCCCCTGGGGTCGAATCTCATGATAAGTCACATAGGAATGCTTGTGCAAAGGTCAGGCACCTGGTGTATCCCTGTTCCAATTTTATTGGCCAAAGTATAGAATGTGTTTCAAATTCATTGGTTGGGGTAATGTGCAGGCTCTGGTGCGATGACTGTAGGAATCCCATATAAACCATACCTAAAGTTGCTTGGGGGTCGGCAGCTCGGACTCGGCCTGCGTGTCAGGGGTGGTGCTGTCGACTCCAGCTTGCTGGCTGAATAAAGGCTTTGCTTGGATTTTCATCTCCATGTCCGTGTGTCTTGTTCTCTGGGAAACCCCGGAGTCCTGGACCCTAACACACATGACATGTACAATTAACAATTCACTGGTCCCCAGTGAATGTACAATGTGTTCTGGCACTGGTGGAGAGTGGAACTGAATGTTCTGTGATTTATGGTAACCCTGAGTGGTTTCCTGGGACTCCTACTGTGATAGATGCTCGGGGGTAAGGCAGTTAGAGTGAAGAAAGCCCAAAATACATTGGGAATGGGGCATTTACCCCCAAAGCAGTACACTGTGTATATTTCTCCAATCCCTGAATATATTTTGGGGTTGGATACCCTGCAGGGCCTGTGGTTACTGACCACTGCAGGTGAGTTTAGACTGAGGATATGTGTGGTAAAGGCAGCTCGGAGGGGACTTGCACTCGCCCATAGCTGTCTGTACCTCGGCAAGTGACAAATACTAAGCAGTATGTATTGCCAGGGGGCACAAAGAAATCGGAGAAACTCTACAGGAGCTGGAGAAGGTGGACATCATAATGTGCACTCATAGTCCTTTTACTTCCCTGGTGTGACACATCATGTTGAGGTCCTTGCTAATGCTTTCTTCTCTATTGACTTAACACAGGAGAGCCAGTAACAGTTTGCCTTCATGTGGGAAGGCTGGCTGAGGATGTTCGATGTCTATCTGCAGGGACATCTCTGCAGTCCCATATGAGTCATGGATTTGTAGCCCAGGACTTGGCAGCATGGGAGAAACTGCCAACAGTGAACCTGTTTCATTATCTTGATGACGTTATGCTCACATCTGATTCTCTTCCAGATCTACAAGGTGCAGTACCTAGAGTGCTGCAGCATCTACAGGAGAAAGGATGACAGGAGGGACAGAAGTTGAGACCAGCTATCCCTTTCTGCCTGGCCTCCTGGTTGGCTGCTGGTGGCAGAGGGGGATCTGTGATGTAAGTCTGGGGAGAGGAAATCCCAGGGCAAAATACCTTTAACAACAGAAATCAGTCAAAGGAAGAAATAAAGTTTAAAATTCATTTATTGCTTACAAACTGCAGTCTGTGGGCTTCTCTCTTTCCTGCTCCAGCAGAAGCAAAAGCAGCCCTCCCCGTCTCCTCTCAGGTACAGCCGATAAGCCCTCCATTGCGCAGGAAATTACCCATTGGTATGGAGATGAACTCCTCTCCACCCCTGAGGAATGATACAAATGCACTAAACCATATTTCTTTCCACCTCTGATTGCCTACTGATATGGAGATGTACTAAAACCAGGCAAGATATATTGGAAATATTACAGTTTTACCCACTCATGAGCTCTGGTGGAAGATTCTATAAAGGTCCAGGCAGAGATGCCCTGTGAGCAGATGAAAATGTAGAGCCAAAGGAGGGCTATCTGGAAATAAGTGGAAGAATCTAAGAAGGGAGGGACTTGGTTGGAAAAAGACCACACCAGGCAGTAATCATAGAGATATTCTGAGGCCTTAATGGGAGGCCAGAAGAGGAGACCAGAGCCGCCTATTCTGGCCCCAGAGGGGAATTGGGGCTAAGCGGCAGCTGTGGAGCTGGATTTCAGTCAACCTGAGTACCTTTTCCTACAGCTGGAACTGGGGGGAGAATGGAAAAACAGGGACAAGGGGCATGCCCCATGGCGTCAGGGAGGAGAGTTCCCTTCCAGGCAAAACGCACCCCCCACGGACCCACCAAAGCTGCTTTTCTGCCCCAACCCTCCCTTTACCAGAACCCCCACCTTCCAGGCAGCTGGCTAAGCAACCCATTAAGGCCATCTTCCTAACTCATAAATGAACCCTTCTGTTCCATGGGTTCTTGTTAATGGAGTCAAAGAATGAACTTGGCAAACACTCAAAAGTAGGAGAGCAAGAATGAACTTGGCCAACACAAAAGTAGGAGAGCAATGGAGAGGCTTTTATTTAGAGATGAAGCGTGAGGACAGAGCTCCTGGCTCATGCTGGGAGGGGCCAAGAGAGTCCAGGGTGGTGCGTTTTGTAGGGCATTTATAGGCGGTTGAGAGACAAAGGGCTAGGGATGCAGACCTGCTAAGTGGTCCCAAAGTGTTTATCTTTGAGGAGACATTAAGTTTCTTATCGGTCTTCTGCAAAATTAGCTTAACACAAGAAATGTACTGCTCTGATTCTCTCAGGATAGCAGCTTCTTGGTCTCGGAGCATATCATCCAAGACGGCCTGCTCTACTTTCAAGGTGGGCTGAGTTATTGTCTGTCTGTTAACGAGTATGTTAAGAAACTTACTTTTTAACATCATGGGTTTTAAAATGCAATCTTATCTTTAAGATGGAATCCTTCTTGTTTTTAACTACATACATGACTGGGCTTGTTTGCTGAAATCAATTGTCCAGGTTGCGTATTATTTTATTAGGGCTGGAGGAGGAAAAGCAGCATCTGAGTAAAGTTAAAAACATAAGCTGGGTCTTTCAGCAGGCTCAGGTAAATCTTACCATAGTATGACTTAATTGACACAATGAGGACTTGGGTTATGCTGAGGTATTTGCTTATCTGGGGCATAGTCAAACATTCTAGGCCAAGTTCTCCTGGCTTTTTAGTTTTAACTTATTTCACTGAAGAATGCCTATAACTCTCAGTTTGATATTTTTACCTTAGAGAATTAATGTGACTGACTTTGCTTAATGTTTAACATGGAGTTTCATAGGGGTTTCTTTGCACATTGTTACATTGTTCTGACTGTGATTAACCTGCTTTTCTTCCAGAGGCCCTCACCCTACTCTGTCTAAAGCCACAGCCCCTGTCTCACTTCCAACCCAAGTATTTGCAAAGATGAGTAAGAATTTGTTCATTTGAACAAATCCCCTAGGTGACAGGCGCACAGGGAAAATTTCCACTTTGCTCTGCATCCCACTCCCCACCCACCAGGCATGCTCTGGGGAGTAATTTATTAGGAAGAGGCCCTGGGCCCACAGAAGCAAGCAGCTGTCACCCAGCTCCCAGCAGGGCAAGTGGGCTGGTTGGCCTCAAGAAGGACATGGGGACTGTGTCAGTTGAATTGTTGAAGAAAATCCCTCTAGATTTCTACGTCACATGGATCACTCACATTCCACCAGATGCCAGTTGAGACAGAGACCAGAGTAGGGTGAGGGCCTCCAGAAAAAAGTAAAGCAAGATAATCACAGGAAAATGTTAACAATGTGCAATGAAACCCCTACCAAAACAAATAATTTGCAACCTGTGTGATTTAGCAAGCAAGCCCAGTAATAAACAAGTAGTAAAAACAGGAAAGATTCCATCTTACAGATAAGATTGTGAGCACCTCACTGATAAGGTCTTTGGAGCAGAATCCTGTAAGGAAGGGCATTCCTGTTAGGGCTGCGCTTCCAGTGATGAGGGCGGAGGTGGGGAGGGGAAGAGCCTCCTATTTTTCGGATGTCTTGTTCATCATTCAGACTATGAATAATTGACTCCAAGCACATAAACAATACGGCCTTAAAGAAGGCACGGGTTCAGGTATGTAGAAAGGCTAAATGTGGCTGATTAATGCCAATGGTAACTATTATTAGGCCGAGTTGACTTGAAGTTAATAAAGCTGCAATTTTTTTATGTCGTTTTGGGTAAAGGGTGCAAATAGCTGTAAACAGAGTTGTGGTAGCTCCTAAACATAAAGTTACTGTTCGAATTATTTTACTGTTTTCTATTAGAGGGTAAACTTGCATTAAAAGAAATATCCCTGCAACAGCTATTGTACCAGAATGAAGCAGTGCTGATACTGGGGTTGGCCCTTCCGTAGCAGAAGGAAGTCAGGGATGTAGGCCAAATTGTGCAGATTTTCTGGCTGCAGCCAGTAATAGTCCTATTGGAGGAATGTTTGTGTTTTCAGCACTGAGAATAAAGATTTGTTGAAATTCTCATGAGTTTAGGTTGGGAAGAAATCATGCTATAGATACATAGGAGAAATCCAGTGTCTCAATACGATTGTATAAGATTGCCTGTGTATAGCAGCAGTATTTGCAGCTGTGCACCCATATCACCAGCCAATGATTCCAACTCCTTCTCAAGCAATAAAAAGTTGGAATAGATTGTTTGCAGTGGTTAGAATTATTACTGTGATTAAGAAAGTTAATATTTGAAGACTCAATTAATATAAGGGTCTGACTCTGTTTATCATGAGGAGAATTCTATGATGGATCATGTGATGAATAGTGCTATGGTATGTTATAGAAAAATAATCTAATTTAAAGCTTGTTGATATTTTTATGGTTTGATTTGTTATCCAGTGTGGGTAAAATTGAAACATTTCCAGAGTATCTCTCCTGGCTTTAGTACACCTTCATATCAGCAGGTGTTCAGAGGTGGAAAGAAGTATAGCTTTAGTGCATTTGCATCTTTCTCAGGGGTGGAGAAGTCATCTCCATATCAGTGGGTAATTACCTGGGCAATGGAGGGCTTATCTGTACCTGAGAGGTGAGGGGGAGGGCCGGTTTTACTGCTGCTTGAGCTGGAGAGAGTGGTGGGCCGGACTGCAGTTTGTGAGCAATGAACGGTTTTAAACTTTATTTCTCCCTTTGACTAATTTTGGTTTTTAGAGGTATTTTGCCCCGGGATTTTCTTTCCCCAGATTTAACACCCAGTGTTGGTTAGAAATGCCTGTTTCTTTGTTTGAGTGAATGAATGCTATTGCAGGGATTATGCTAATAGCAAAAGCAAATGCAACTATATTTTTACGTACATATTGGTAGGACTAATTAAGATTGGTACAACTGATATTGTTAGTGTTATAAGTGAAGAGCATACTATGATATTAATTACTTTTTTTTTTTTTTTTTTTTTTTGAGAGGGCATCTCTCATATTTATTGATCAAATGGTTGTTAACAACAATAAAATTCAGTATAGGGGGGTCAATACTCAATGTACAATCATTAATCCATCTCAAGCCTAATTCTCGTCAGTCTCCAATCTTCTGAAGCATAACGAACAAGTTCTTACATGGTGAACGAATTCTTACAGAGTGAATAAATTCTTACATGGTGAACAGTACAAGGGCAGTCATCACAGAAACTTTCGGTTTTGATCATGCAATATGACCTATAAACCATCAGGTCAAATATGAATATTCATTTGATTTTTGTACTTGATTTATATGTTGATCCCACATTTCTCCTATTATTATTATTATTTTTATTTTTAATAAAATGCTGAAGTGGTAGGTAGATGCAAGATAAAGGTAGAAAACATAGTTTAGTGCTGTAAGAAGGCAAATGTAGATGATCAGATGATCAGGTGTGTGCCTATGGACTAAGTATTAATCCAGGCTAGACAAGGGCAGCAAGACATCCACGGATGCAGAAGATTTCTCTCAAAGCAGGGGGGGTGAGGTTCTGAGCCTCACCTCTGTTGATCCCCAAATTCTCACCTGATGGCCCCCCTGCGACTGTGCCTGTCTTAGGTTGTTCCTCCCTTGAGGAATCTTACCCGTCTCTGGCTAACCAGTCATCTTCCGGGGCCATACAGGGAAATGTAAAGTTGGTAAGTGAGAGAGAAGCCATATTGTTTGCAAAGGTTAGCTTTTTACTTCTTTGCAGATTTATGCCCTGTGGCTTCTATGCCCAGCACTTGTCTTGAGGTATCTCTACCACCTGGAGGAATTATGATACTCGGTAAATTCTATATGAGGCACGAATTCTATTTAAGGTTTGTAATTAGGAAGGAAGAAGAAAAGCTATAGATGTAGCATATGAAGGAAACTTGGGAGGATTGATTATTTCTTTGACATATCTTCTTGTATAGTACCTTAAGTATGTATAGGTTTTAAACTACTAACTAATTTGCACACACATATTAACATAATAGGAATACGGTGACATAAACAAAGCAAATCTATAATTACCAGCCATCTCCAGTGAAGCCAAGAAAACCATTTAGGCACCCTAGGCATTTGTGAAAATTTATCTATGATATGATGGATATTTTCCAACTGTACTTGAACCATCAGACAAATTAAAGCAGCCCATTTCTGGGATCTGTTCACATCCCATATGTTCTTTTAACCATAGATAGTCTATAGTCATGAGATTTTGGGGTGCTACAACTTGCACCCCTCCCAACTCCTGGTTGAGTTCCAACAGTACAGATCCAGTCAAATTTGTTGTCTCACTGTATGCACATGCCAGCCTAGACATCTCCCTCCTCCTTCTTATGGCAAGTCCAGGAGACGGTGGGCTGGATGCAGCCACAACCGCAGCATCGTCCGGATCCCTGTGGAGGCTTTTTGATGATCATCCCCCGGCACGAGTCCTCCAGAGAGTGCTGATGCCGGAAGCTCCTCCTCATATCGTATCTTAGTTCATTTTCTGGGTATCCAAGCTAGGCCTTGATCTTCTGCGTAGAAACAAACAGACCCTTTGCCCACACTTTGACATGCCCTCTATACCACTGTGCAGAACTCATTGGAGGTCAGCACACAGTAACTGCTTTTTTTTTTTTTTTTTTTAATTAAGAGAAAGGAATATTATCAGAAAAGAGTACCTCCATAGCTGATCATCTGACACCCTTTAAGTGATCAACATTAAGGATATTTAAAGCATGCGTTGATCTTTGATTTACCAATAGTTTTATCCTGTTAAGGAGTAATCCCCCTTTTCTTTCTTTCTTTCTTTTTTTTTTAAAAATTTTTAATCTACACTTACCTGAAGAATACTATGTTTACTATGCTCTCCCCTATATCAGGTCCCCCCTAACAACCACATTACGGTTACTGTCCATCAGCTTAGCAAAATGTGGTAGAGTCACTACTTGTCCTCTCTGTGTTGTGCAGCCCACCCTCCCCTTTCTCCCTCCCCCCCATGCATGCTAATCTTAATACCCCCCTTCTTCTTCCCCCCCCTTATCCCTCCCTGCCCACCCATCCTCCCCAGTTCCTTTCCCTTTGGTACCTGTTAGTCCATTTTTGGGTTCTGTAATTCTGCTGCTGTTTTGTTCCTTCAGTTTTTCCTTTGTTCCTATACTCCTCAGATGAGTGAAATCATTTGGTATTTCTCTTTCTCCGCTTGGCTTATTTCACTGAGCATAATACTCTCCAGCTCCATCCATGTTGCTGCAAATGGTTGGATTTTTCCACTTCTTATGGCTGAGTAGTATTCCATTGTGTATATGTACCACATCTTCTTTATCCATTCATCTACAGATGGACATTTAGGTTGCTTCCAATTCTTGGCTATTGTAAATAGTGCTGCGATAAACATAGGAGTGCATCTGTCTTTCTCAAACTTGATTGCTGCGTTCTTAGGGTAAATTCCTAGGAGTGGAATTCCTGGGTCAAATGGTAGGTCTGTTTTGAGCATTTTGATGCACCTCCATACTGCTTTCCACAATGGTTGAACTAATTTACATTCCCACCAGCAGTGTAGGAGGGTTCCCCTTTCTCCACAGCCTCGCCAACATTTGTTGTTGTTTGTCTTTTGGATGGCAGCTATCCTTACTGGTGTGAGGTGATACCTCATTGTAGTTTTAATTTGCATTTCTCTGATAATTAGCGATGTGGAGCATCTTTTCATGTGTCTGTTGGCCATCTGTATTTCTTTTTTGGAGAACTGTCTGTTCAGTTCCTCTGCCCATTTTTTAATTGGGTTATTTGTTTTTTGTTTGTTGAGGCGTGTGAGCTCTTTATATATTCTGGACGTCAAGCCTTTATCAGATCTGTCATTTTCAAATATATTCTCCCATACTGTAGGGTTCCTTTTTGTTCTATTGATGGTGTCTTTCGCTGTACAGAAGCTTTTCAGCTTAATGTAGTCCCACTTGCTCATTTTTGCTGTTGTTTTCCTTGCCCGGGGAGATATGTTCAAGAAGAGATCACTCATGTTTATGTCTAAGAGGTTTTTGCCTATGTTTTTTTCCAAGAGTTTAATGGTTTCGTGACTTACATTCAGGTCTTTGATCCATTTTGAGTTTACCTTTGTATATGGGGTTAGACAATGGTCCAGTTTCATTCTCCTACATGTAGCTGTCCAGTTTTGCCAGCACCATCTGTTGAAGAGACTGTCATTTTGCCATTGTATGTCCATGGCTCCTTTATCAAATATTAATTGACCATATATGTTTGGGTTAATTTCTGGGGTCTCTAATCTGTTCCACTGGTCTGTGGCTCTGTTCTTGTGCCAGTACCAAATTGTCTTGATTACTATGGCTTTGTAGTAGAGCTTGAAGTTGGGGAGTGAGATCCCCCCTACTTTATTCTTCTTTTTCAAGATTGCTTTGGCTATTCGGGGTCTTTGGTGTTTCCATATGAATTTTTGAATTATTTGTTCCAATTCATTGAAGAATGTTGCTGGTAATTTGAGAGGGATTGCATCAAATCTGTATATTGCTTTGGGCAGGATGGCCATTTTGACGATATTAATTCTTCCTAGCCATGAGCATGGGATGAGTTTCCATTTATTAGTGTCCCCTTTAATTTCTCTTAAGAGTGACTTGTAGTTTTCAGAGTATAAGTCTTTCACTTCCTTGGTTAGGTTTATTCCTAGGTATTTTATTCTTTTTGATGCAATGGTGAATGGAATTGTTTTCCTGATTTCTCTTTCTATTGATTCGTTGTTAGTGTATAGGAAAGCTACAGATTTCTGTGTGTTGATTTTGTATCCTGCAACTTTGCTGTATTCCGATATCAGTTCTAGTAGTTTTGGAGTGGAGTCTTTAGGGTTTTTTATGTACAGTATCATATCATCTGCAAATAGTGACAGTTTAACTTCTTCTTTACCAATCTGGATTCCTTGTATTTCTTTGTTTTGTCTGATTGCCGTGGCTAGGACCTCCAGTACTATGTTAAATAACAGTGGGGAGAGTGGGCATCCCTGTCTGGTTCCCGATCTCAGTGGAAATGCTTTCAGCTTCTCGCTGTTCAGTATAATGCTGGCTGTGGGTTTATCATATATGGCCTTTATTATGTTGAGGTACTTGCCCTCTATTCCCATTTTGCTGAGAGTTTTTATCATGAATGGATGTTGAATTTTGTCAAATGCTTTTTCAGCATCTATGGAGATGATCATGTGGTTTTTGTCTTTCTTTTTGTTTATGTGGTGGATGATGTTGATGGATTTTCGAATGTTGTACCATCCTTGCATCCCTGGGATGAACCCCACTTGGTCATGGTGTATGATCCTTTTGATATACTGTTGAATTCTGTTTGCTAATATTTTATTGAGTATTTTTGCATCTACGTTCATCAGGGATATTGGTCTGTAATTTTCTTTTTTGGTGGGGTCTTTGCCTGGTTTTGGTATTAGGTTGGCTTCATAGAATGAGTTTGGGAGTATTCCCTCTTCTTCTATTTTGTGGAACACTTTAAGGAGAATGGGTATTATGTCTTCTCTGTGTGTCTGATAAAATTCCGAGGTAAATCCGTCCGGCCCCGGGGTTTTGTTCTTGGGTAGTTTTTTGATTACTGTTTCAATTTCTTTGCTTGTAATTGGTTTGTTTAACTTTTGTGTTTCTTCCTTGGTCAGTCTTGGGAGGTTGTATTTTTCTAGGAAGTTGTCCATTTCTTCTAGGTTTTCCAGCTTGTTGGCATATAGGTTTTCATAGTAGTCTTTAATAATTCTTTGTATTTCTGTGGAGTCTGTCATGATTTTTCCATTCTCATTTCTGATTATGTTGATTTGTGTTGACTCTCTTTTTCTCTTAATAAGTTGGGCTAGAGGCTTATCTATTTTGTTTATTTTCTCAAAGAACCAGCTCTTGGTTTCGTTGATTTTTGCTATTGTTTTATTCTTCTCAATTTTGTTTATTTCTTCTCTGATCTTTATTATGTCCCTCCTTCTGCTGACTTTAGGCCTCATTTGTTCTTCTTTTTCCAGTTTTAATAATTGTGATGTTAGACTATTCATTTGGGATTGTTCTTCCTTCTTCAAGTGTGCCTGGATTGCTATATACTTTCCTCTTAAGACTGCTTTTGCTGCGTCCCACAGAAGTTGGGGCTTAGTGTTGTTGTTGTCATTTGTTTCTATATATTCCTTGATCTCTCTTTTGATTTGTTCATTGATCCATTGATTATTTAGTAGCATGTTGTTAAGCCTCCATGTGTTTGTGAGCCTTTTTGTTTTCTTTGTAGAATTTATTTCTACTTTCATACCTTTGTGGTCTGAAAAATTGGTTGGTAGAATTTCAATATTGTGGAATTTACTGAGGCTCTTTTTGTGGGCTAGTATGTGGTCTATTCTGGAGAATGTTCCATGTGCAATTGAGAAGAATGTATATCCTGTTGCTTTTGGATGTAAAGTTCTATAGATGTCTATTAGGTCCATCTGTTCTAGTGTGTTGTTCAGTGCCTGTGTGTCTTTACTTATTTTCTGCCCGGTGGATCTATCCTTTGGGGTGAGTGGTGTGTTGAAGTCTCCTACAATGAATGCATTGCAGTCTATTTCCCTCTTTAGTTCTGTTAGTATTTGCTTCACATATGCTGGTGCTCCTGTATTGGGTGCATATATATTTAGAATGGTTATATCCTCTTGTTGGACTGAGCCCTTTATCATTATGTAGTGGCCTTCTTTATCTCTTGTTACTTTCTTTGTTTTGAAGTCTATTTTGTCTGATATTAGTACTGCAACCCCTGCTTTCTTCTCACTGTTGTTTGCCTGAAATATGTTTTTCCATCCCTTGACTTTTAGTCTATGCTTATCTTTGGGTTTAAGGTGAGTTTCTTGTAAGCAGCATATAGATGGGTCTTGCTTTTTTATCCATTCTATTACTCTATGTCTTTTGATTGGTGCATTAAGTCCATTTACATTTAGGGTGACTATTGAAAGATATGTACTTATTGCCATTGCAGGCTTTAGATTCGTGGTTACCAAAGGTTCAAGGTTAGCTTCTTTAGTATCTTACTGCCTAACTTAGCTCGCTTATTGAGCTGTTATATACAGTGTCTGGAGAGTCTTTTCTTCTCTCCCTTCTTATTCCTCCTCCTCCATTCTTCATATGTTGTGTGTTTTGTTCTGTGCTCTTTTTAGGGGTGCTCCCATCTAGAGCAGTCCCTGTAGGATGCCCTGTAGAGGTGGTTTGTGGGAAGCAAATTCCCTCAGCTTTTGCTTGTCTGGGAATTGTTTGGTCCCACCATCATATTTAAATGATAGTCGTGCTGGATACAGTATCCTTGGTTCAAGGCCCTTCTGTTTCATTGCATTAAGTATATCATGCCATTCTCTTCTGGCCTGTAGGGTTTCTGTTGAGAAGTCTGATGTTAGCCTGATTGGTTTTCCTTTATAGGTGACCTTTTTCTCTCTAGCTGCCTTTAAAACTCTTTCCTTGTCCTTGATCCTTGCCATTTTAATTATTATGTGTCTTGGTGTTGTCCTCCTTGGATCCTTTCTGTTGGGGGTTCTGTATAATTCCATGGTCTGTTCGATTATTTCCTCCCCCAGTTTGGGGAAGTTTTCAGCAATTATTTCTTCAAAGACACTTTCTATCCCTTTTCCTCTTTCTTCCTCTTCTGGTATCCCTATAATACGAATGTTTTTCCTTTTGTATTGGTCACATATTTCTCTTAGTGTTGTTTCATTCCTGGAGATCCTTTTATCTCTCTCTATGTCAGCTTCTATACGTTCCTGTTCTCTGGCTTCTATTCCTTCAATGGCCTCTTGCATCTTATCCATTCTGCTTATAAATCCTTCCAGGGATTGTTTCACTTCTGTGATCTCTTTCCTGACATCTGTGATCTCCTTCCGGACTTCATCCCACTGCTCTTGCATTTTTCTCTGCATCTCATCCCACTGCTCTTGCATTTTTCTCTGCATCTCATCCCATTGCTCTTGCATTTTTTTCTGCATCTCTGTCAGCATGTTCATGATTTTTATTTTGAATTCTTTTTCAGGAGGACTAGTTAGGTCTGTCTCCTTCTCAGGTGTTGTCTCTGTGATCTTTGTCTGCCTGTAGTTTTGCCTTTTCATGGTGATAGAGATAGTTTGCAGAGCTGGTACAAGTGACCGCTGGAAGAGCTTCCCTTCTTGTTGGTTTGTAGCCTTTTCCTGGGAGAATAGCGACCTCTAGTGGCTTGTGCTGGGCAGCTGTGCGCAGACAGGGCTTCTGCTTCCTGCCCAGTTGCTTTGGGGTTTATCTCCACTGTTGCTGTGGGCTTGGCCTGGCTGGGGCTGTTCCTCCAAAATGGTGGAGCCCCGTTGGAGGGGGAGCAGCCAGGAGACTATTTATCTCCGTAAGGGGCCTCTGTGCTCCCTGCTGCCCAGGGGGTTAGAGTGCCCAGAGATCCCCAGATTCCCTGCTTCTGGTCTAAGTGACCTGTCCTGCCCCTTTAAGATTTCCAAAAAGCACTCTCCAAACCAAAACAACAACAGCAACAATGAGAGAGGGAACAGAAAGAAAGAGAAAAAAAAAAGGAAAAAAAAGGAAAAAACAAGCGATTTTTTTTTTTTTTTTGTCCTCAGGTGCCGGTACCAGGCACCCGCTCACTGGTCCTGCTGCCCTGTCTCCCTAGCACCAGGGTCCCTGTCCTTTCAAGGCTTCCAAAAAGCACCCACCCACCGGTCCCGCAGGGAAGGAACGCTCAATATTCTTGGTCCTCAGGCACTGGTCCCACGCACCCGCTCACCAGTCCCGCCGCCCTGCCTCCCTAGCACCAGGGTCCCTGTCCCTTCAAGGCTTCCAAAAAGCACTCGGCAAAAAGAGAGAAAAAAAAGGGGAAAAACGCGCGATTTCTTCCGTCCTCAGGTGCTGGTCTCAGGCACCCACCCACCGGTCCCACAGGGAAAAATGCGGGATATTCTTTGTCCTCAGGTGCCGGTCCCAGGCACCCGCTCACCAGTCCCGCTGCCCTGCCTCCCTAGCACCGGGGTCCCTGTCCCTTTTAGGCTTCCAAAAAGCACTCGCAGAAAAGAGAAAAAAAAAAGGGGAAAAACGCGCGATTTCCTCTGTCCTCAAGTGCCGGTCTCAGGCACCCGCCCACCGGTCCCGCAGGGAAAAACGGGGGATATTCTTTGTCCTCAGGCGCCGGTCCCAGCCACCCGCTCACCAGTCCCGCCACCGTGCCTCCCTAGCACTGGGGTCCCCGTCCCTTCAAGGCTTCCAAAAAGCGCTGGCCAAAAAGAGAAAAAAAAAAAAAGGGGAAAAACGCGCGACCTCCTCCGTCCTCAGGCACCGGTCTCAGGCACCCGCCCCCAGGTCTCGCAGGGAGAAACGCGGGATATTCTTTGTCCTCCGGCGCCGTTCCCAGGCACCTCCTCACCGGTCCCGCCACCCTGCCTCCCCAGCAACGGGGGCCCGTCCCTCTAAGGCTTCCAAAAAGCGCTCGCCAAAAAAAAAAAAAAAAAAACTGCTCCGGTTTCTCTCCACCCTCCGGGAGCCGGGGGGAGGGGCGCTCGGGTCCCGCCGGGCTGGGGCTTGTATCTTACCCCCTTCACAAGGCGCTGGGTTCTTGCAGGTGTGGATGTGGTCTGGATGTTGTCCTGTGTCCTGTGGTCTCTATTTTAGGAAGATTTTTCTTTGTTATATTTTCATAGCTCTATGTGTTTTTGGCAGGAGATTTCCACTGCTCTACTCACGCCGCCATCTTGGCTCCCGCTGATATTAATTACTTTTATTTGAAGTTGCACCAATTTTTTGATTCCTAAGACCAGTGGATAACTACCATCCTTTTAAAAGTTTGAGAAAGCCATATATTTACATATGGAAGCATGAATTAGCAGTTCTTGCAAGTTTTTTTCAGTAAATAAGAAGTCAGGGTCTTCTGTTATCAGATTCACAATCTGATGTTTTTGTTGAACTATATTTCCAGTAAAGTAAGCCTTGGATAATTTGGGGGTTAATAGATAGTATTACAAGGGGCAGTATGTATAGGGCTATTACGAGTATTCTCTCATGTAAAGGAGGGGTTAATGTTAATGTGATGTGTATATTTACTTCATTGAGTAGATATTAATATATATAAAGAGTAGATGGTCATGATAATAATATTTGTTCCTTTTTGAATAATGGTAGCGTGAGATCATGAAAATGTTGCTATTACTACAAGTAGTTCTCCAACTAATTGTAGGTGGCAGAGCTAAGTTGGTTAAACTTGTTCGAAGTCCTCAGGCAGCTATCAGTGGTAGGAGTGTCTGCAATCCTCATGCTAGTATCATAGTTCGACTGTGAATTCGTTCATAGTTTGTGTTGGCCAAGCAAAATAATATAGATGACGTGTGCAATTACGAGGGCTGTGGCCCTTATGTGGCTTCATGGTGTTTGGATTAAACTTGCTGTGATTACAAGTGCTATCTATGTAAGTTACAGATGAGTAGGCAATTAGTGACTTTAAATGGGTTTGTTTTAAACAGATATAACTTGTTATAATCATGCCTCATAGAGAGAATATTAGAAACGGATAGGCTATGAAAGTTGTTATTGGCTCAAGTATAATAGTAATGCGTAATATTCCATATCCCCTAAGCTTCAGTAGGACTGCTGCAAGTACTATGGATCCTGCAATGGGGGCTTCAACATGGGCTTTGGGCAATCAAAGGTGTAGGCCATATAATGGTATTTTTACTATAAATGCCAATATACATGGTAGTCAAATCAGTCAAATTGGATCAAGAGTTGTTTATAGGTTTTGCTCAGTATTGTAGTAGTAGATTGAGAGTTCATATTATATTTTGAGTGTATATGAGGATTACTAGGAGAGGAAGTGAGCCTACTATTGTATAAAAGAGAAAGTAAAATCCTGCATTTAAGCAGTCTGATTTCCTCAGCGTGTAAGGATGGTATGAGTTGGTACAAGTGTTGCCTCAAATAGGATATAAAATATAATAAATTCAGAGGGGGTAAATGTTATAATCAATAGTATTTGAAGTGTAATTAATATAGTGACAACTTTTTTCAGACTAAATGCTCATTAGATAAATGGGCTTGACTAGCTATTAGTATTAGAGGTAGAAGTCCTATTGTTAGTGTCAGTAGAGGTGCTGATAAGGGATCAGAGAGAAAAAAGTGAAGTTTAGGCTATTGCTGTCATGCTGATTTAGGGTGGATAAAGATACAAGGCTAATTAGCAATCTGTGAGATGTTATGTTAATTCATACCATATTGTTTGATAATCATGGTAGAGAGATTAGTATAACTGGGAATAATTAGTTTTAACATTGGAGAAGTTTAAGTTTTGTGCATAATCTGTGCCATATGTATTGGATACTAATACTAGTAAGGACAGGCCTAAGGCAGCTTCACATGCTGCAAATATGAGCAGAATATTGGGTACTATGCTAGCTAGTGTGAAATGGGTATTTAAGATTGTAATAGCGAGTATGATAAATAAAGATAATATCATGCCCTCTAGACATTGTAGTGAGGATATAAGGTGTGACGCTATATCAGTATTCCTATGAGGGAAATAATAAATGGCAATATAATGTTAGCAAATACTAAAGACACTTGATAGCTATGGGCAAGTCATGACCTAATGAGTTGAAATCATTCATTTTAGCTAAACTAGCTATCATTCAGTTCATTTCTAGGCCCTTTGTGTTCATTCATAAGCTAGGCTGGTAGCTAATAGCAAAATAAGTAATAAGGCTATTGTAAGTATCAAGTCTAGATAGTTTGTCTGTGATGCTCAGAGAATTGATAGAAGTAGTGCAATTTCCAAGTCAAATAGTAGAAATGTAATTGTGATTAGGAAAAATTTTGTAGAAAAGGGCAGACATGCTGACCCTATGGGGTCGAATCCACATCGTAAGGGTTACTTTTTCTGAGTATGCATTTATTGTGGGAGTCAGAATGCAAGTAATGTAAGTAAAGATGCTAATAAAGTGTTAGTTGCTATCGCTAGTAGTAGGTTTATTATTTTCTTCTGGTTTTTTACCAGAGCCTGTTGTTGATTAGAAGTCAACTATACTGTGCGTACTGAGAAAACAAGAGCCTCATCAATAAGTGGAGACATATAGAAGTAATCATACTATGTCTAACGAAGTGTCTATTTCAGGCAGCAGCTTCAAAACTGAAATGGTGGTTAGATGTAAAGTGATATTTGAGTTGTTGTAGAAGGCATACAACTAGGAAGGACGTCTCTTACAATTAAGAGAATGGGGATAATTCCTAGATCTAGATTCACAAACATGATTTGACCAGGGACCATCATGGGATTGTACAAATAAACCAGCCATCCGTGGTTAAGTTGTGGCCGATCTCTATAAAGCCCACTAAGTTGAAATGTATCAGGGCGGCCCGAATGATGATAAAGAACCCTGGAGCTCCTGAGGTTTGGGACAACGGACAGAACAATCTACAACAGACGTGCAATCTAGAACCACCACTTGTAACCGTGTGACCTCACACAAGTGTCTAATTTTTTCTGTGTCTCATTCTCCTGACTTATAAGTACACAGGTTGGGCTTTGTCCCGCCAGGGACCATTCCAATCACAAAATCCAATGACTTTTATCTATGGGTGATTTGGCAAATATGGATGGTAACACTATCAGTGGAATTTAATAATCAAGAGAAAAATCAAAGAAACGTTCTGGAGGCGGAAGTATAGGGATCTGACAAGAGCTAGGAGTCCAAGGTGCTCGGGATTTCCAGTCCAGGAGCCTAAGAGAACAGCAGCACCAATGATTGACTCAGCTAGTTGGACAGGATGGCTGAATCCACATCCAGTGTGTGCTGTCTGTGGTGCTGACAGGCTCTCTGCCGGGAGAGTAACTCCCAGGGCGTTGGAGGAAAGGGGGTCTCGGAGGCCACTTCCCTCTCAGAGCAGACATTTCTCCTTCAACACCTCAGCAATGGCAGAGCCCGCTGCTTTGAGAGGCAGCTCATTCTCGTGTGTGCAACCTGAGGTATTTGCAAGACTTTCCTCCTGTTGAGCTAAAATATACCTCCTTCAGATTTCTGCTTTCTTAAACAGAAAAAAACACATCCATGTCCCACCCCATGGGGCAAGTTCTCATGAATTTGAAGAAAGCTGTTTCCCAAGGGTATTGTCTTTCCCAAGCTCATCATTCTTAGCCTTTTCAGTGGTTTTCACGTGGTGGTGTTTTTAGACCCCTCACTGACCTCATTGCTGTTTTCAGAACACATTCTCATCTGTCAGTGGCCCTTGCAACTGTGCTCCAGCTCAGCAGGGCACCCTGGGGAGCGTGGATCACTTCTGTCTGAGAAGGCACCGTGCCTCTAGTTACACGTGCCAAGAGAATCAGCACATTACACTATGACATGTGCAGAACTTTGCCACGTGGACGGCTGTCAGGCCTGGATTTGAACCCAGAGGAAGGAAGTGTAGACGAGGTGACTGACCCCAGAGTAACTGATTGAGCAGAGAGGTGGGTTCACGACAGAAGCTTAGAGCTCTGGAGGAAGAGGGGGGATGAGGAGAGTGGACAGTGAGAAGTGGAGTGGAAGGAGGAGGGAGGGTCAAGGGAAGGTCACTGATAGAAAGACCAGGAACAGAGTTTAAGGGCGGCCCAACAGACCGCATTCAAAGCCCACAGAAAGCCAAGGGGAAACTGTGATGACGGAGGAAAGGCTGCATACGTGAACAAGGACGTCTTAACACAGTTCATTTTAGGGTAATACCATGCAAAGCGTGGATAAATAAATACTGCAGAGATTCAAGAAATGAATTCCAAATTAGAAGGAATGGGTATTTGACTGAAGAAGGAGCGAAGGTGGGCAGTCAAGTCGGTAGAAAAGAGTGGTTAGATATGTATGTTGGATTCCGCTGCTGTTTTTGAAGTTAGGACAGCCTTACATATGTTAAAAAATATCATAAGGATTTTAGGTAAGTCCATTAACATCTCCATACCTCCCAATTGTACAAGGAGGCTTTAGGCTAAATGCTACTGGAACCTTCTTCCAACCCTGGCCTCCTATGAGTCTGTAAGGGAAGGAACCTATACAAAGGCAGTGATTTACGGCCAGAAAGGGAGTACGCAGTTGTCATACAAGGAATGTTATAGAGTTTTCAGCCTAGAATGCTGTGTTCTACCAGGATCTTTTATTCTCAAAAACACTATTAGATAATTGCTCCTTCTTTGGGATGTCCTCTTGGTTAATGTCTGGTTTCCCAAGGTACAGCTGGAGTCATTTGTTCCTCTTCCTCATTCTTCCCTTATGTGTAATTAACTACCGAGGTGTGCCAGTCATGTCTGCTGAAATCTCTCGAGCTCTAACTCCTCTCCTACCACATCCTTGTCCAGGTCTTAAAATCGATTACCAGGGCATCTGCAGCAGCCTTCTGCTGTGCTCCCCACTTGATCCCCTCAAACTCCTCTTCAAAGTCCTTAGAGCAGTCCCGCTGAGGCACAGAGTGGATCCTTTCTTTCCAGCACTCAGAATGCCCCAGGGTTTCCCCATGGCCCAAACATTCACGCTCATTCGACAGACCATCAGGACACAGCAGGGTGGCGCCCTGCCTGGCCCCCAGCTTCATCTCCAACCACTTCGTTGCTTTGCCCTGAATGGGACGATTCAGCCATGCTGAACCATTGGATGTTCCCTGACTACAGTGGGCTGTAGCTCCCTTCCATCCCCAAGTCACACTCTCCTCTCTTTGCAGAATGGCCCCCACCTGCTTAAGTCTTTGCAAAAAGCTTTTTGTGTATGTGATTATAGAAAATTTCAGACTTCTTTAAAGAGGAGAGAATAGTATAGTGAACCCCGTGTGTTCACCATCCAGCTTCAACAGTTACCAGCTCAGGCCACTCTAGTTTCATCCACCCCACCAACATGCCCCCACACCCCCTGGGCCATCTTGGAAGCAAAATCCCAAACACTGTATCATTTCATTTGTAAATATGTCAGTACATATCTCTAAAAGAGAAGGATTCCTTTTTTTTTTTTTAATAGCTACAACACCATATTTTAAAGTGGGTCCTCAAATCATTTTCATTAGCATCACCTATGGTGCAATTTAAAATGCAGATTTCTAGGTTCCACTAAGTCAGACACTCCGGCAGCAGTTTTGTTTGTTTGTTTGTTCTGCAAGGTATTTTTTTACAAATATGTTAAAATATACATAACATAAAATTAATGAAGGGGATTAAGAGGTACAAGCTTCCAGTTATAAATAAGTTCTGTGGATGTACAGTCAAAAATAACTAGGGAATGCAGTCAGTAATAACCGTAATAACTTTGTTTTGGCCACTGATAGTAACTAGACTTACTGTGGAGATCGTTTTGTAACGTATAAAAATATTGAGCCACTATGCTGTATACCTAAAACTAATAGAATATTTGTATGTCCATTATATTTCAATTTTAAAGAATGACCATTTTAAACCTTTTAAGCATACAGTTAAGTAGCATTAAGTATACTACCATTGTTGTGCCACCATCACCACTATCTGAAGGGTCCCCACCAGTAAGATGGCAAACTTCCGGCTTCTCTTCGGGGTCCTCAGTTCCCGCCGGCGCCACCTGAAGCCCAATCACCTCTCACCCCCCTCCCAATCCCAGCACCTAGCCAACAGCCACCAGCCCCGTAGAAGTGACACCTCAATCAATTCATGCCCCCTCCTGTATAACCCAGCACCTTTCCCTAATAAAGCGGAACTCTCCGGTGAATTGCTGCTATGTGTCGCTCCTTTCCTTTCATTGGTGCCGAAACCCGGGAGACGGGACACCCCAACTAGGCCCCGTCTTCCCCCGACACCAGCAGCAGCTTGCCCTCGTCCTCTTTTTCCAGTGCTGGCTCATCACACTCACCACTCCTCTCTGGCCTTTAGGTAAGTTTTCCCCCCGGAGTGGGCCACTCTTCCCCAAGCTATCGCAGTGCCATTGACCGTGATCATCCGGCAAGGCCCTGACGCTCGGGGATGAGGAGGGAACGCTCCCCGCCTCAGGCCTTCACGGCTGCAGCGGACCCTCAGGCCCCTCCTCCAAAAGCCATAAATCCCCGCCTCAAGCCTTTACGGCTGCGGCGGACGCTCAGGCCCCTCCTCCGACAGTCAAACGCATTCACCATCCCTTCCATCAGTGCTGAAAGTTTTTAAGCAAAATTTCCCCGCGGTGGGCCACTCTTCCCCAAGCTATCACAGTGCCATTGACCGTGATCGTCCGGCAAGGCCCTGACGCTTGGGGATGAGGAGGGAACTCTCCCTGCCTCAGGCCTTCACGGCTGCGGTGGACCCTCAGGCCCCTCCCCAAACAGCCATAAATCCCCGCCTCAAGCCTTTACGGGTGCGGTGGACGCTCAGGCCCCTCCTCCGACAGTCATAAATCCCCGCCTCAGGCCTTCACGGCTGCAGCCGACTCTCAGGCACCCCCCTCCAACAGCCATAAACGAGGTGACTCCTTTGTGGATGAGAACGCTCCCTTTCCCCCCCTCCTCCTTCTGCTCCGTCCGCTGAAAACGCCTAGCGCTAGGTACCTCGTGACTCCGGCACTCTGCCTTCTTAGGGAAGTCTGGGTGACGACCCACACTTCCCAAGAAATTCCGACTCGTATACGAGTTTACGCAGACCACCAAGGATCATCGGGGACGCCCTTTGTCTCCTTGTGGTCTGCTTCCAGTCCGAGGATCTCCGTTCGTCTTCCCCTGTTTGTCTCCTTCTCTGTCCTTTAGCCATGGGAGCCTCCTCATCCCTCCCTGAAAGTTCACCTCTTGAATGCCTGCTTAAGCATCTGGCTACCCTCTCCCTAATGCCTGATATAAAACCAAAACTTCTCCGTAAATATTGCTCCCAAGACTGGCCGACATACCCCCTAGACAATAAAAACCAATGGCCTGCAGGGGGAACTCTTGATCCTAACATCACTCGCGATCTTTTTAACTACTGCCAGCGCCTGAAAAAATGGAAGGAGATTCCCTATATCGAAGCTTTCCGCCTCCTCCTCTCCCCGCCCCCTCCCAAGTTCTCCTAGCCTGCAAGCCGCCGCCCCCGCAGAAGCCTCCTGTTCACTCCCTTCCCCTTCTTCTCCTACAACAGCCCTTCTCCCTTCCTCCCCAACCATCTCCTCCCCCATCTCACCTCCTCCACCTTCATTCCCTGCAGATTAAGCCTGAGCCTTTCAGCCCCCCTTTAACTAGGTCCCAAGAGCCTCCTCCATCTTTGCCCTCATCACCTGTTTCTCCCCTGTTAGGGACCGCCTTTGTCTTCTCACATGTTTGTAGGGAGAATGGGAAAGCACCTCCCCCCATGTCTGAACGCAGCATGGGAAAGCACAAGCTAGAGAACAACCGGTGCAGTCCTTAGAAGTTATCTGTCCACAAAAACATATCTTGCCAAGACTCCTCACTCTGAAAATAGGGAGACCTTGAAGATGTGTAGAAACACCGCCCCTGCTTCTAGCTATGCCCTTCCCCCACTTGCCGATGTGGCAGGAATAGAAAACAACGCACTCCATAAGCAATTAACTGGAGCCCTGCTGTAGCTCAGTAGAGCATGGGACTCTTAACCTCAGAGTCATGAGTTCAAGCCCAACTAAAGCAGCAGAGGCAAGCAGCTGGGCTGCTAGCTGGCGACATGTGGGTCCGATTCTATCTTCCTTTATTTTCTTTGCCCCCCTTCTGCACTTCAGGACCTGCTCGACTAGGCACGGCTAGACCGCATCACTCCCCCACAGACTGAGCCAGAACCCTTCAGTCCCCCTCAGACTCAGTCCCGAGAGCCTCCCAAAATTATCGCCCCCCTCCGGGAGGTAGCAGGATCCGAAGGCAGCGTGCGCGTTCACATCCCTTTCTCCTTAAGAGATTTAGCCCAACTAGAGAAACGCTTAAGTTCCTTTTCCACTGATCCCATGACATACATCAGGGAGTTTCAATAGACCCTCCAGTCTTACAGCCTCACACATCATGACATTTTCATGCTCCTGGCCAATACTCTCCTCCCTGAAGAGCGTAGACGAGTTTAGGACTTCGCCCAAATGCAGGCTACTGAAACCCACAGGACTGACCCCACTTATCCCCCTGGCCCCACTGCTGTCCCCGAACAAGACCCACACTGAAATTATAACACCGCCATGAGTCTCCGCTCTTGAGATATTTTTGCCTCCTGCTTAATAGCAGGTCTGAAAAAGGGCAGCTGTAAAGTAGTCAATTTTCAAAAGCTCCAAGACATAATTCAAAAGAGAGATGAAATCCCCTCCGAGTTCTTAGACAGACTCACTCAAGCCCTATTACAGTATACCAGCCTGGACCCAGAAACAACTGAAGGAAGACATGTCCTTATGACATACTTCCTAGCTCAAGGCTACCCCGACATTAAAGCTAAACTCAAAAAGTTAGAACAGGGCCCCGCTACCCCACAGACTGAGATCCTAACAGTGGCCTTTAAAGTCTTCCATAAGTGGGAGGAGGAGAAAGAATGCCGTAAACAAAAGGCTGATCAGGCCAATTTCCAGATGTTGGCCCAGCTGATAAAACCACAACCTGGGCGCCCCTCTACAAACAAGCCCCCCCAAGAGCTTGTTTCAAGTGCAGAAAAGAGGGACATTGGTCAAGGGCGTGCCCCTCCCCCAGATCTCCTACCACCCCATGCCCCAGATGCCACAAAAAGGGCCACTGGGGATCTGATTGCCCAACCACCCGAAGGGGAGGCTGGACGAACAACCCCCATCCTAAGCCCGCCGTAGTGGGGCTGGCAGAAGAAGATTGATGGGGCCCGGGGGCTTCTCGCCCGACCATTTCCATCACCAAACAGGAGCCCAGGGTTACTTTAACAGTAGACAGTCACCCCATTTCCTCCTAGATACAGGAGTCACCTTCTCAGTCTTGTGAGAATACCGGGGCCCTACCACGCCAGCCATTACTCCTATAGTCAGAGTAGGAGGTAAACAGATTTTCCTATTAAACCCCCCACCCACCCTTTTATGCACAATCCAAGACAATCCCATACCTTTCTCCCACTCCTTCCTGGTTATGCCCCAGTGTCCCATCCCTTTACTAGGACGAGACATCCTTTCCCTCCTCCACGTTTCCATAACTATATCCACTCCCACAGCCCCCAGTACTCCCTTTCTGATGGCCCTCATAGCCGACGACCCCCCTCTACCCAATGAAAGCTCCGGTTCTGCCCTCATACACCCTGTAAATCCCAAAGTTTGGGACATTACAAGCCCCTCCGTGGCCCTATGTCCCCCTGCCTCTATCAAATTATGTGACCCCTCTCAGTATATCTGTCAGGCCCAATACCCCCTAACCACTTCAGCCCTCATAGGCCTCCAACCCATCATTCAAGCAGACCCACTCACTCCCCATTTAATACCCCCATATTAGCTGTTAAAAAAACCAATGGATCTTTCCGCCTTGTCCAAGACCTTCGCCTCATCAACATAGCCATTGTCCCTATCCATCCCTTAGTTCCAAATCCATACAGCCTCAGCATCCCACTTCTCAGTCCTAGATCTCAAAGACATACCCCCATATTAGCTGTTAAAAAAACCAACGGATCTTGCCGCCTTGTCCAAGACCTTCGCCTCATCAACATAGCCATTGTCCCTATCCATCCCTTAGTTCCAAATCCATACAGCCTCAGCATCCCACTTCTCAGTCCTAGATCTCAAAGACCCATTTTTCTATCCCTCTAGACCCCTGCTCCCAAGATTTTTTCATCTTCACCTGGACTGACCCATACACAAGACATTCTAAACAACTCACTTGGTCAGTTTTGCCACAAAGCTTCCGAGATAGTCCCCATATTTTTAGACAGGTCCTAGCTCAGGACCTCAAACAGTTTCATCATGATCACTCCAAGTCCACCTTATAATACATAGACAATCTTCTACTCTGCAGTCTCTCGTGGGAACAGTCTCAACTTGACACTGCCTCCCTACTTAACCTTCTAGCTTCCAGAAGTTACCGAGTATCCCCCGTCAAAGCTCAAATCTCTTCCCCTCCTATCACTTACCTCAGATTCCTTCTATCTCAACAAAGAAAGTCCATTACCTTAGAAAGAAAATGGCTCCTCTCTGACCTGCCCATTCCCAAAACCAAGTCAGAAATCCTTTCCTTTCTAGGCCCTTTCTAAGCCTAGCTAGATATTTTAGAACGTAGATCCCTAACTTCTCCCTGCACCCTGTTGGCAAGACCCCTATACAACCTCAGCAAGAGCCCCCCTAAAAAACCATTATCCTCCTCACCCCGACACTCCTTCATTAAGCTCCGTCAAGCCCTTGTAGAAGCCCCAGCTCTCCATCTTCCTGATTTGTCGAAACCCTTCTCATTATACATTCATGAGAGGTCCAGTCAAGCTCTAGGAGTCCTAGGCCAATATGCTTTGCCCCAGTAGCTTATCTCTCCAAGCAATTAGACCCCACAGTTCGGGGATGAGCCCCCTGCCTACGAGCATTAGCCGCTAGACAGCTCTTGCAGGAAGAAGCTCATAAACTGACATTCAGGGCGCCCCTTACCATTCTGTCCCCACATCACCTAAAAGATCTCTTAACCTACAAAAGTTTACAGACTCTCCCTCCCTCCAGACTCCTGACCTTACTGTCCTCTTTCCTCCAAAATCCCGTTCACCCCCTTTGCCATCCATACCCGAATCATGACTTTTTCCTCCTTTACTGCTCTCTCGCCTTTTTTTCCTCATTCCTATTGTCTTCCCCACCACCCCAGCCTCCTTTGTATGGCGATTCAAAGTCAGAGAGACTTACGCACAGCATCAAACAAAAGTTACTGCCCTCATTGCCACACCAGACTGCCCTCTGAAAAGCTGCTCTGAGCCTTTATACCTCCACTTTCCTCCCTCCACTGAAGTGTTCACTAGCAGCTACCCTTATTCTCCCTACCTCTGCTTCCTCTATGACCAAAAACAAGCCTATTGCAGGCGATGGCCAGACACCTACGGGAGATGTCCCTACTAGTCTTGCGCCATTCACTACATAGGTAACTTCCAGTACCCACAGTATTACTCCTCCAACCGTTTCATGAAATATCCCAATGGCTCATTCTCCTTATCAATCCCAGATCCCTGGGACTCTCGATGGGCTGCCAGAGTCACAGCCTCAGTTTACTACGGGGGGTCCTCGACCCCCCACAGTACCCTTCATATCTCTCGAAAGTATGTTCCCTCTCATTCCCAGATCTCTCAAGTTGCATCAGATAGCAGACATTCCGAAAAAGTCATTATCCAAACTCTTGATAGTGCCTCTTCATCTTCTTATCCCCACCCCTCTTCCCATTTCTCCTACTCTTCATTACAGCTCATTCAGGACACCACCATCTTTCTCAACCACACCCTTAACACAGCCAATTGTTTCTTGTGCGCATCACTACAGCGCCCACTGCTGGCCGCCGTGCCCCTTAATATTTCCAACTACTCCTTCCATGCAGAAAGACAACCCCTCTGCCCTCTGGCAGACATACCCCTATGGGAACCAGAATACGCAGATAATCTCACCATCCACCACTGTGTAAGCCCAACTCCACCCCCTTCCAGCACACTTCACTGCCTCTCTATCTACACCCCTACCTCCGGCTCTAAGACTTTTACGCAACCGGGACACTTCTTTTAGTGTAATAGCAGTCTTTTCAACTCACTGCCTCTCAACTCCGATACACCCTGCATTCTCATCACCCTAATCCCACAGTTAACACTTTACAGCATGGCAGAATTTCTTGAGCTCCAACCTCCCTTGCCCTCGCGCACAAAAAGAGCTGCTTTCCTTCCCATCATGGTCAGTAGCTCTTTGATCACCTCAGCCATTGGGGCAGGGTTTTCGGGAGAAGCCTTGGGTCACTCTCTATAGGCAGTTAGAGATCTCAACGCCAAACTTGAGGGAGCCCTGACATCCACTGCCGATTCTCTAGCCTCTCTCCAAAGACAGGTCACTTCGCTAGCTAAAGTCACCCTTCAAAACCGGCGGGCCCTAGATCTGCTTACAGCCGAGAAGGGCGGCACCTGCGTCTTCCTCTGGGAAGAGTGCTGCTATTACATCAACGAATCTGGCATTGTAGAAACTGACATTACCAAACTCACCGACCTTGCCTCCAGTCTCCACTCTGCTTCCAATTCCAACCCATTCTCGTCAACACTAACAAACCCCCTCCTCACCTGGCTCTGGCCCATTGCAGGCCCCATAATAATCATTCTTCTCGCCTGTCTCTTCTTACCCTGTATAATAAAGTTCATCAAATCCCAAGTCGGAAAAATCTCTAATCAAGCTTTCAACCAGCTTTTACTCAGGAACTACCAGCTTCTGGCCACAGAAGATCCCTCACCCTCACGTGACCTCCTCACCACACGCTGAGATGGACCCCTCTCTCCACTGGAAACTGTTCCTGGAAACAATAGCCGCAGACGCCTGGCTCCTGACACCCATATCCTCTTGGCCAACCTATGGTTACAGGGAACCTTCATTGATTTCCAACCTGAAGAAGTCCACATCTACTTGTCCTTACTGTGGGGAGTCCTATCAACCCTTTCCTCCCAGTCCTCAAGCCCTCACTCCCTTCTCCGCCCCTGTTCAGCAGGAAGCAGCCAGAGAGAAAGCAACGTCCACAAACCCATAGAGGAGAAAGGGGGGAATGAAGGGTCCCCACCAGTAAGATGGCAAACTTCCGGCTTCTCTTCGGGGTCCTCAGTTCCTGCCGGCGCCACCTGAAGCCCAATCACCTCTCGCCCCCCTCCCAATCCCAGCACCTAGCCAACAGCCAACAGCCCCGTAGAAGTGACACCTCAATCAATTCATGCCCCCTCCTATATAACCCAGCACCTTTCCCTAATAAAGCGGAACTCTCCGGTGAATTGCTGCTATGTGTCGCTCCTTTCCTTTCACTATCCATCTCCAGAAATTTTTCATCTTCCCTAACATAAACTCTGTCCCCATTAAAGATGAACTTCTCCACCCCACCCCACCCCCAGCCCCAGTAACATCTATTTTATTTTCCACCTCTATGAGTTTGTCACCAGCATTTTTAGCAAGAACCTCAGGTGATTTGGAGGGATGCATCCAAATTTGGGAACCACTGGATCAGATAGTCCCTAGGGTATGAAAATAGTGTTCATTTTATTGAATTGGAAAAGGATGATAGAACGTAAGCTACAGTGGCTTCAGACCCCACCTAACTTTGCCTTGTTCACTGAGCAAAGCTAATATGTGCTTTGCTGCAGAAGCACTGTGGCCTGGAAGGCTGAACTTGTGGCACCTGTTCGTGCCTGAGGGGCCACCTCCTCTCCATCTTCCACACGTTTTCCCTGTGGTCTTGGTGCAGTTTTCCTTTATAATTCACACTACTGGTGTTTTTTTGGCCTGTTCCTGGCTGTCTAGTGTGAAGTTTATAGTTTCGTCCCATCACTTCTGACTATTCATTCCCTCAATTTACAAACAAAACCACAACATATCTCAGCTTCCAGTTCATCCTTTTATTGCCACTGTCTTTTGTGGTTTGGGGATGCTTGCTTGTTGACACACTGAAGGAGAAGATGAACTTAGCTGTGTTCCGGATCCCTCCAGGAAAGCCTGCCAAGCCTGCCCAGGGGAGATCAAAATATCTGCCTTCGTGGTTTACTGTGAGCTGAGCTCTGAATTTACATAGGGAGCAGATGTTCAAGAGCTTCTTTTTTCTTTACTTAGGAAAAAATTAAACCTATACCTTATAAAGCTAAGCCAAGGCAACTGCAGTTTTGACCCTCTGAGGTTTCAGCTGTGAAATGTGTTGACATCTGATACAGTTAGTCGTCTCGAAGTCCTCCCCCGGAGCCTTCCTGGCTTCTATGAGATTCGCAAGACTTCAGGCTGCCGTGTTTCCCCCCTCTCCTGTTTTTTCCCTATGTGAAAACCAAGGAAACAGGACAGAATTTAGAACATTTTGTACAATTTCTTCATTGCTATTTTGGCTTCTCCATTTGTAGAAGTCGTATTTGCTAAAATCGAATTAGGTTGTATTTCAGGCATCCGTTTTTCTCACAACGACGGTAACAACTTCTTCTGTGTCACACTGTCTTCCCTTTAATTTTCACAATGACCCCGTGAGGATGCATTTTTGGGGAGAGGAAGCCAGAATGCAGGGAGGTGAGGGGATTGCCCAGTGGCTGCAGAGCTCCTGAGTGGTGGATGGTGGTTCTGTGGCGTGTGGTTCTAGGAAGAGCTCTGATCTGAATTCAAGTCTCACCCCTCCTTAGGCTAGTCTAATAAAGTAGACAGAGAAGTTAGTGATTATATTACGGTACTGGGAGGTTCAGGGTCAAGTATGGCTTCCTGGGAGAGGTGGTACATGAACTGAAGTCCTAAGATGTATGTAGGTGTTACAAGAATAACATACCAGGCATTTGGGGTTGCATGCAGGCCAACTGACCCTTGTGGGATATGCCAAGATGTTGAGGTGCTGAGTGTGGATAGGGGCCTGCAGGGTAGGAAGGTAGTAAAGACAGCATGGGTGCAGCTGGGAAAGTAAGCAAGTTTTGGAGGTCTTCCACAGTTCACTGAGGAAATTGGACTTCATCTGGAGGTAGTGGGTACAAACCACTTAAGAATTCTAGCAAATGATGTAATCACAGTTACATTTTAGAAATTCCTGCAGCTTGTTTCTCATTATACACTATGATAAAACTGTAGCAGCTCTCATATTGCAACTAGTTATCTCCTCAGGACACATTTACTGGGATGAAGTTTCTGGGCCAGAGGACAGGTACACTGAAGGCATATAATTTCTACTTCCAATTTCCTTTTTACAAAGTCAGTGCTGATTCGCCTATAAATAGCAGCGACCCAGCCCACCCTCTTTTCCACACTTTCAGGAACATGGGGAAATTACCTTTTTGAAAAAATGCTGTTTTCTAGTACTTTTTATGTTTTCATGTTTTACACTTGGCTTTAATCCATGGAGAGTTTACTTTGACGTGTCATGTGTAGTGTCAGTCTAACTTAATTTTCTTCCAAATGGTTAACCAATTGTCCTAGCACAATCTATTGAATAATTTGAACTACTCACTTGGATTTTAAAATACCATCATTGTGTAAACTGACTACTCATTGCCAGTACCTCACTGTTTGAATCTCTGTGATTTTTTAGTGCTTTCTTCCATCAGGCTACTAAAGTGCTATGTAAAAAGTTCTTGACTGTGCTCACCTAACTATGCATAAAACTTTAGGGTTGTCTTGTCTATTTCCAACCTCCCAAAAAATTGCCTAAGAGTTGGATTGGAACTGCATTATATAAATTAAAAATTGCATAAAATTTATTAATTAAATATAAATTAAGGGAGAAGACACATCTTTATAATTTTGAGTCTTTGCATTCAGAGACATGTGTTGTTCTCTCCATTAATTCAGATCTTTGGGGTTAGAATCCCCTCCATAGATTGTAGTTTTAATCATATCAGCCCTGCACATTCCATATAATGATTTCATTTGCAAGCTCACAGAATCTTGTCAGTTTTCTTACATTTTTTTATGCCTTTGTTTGCTCATCTGTAAAATCAGGAGAATAACATTACTTGTTCAATAAGGTTGTGAAAATTATATCAAGTAGTACAAGTGATATTCTTAGCACAGTGCCTACAGCTAATAGAAAGTTAGCTGAATTCTGGGGGATCTGGTAACAACAGGACACATAGGGACTATTTTAGTGAACTTTATATTTTTCCAAAAAGTTTCAATTAATTTTACTATGTTTCATAGTCATAAAGTCATCCTCAAATAATGATAATTTTGTCTAATGCTGGCTATTCTTTCCTAATATTCACACCTGTCTTGTGCCTTTCTTATCTCATTTTGTTATCTTTATACTTTTTACATTTCTGAAGTCATTTCATTTGTATCTTATATAGGTTTTCAAATTAGGTTAAGGTCATTATACTTTAATAGGACCGTTTAATTCATTTAAATGTACAATCATTACTTATAGTTCTGGCCTTCATTTTAAGTGTCCGCTCCTGCCTGCCCTGGGGCCGGATCCGCTTGCAGGTGCGGGTGGATGGCTGGTGGGAGTCAGTCCCAGTCACCGTGGAACTGAAATCTCCGTCTCCTTGCCGGTGCGGCCGAGCTGCTGTCCCTGCTCTGGGCCCCGGCACCTCTCCTCTCTCAGCAGCAGCAGCAGTTGGAGTGCCTCGAGCTTCTCATCTCTCTTTCCTCCTGTTTCTGCATCTTTCTGACTCCAGGCAAACAAATTTCTCTGTTTCTAAGGACTCGTGTGATTAGATTGGGCCCCGGGTGACCTCCCTGTCCTGAGGTCTGTGACCTTCATCACATCCTGCACAATCCACTTGGCCATGGAATGTCACCTAGTGGTCAGGGCAGGCATTTTTGTAGGGCCGTATTCTGCCTCCAACTCCAGGTTTCTATGTGAAGAATCACTTTTTGCCCCTTTTCCCTGGAAGACAGTTTGCCTTTCCAACTGTATGTTTGGTACATTTTTACAGGTTTCATTTCTGAACATTTTTTCTGTTCTGTTTTTGAACCTCTACTTGAAGAATCCAGTTAGTTACCTTCAATATTGGACTCTTTAGGTTCTCTCTCATTTTGTCTCTAAAAACTGCACTTAAAATAATCAATTTTAGAGAGGTATGATTTGCATGCGGAGAACTGTGTCTATTTAAAGTGGTGAGTTTGAAAAGATGTCCAAGCCCCAATCAGGACACAGGACAATTCTGTCACCCGCATAGGTTTTCTTGGCTGACCATGCCTCCCTCCACCCCTCTAAATGCTTTAAAAGCTTCTCTTTCTCCTTCTCTCAGCACTGCACACACTTCCAAGTCTTTCCTCTTGATCACCAGCTTGATCATAAGCCATGTTTCTTCTGTTTGTCCCTGGTCCTGAATCACCTGTTAGATCTGTAACAATGCTGTTATATTTCACATTGGTTTCCTCAGCTCTGTACTGTTATTCTGCTCTTTCATCATCTCATGTCTAAGCTCTCACCTTAGCAAATTGCTGTCCTTAAGTTCTACTGTGTGCAAAGATGTGGCTAACATGCTCTGTTTCTCTGGCTGTGTTTTGCTCAGAGGTGGTTCTTCTAATGTTTTTGTACAACTGTGCTCTTTTCTGTTCCTTTTTAAAAAATTACTGTGGGGAGAAAACAAGAGTAAAACAAGATTCAGAACTGAGTGACTATACATTTTTTTTAGTTGCCCTGGCTTTTTCTCCCCCCAAACTATTCATGGCTGATCTGGACAGCACCGACATCTTAAGAGGACAGCCTGAAAAATCTAGGATGCATAGGAAAGCATGGTGTCTGACCATTGTTTACCCTATTGGGAGTCGAGGCGAGCCTTCTGATTTACTCCTCCTCCTCTCAGGATTCTGAATTACTAGACACAGGAGTTCAATTTGAATGGAAAAAAAATCTGCTTCCCATTAAAAAATAATCCCAAATTTTAAGTTTTTATTACTAAGAAGGAAGGAGGAAAAGAATGAATCACCATCAAAAGTACAATATGTACATGGGCAGAAAATTCAAACATTTAAATATTTTAAAAAGCTACAGAACAAAAAGTATAAGCCTCCCTCTTTACCCACTCCGGTCCCTGGCACTTGCAATTGCTTCCAGAAAAGAGAAGTTATACATAAATCATCATATATAGACATATATGCTATAAATAGATATATACTATATCTCATATATATATTGTGTATGCATACATATATCCTTTTTTATATACTTAGATGAAAGTCCATAGTATATGAACTACCCCATCCTTGTTTGATTTAACCATCTCTAAGAGGAGACAATTCCTTATCAGCTTGTAGAACTGCCTCCTCCTTGTAAATGCCTCATGTTATTACATGGTAAGGATGTGTCATCTCAAATTTAATCAGCCTCCCCCTTTCCAGTTCTGCCATGGAAAGCAGTAGGAAAGAAAAGAGGAACTGCAGAAATCACTCCAGCGCTCCTCCATCCTGGGAGGGGAGGCTGAGCAAGCCTGCTCGCGGAATATGAGGATCAGGGAATAGAGCTCCCCACTGACAGCGTTCAACACAGTAAACAAAATTTGGGGGGTTTATTGGTATTTCTTTACTGGGCTCAGATATAGCAGTGGTGCTTCATTCTGCCAGTGGGAATATGCTATTGCAGACAACCGTACTGAAGTCTTGTCTGGAGAAAGTTGGATGACTGAGAGGCCCTTACTACCCATCTTTCTGAGATTTTAAACATTAAGTTTTGGAGCTGTACCTTAAGCAGACATCTTAGCAGTATTTTCTGAAGTTATTTAGTGCAACAGTATCCTGTGAATAGAGGTCTGTGTTCACTTAAATTTATGAAATGATGCCCATCATATTCCCCTTGTAGGTGTTTCTAGTACGTATTCACATAGCAGCGTCTGAGGGTAAGTTTGTGGTAAATAAACCTGGTGAACGTCACTCAACTCAAGGGTTCCGGACTCACTCTGTCACTGAACCTCTTGCCTGTCCCTTGAGATCTCATGATGCAACTGTTGCTTCAGAGTGTATTCAGTATGTGTGTCTGAGCCAAATCTATTTTTTAAATTAAGTGTAGAAATCAATAAACACACTCTGTAAAGGGCTAGATAGTAAATATTTTAGGCTTTGCAGGCCAGTCTCTGTTGCAAACATTCAGCTCTGCCATATAGCAAAAATATAGCCATAAACAACAGGTGAACAGGTGACCTGGCTATCTTCACTAAATCCTTTGTGAATGCTTAAATGGAATTTTATGTAATTTTCATATGACACAGGATATTATCCTTCTTTTGCCTTTTTCCCCTTAATCATTGACAACTATAAAAATCGTTCTTAGCTGGTAGTCTGTACAGAAACAGGTGGGTCAGATTTGACCCATAGGCCATAGGTGGATGACCTCTGACTTAGTGGACAGTATTTCAGGATGAGAAATAAGTGATTTATTCAGCCAGATTGTGCAATACCCTTGATGTTTTCCATCAGATTAGGAAGTTTAGAGTATTTATATATTAAATAGAAGATTATTGATACCTCATCTACTCTGCAGAAAGCATTTGTTATCCTGCAGTTCTGCTCCCAAATATTGAGACTGTTTAATAATAAAACTCTGCCTATTAACAAAAGACAAGCTCAATGATGATTTTTTTGAATAAATGTTGGTGAAAATCTCCATATTATAGGAGACATCAGGATAGAAATAATCTCTCCATAATGTTTTATTTATGACCAAATCTTAAAGAAAACCTTTCAATGATGTCATGCATAGATTTGAATTCTGAAACAGACACAAAAGTTTGTTATATGTAGAGTGAAAAAATTCTTCTGCTTCTACTAAGATTTGAAAATCTGTTAATTATATAACAGAGCATCAATAACAGTGCAGCATTCAAAAATGTATTGAATCCTCTCAGAATGAAGGTAATTTTTTGCTTCATTGAAGGCTTGTCACTCCTTTCTGTGGCTCCCTGGCTCCCCGCAGATTCATTCCGGACCCCTGGTCAGCCTGCAGCACCACGTGTGGGCCAGGCCTTGCACGGCAACGTGTTTGGGAGGTATTTGACCCTTGCAAATGGGGCAGCTGTGTCTTGTGTGGCTACTGGTTGGAGAGATGACTAGCTGAGCTTGAGCCAAACATGCACATTGGCAAGACGCTAAAGGGGGTTAAGTCATTCGAATAGCTGCAAACTATGCCTTTTCTTTCATTTTGCATTATGATTCTATATTCTAGGAAGATAAAGGAGAGCGGGACTATACCCTGAGCACAAAGTTAGGTTCCTTTGGCCTGAGCACCTGCATAAGCCAGGTGGGGAGAGAGCAGCTGATGAATATGGAATAAAAAGGAAAATGCAGAATTGAGGTCAAGGCAGTCTTGTGCATAAACCAGTGCTACAGATTGGGGCCGCCCGGGATTTACCGTCTCTGGTCTGCTCTCACTCAGAAGTCATCCTCAGAACATTTAGGTCATCTCTGTACACTGGGCCAGAAACCAGGGCAGAACACACATGCTGAGATGTGCGTGTGCGTGTGAGGAACACGCAGAGCCGGTGGCCTTGCTAGGGCTGGAAGAGCAGTGCAGTCAGGTGGCCGCATGAGGTGGAGGTTGGCTCCAGCTGACTCAGGCATCCCAGGGTCCCGAAGGGAGTGGGCAAGCAGGGGGCAGGAGTCCAGACGGGCCTTCTCCAGGGATGTCTGCTGGCAGTAAAAAGTTAGAAATAATCAATAGGAAAGCTACATCTTCTGCTCACATGAAGGAGACTCGTTTGTCTCTTCAGGAACCCAGAGCCCCTGACCCCTTACCCCTTGACTTGAGCTGTCACGGAGAAACCTGGGCTAGACATGCTCTGACCTCAGTCCTGCCCACGGAGGAAACGGGGCCTTCTAAGGCAGTTACAGGCATGCTCCACTCCCCCAGGTGGTCGCGGATGTGTTAGTAGGAGCTCAGGCCTGGTCGCTGTGCCTGAACCCCTACCCTTTCTTCCCCAGACCCAAGTAAATTCTCGACCCTTCCCATCCAGTCCCGTGACGTAATGGTGTCTGTCTTTCTCCTCTCCTGCCTTATTCAACCTCTAAACACCCTACACACTGTTCTCTAGCTTTGCCAGCCTGCCCTGCCAAAAACCCAGATAAAGCAGTGTACACTTTGCCCACCGGCCGCAGCTAAGCCACTGCCTGTCCTATGGAGTTCTACAGGTGGCATCTGGGAAAAGAAGACCTTGCCGTCTCCAGATTCTCTCTTCCTCTCTTGCTTCTCCTTGGTTCTTAGAAACCCTTCTCAGCTAGCTAGGAATTCAGCTCTCCTGGTTCACTTGTACCCTGGAGGTCTGCTGCGTCTCTTACCTCCAGGGCCCATCATCTGTCACTTTCACACTGCCTCCTGTCTGTGGCTGCCTGAAACTGCTCCCTCTGAGGTAAGTATTTGGGACTCGATTCCTCTTTTGTTATACCTTGGGAACCTTAATACTGGCATGCCCTTGGCAATCTGGGAGCTCATTTCTACTTTGCTGATGAGTAGAGGTAGTTGTTGAGATGCGAAAACGGTCCCCTATTCAGTTACAGTTACAGATGACTGGAACTTTCCATGGCATTCCTACAAAATATCAGCCCTCTGCCGTTTCTGAGCCCAGCGTTGCCGCAGTTTCCCCCAAGGACTGGAGCTTTGTCTTCTATTGTGAGAGCAGAAGTGAGCCCTGGCATTTCTTGTACAACCCACACGAACTTTATCAGTCTCCAGTTTTCAATCACTGCATCGAGAGGATCACTAGTTCATCTGGGTTCCGGCCATCCTTGAGTTCAGACCTTTTCCTCCCTAGAAAGGCCCCCTGCATTTGGGAAAGCAGATGGCACGTTGGGTCCTTAGCTCTCTACAGACCAGTTGTACTGCCCAATGACACACGGCGGGGGACCCCATTCAGCTGACTGTGTCAGATGGCATCTCCGAAGGCTGATGCCAGGATGCTGGACTCCGCTGTCGTGTGCCCAGCACTCAGCAAGATAGGCCTAGATTCCACCTCCAGGATGGCTGGAACCGACTGGAATGATTTTCTATTTTTATTGTTGTTAACAGCTTTATTATGATTTAACTCACATACTGTACAATTTATGCATTTAAGGTGTACAGTTGGGTGGTTTTTAGTATATTCACAAAGTTGTGCTACCATCACTGCAGTCAATTTCAGAACACTTTACTTACCCCCAAGAGAACCCTGCATCGTGCGCGGTCACTCCCCGTGTCCCTTCTAAGCCCGTTTTCCTAGCCAGTGGCAGCCCCTGGCAACTGCTCATCTGCCTTCTGCGTTACGTGTAAATGGAATCACAGATGTGTGGTCCGTGGGAACTGCCTTCTTTCACTTACTATAACGTCTTCAGTAGCAGTTCACCCCTCTGATTGCCTGAATCACTTCAGTTCTTCTTATGGCTCACATACTGTTCTACTGTAGGGATAGACTACATTTTATTATCTGTTTATCAGTTAGAAATATGGATTATTTACATGTCTTGGGTATTATGAATAACACTTCTGTGGGCATTAATGTACACATTTTCTCACGGATGTGTTTCCGTTTCTCCTGGGTATCTGCCTAGAAAGGTAAAATGACCTTTGAATCCACTTCAAGCCTACAAGTCATGTGAAACTTCACTAATTGACTTTATCCTCACTGGCACTGCGCACCTTTTGGCCAGCTGGGAGAGGACAAATTGCCTTGTAATGAAGTGAAATTTGGGTCAGAAGCTTCATGTGAAGGTGCCATCTGTTTTCCGGCATCTGGTTGTATATCTGGAACACATTTTACAAATTTTAACTCAAATTTTAGCTAAACCTGGTAATCTTTAAACACAAACAACTGGTTAAACAGCAGTTTAGCCTTATACGGGTGTATTGTGTCATACAATCCTAGAATAATATGTTTTAAATCAACCTTGGACACCCACTGTCCCAAACTTTACAATTGGGAAACCAAGGTTTAGGAGCTACCCCACAGTCCAAAATAGACAACAAACAAACCATTTAATTCTCCTTTTGAGAGGGTTGGTTGAACTCTTAAGTGCATACGGTAGGCTTCCCAACTTGGCAAAAAATGCTGTTTTTAATTTCTTGGGTTCAAGCTTAAAATTTCTTTCTAAATAAATAAGTGAATTCCATAAACCTCAAAAGCTCAGACATGAAACCAGAATCTATAAAGGTAAGGGACTGGGTGTCTATTTTGTGCTAGATGCCACGGCTCTGCCCTGGCTTCTGTGCTCTGTGTTGGGTTATGAAATGAGTGAGACACGGTCCTTGTCGTGATGAGGCAGAGCTCTTGGTGCTTGGCTGTACTACTTACAGGCGGTGACACTTGCCTGTCTGATCCATTTCCATGTGGTTTTGGAGAGTCGGCTTCTGCAAGTCCACTTACTTGTGCTTATAAACGTCAGTTTTTAACTCTGAATCTGGATTACAGTGGGGGAAAGCGCAGTGACTGTAAACCACGGGAAAATGGAACATTCACAGACGTGCGGTTATTCCTGTTTCTGGTAGAAAGATAATACATGCAAATTACAGATTTCTGGAAAGATAAAACTTTTGGTCACATCCTGATAGTCTTCATACTTTTATTTTCCGATTTGTCCTCACAGCCATACGGGAAATAAAAATAAATCCATTTGTTGTTGGCATGGACACTTAAGAACCTTTCCTAAGTCAGCTTTCATACTGGAGTGCGACAGAGAATCCTTTCTTAATCTCCAAAGCATGAAGAATCTAGACATATTCAGTGTCCTGCTTCCAGAACATATGTCCATATGTATGGAGCACTGTGTGTGTGTGAGTTGGTACACGTACACCCTGGAAGATAGGCTCACTTTTTTAATAGCTTCTGGTAAGGTTTTATAATCTGCGATGTCATGAACATGCCTTATCAAAGTTTTTCTTTTGCATTTTATGTTACCTGTTGCATCAATGACCTTTCTTTTCCACCTCTTCATGTTCTAACAACACAAGCTAGTAATACATGCATGGACTTTGACCCCTTGGACCCCTGTCTCTTCCACTCTTTTTGGGCAAGGAATTTAAGTTTGTCAAGGTTTCTTTTTGTAGAATGAGAAGGGCCACACCTATCTCATTAATATTAATGAAAGGACTGAAAATAATAATTAAACAAGGTGATGTTAGAATGTTTAGTCACAGTGCCTGACACATGGTATGTAGTAAATGTTAGTGGGGTGATTCTTTATGACTAAATTTCTTTAGTCAGATTGAACTAGACTCAGTGCATCTTAAACTTAATGCATGCTGAACCCCTTAAAGTGTCCAAGAATTCTTATGAATTCTCTAGGTAAATAATCATCTGGAATTAATGATGATGTCATCTTTCCTTTTCCAATACTTATTTATCTCATTTAAGTTTTATATCTTATTGGATTGTCTAGAACTTCACCAACAATAGTAAATAATGTGGATAATGCTAGCCTTGCCTTGGCCCTGGAAGTAGCAAGAACTCTCTAGTGTCTCATTCAAATACAGCATTCTGAAATAATTTATTGCATGTTTCTTTCAGGCACTGGGCTAGGATATAGTGACTCAGTAGTTCTTGCCTTTGGAACTCAAATCATCTAGCGGGGAAATGCATTAATCACATAACCACATTCACGTATGTAAAATTACAGCCGGTTGTAGCAGCTAAAAAGGAAACATGTGGGTGACCTCTTCTTGAAAGCATATCTCCCCGGGCAAGGGAAACAAATGCAAAAATTAACAAATGGGACTATATCAAGCTGAAAGGCTTCTGTACAGCAAAGGACACCATCACTAGAGCAAAAAGGTATCCTACAGTATGGGAGAATATATTCAAAAATGACAGATCCGATAAAGGGTTGACATCCAAAATATATAAAGAGCTCACACACCTCAACAAACAAAAAGCAAATAATCCAATTAAAAAATGGGCAGAGGAGCTGAATAGACAGTTCTCTAAAGAAGAAATTCACATGGCCAACAGACACATGAAAACATACTCCACATCACTAATTATCAGGGAAATGCAAATTAAAACCACAATGAGATATCATCTCACACCAGTAAGGATGGCTACCATCCAAAAGACAAACAACAACAAATGTTGGTGAGGTTGTGGAGAAAGGGGAACCCTCCTACACTGCTGGTGGGAATGTAAAGTAGTTCAACCATTGTGGAAAGCAGTATGGAGGTTCCTCAAAATAGAAATACCATTTGACCCAGGAATTCCACTTCTAGGAATTTACCCCAAGAATGCAGCACTCCAGTTTGAAAAAGACAGATGCACCCCTATGTTTATCACTGCACTATTTACAATAGCCAAGAAATGGAAGCAACCTAAATGTCCATCAGTAGATGAATGGATAAAGAAGATGTGGTACCTATACACAATGGAATATTACTCAGCTATAAGAAAAAAACAGATCCTACCATTTGCAACAACATAGATGGAGCTAGAGGGTATTATGCTCAGTGAAATAAGCCAGGCAGAGAAAAACAAGTACCAAATGATTTCACACCTATGTGGAGTATAAGAACAAAAGACAACTGAAGGAACAAAACAGCAGCAGAAGCACAGAACCCAAGAATGGACTAACAGTTACCAAAGGGAAAGGGACTGGGGAGGATGGGTGGGAAGGGAGGGATAAGGGCAGGGAAAAAGAAAGGGGGCATTACGATTAACATGTATAGTGTGGTGGGGGCACGGGGAGGGCTGTGCAACACAGAGAAGACAAGTAGTGATTTTACAGCATCATACTATGTTGATGGACAGTGACTGTGAATGGGTATGTGGGGGGGACTTGGTGAAGGGGGAGCCTAGTAAACATAATGTCCTTCATGTAATTGTAGATTAATGATACCAAAATAAAACTTATAAAAAAAAAAAGGAAGCATGTGGGGCTATGAAGGCAGAGAAGAGGAGGAACTTGGCCTAATTAAGGAAGTAAGGAAAAGCTTCTCTAGAAACAATTATACTTAAATCTGAAAGATGAGGAATTAATTAAGCAAAAGAGGCATTGGAAAGGGTGGCACAAAGAGAATTTCCAGCAGAAAAAAGAGCTTGTGCAAAGGCCCCAGGTGGCAGGAGGGTGTCTGGTACCTTCCAGGAACTGCAGAAGGCAGGCACAGCTGGAGTTCATGGAAGCCCGGGTTTCATGTGAGATGATGCTAGAGAGGAAGGTAGGGGCCAGGCAGTTAAGGCCTTGCTGGCTGTATTGATTTCTGTTCTTATCCCAAGATCAAGGGGAAGCCATTCAAGTGGGAGTCACATGATCAAATTTTTATTTATTTCAAAAAGCTTAATCCAGCCGTATTGTAAAAAATGGATTAGAAGGGATAGAATGGATGTAAGGGAGGCCAGGTAGGAAGCCATTGCCTAGTCCCGGTGAGAGCCTGGGCTGGGGCGGTGGGGTGGCGGAGACGGGCAGCAGCAGTGTCCCTGAGCAGTGCATAAAGGTGGACACCTGTCTGTGGGGTGGGCAGCCAGAGTGGAGGCTAAGTCTGAGTCCCGGAGTTGTTTTCTGAGATGATGAGAGCTTACAGGAGGTCTGGCCAGGCAGAAGGAATTGTGAGGTCAGTGTATACACTGTGCATGGACAGCAGTGAAGCTCGGGGCCCGGACAGGCATCTTCAGGGAGAGAATACCTGTCCGGAGGGCCTAAGAATGAGCTTTGAGGACAGTCAGCATTTGCCAGTTGAGTGGAGGATGCTGAGCTGCAGTCAATGAAAGTAAGAGTCAGCAAGACAGGAGGAAAGCTGGGAGGGAGTGGCGTGGTGGCGAGCGCAGTTAGCCACGTGATGGACACAGGGCTGGAGGTGAGAACTCGAGTGTGTGGGGGGCTCAGCGCGGGGGGTGGTGGTTCAGGGGCGCCATGGACACGGAAGCCAGGTGGGAAAGGATGGAGGGAAGAGGGACAAGTGACAAAATGGAAATGAATAGAATGGATTACTGGTTTGTGGCAAACTTTATGATCAAGAAGACAAAGAGAGGATGGCAGCCAGAGGCCCTGTGGGTTGAGGTAGGTGCTGTGTGTGTGTGTCATGTTTGATCACAGAGAGTCTTGGGTAAATTTGAAAGGCCGTGAGAAAGTTCTGGAATGAAAGTGAAAGGCGGGGTGATCAGCCCCCTTCCCAAGAAGATGGAAGGGAATGCAATCCAAAGCACAGTGGTGGAGATGAGGTGAAGACGTGGCTCCCCCTGAAATGGGGAGACAGAAAAGGATAGGATGGATTTGAGAGCAGGGTGATGTGTTCCTGTCTGGTGTGTGCATGCAAACCTGTGTGCCAGGTGTAAGATAAATTCTAGCTGGAATAAGCAGGCAAAGAGAGGCAACAAAGGGCCAGGTAATTTATTTAAATACCCCCGGGTGAGGTTCTGTGGCCTTATTGTCAGAGGCCAGAGAAGTCACACACGGTTAGGGAGGTGGGGCGCTTATAAGGGATTAGGAGGGGGAGGAGTGTGCAAGCTATCCTAAGGGGTGTTGAGAGGTATGATTGGCTAAAGGTGACATAATAGTCAAGTAGAAACTTTTTTCTTTCCAAGAGAGAGGAGGCTGACATCCGGCCTCCTCTTAGTTGGCACATCTGGATGGAATTGATCTGGATGGAATTGAGGGAGAGCTGTCCCCTTTCCATATACGGCACGGACTTTTGGGTCTGGTCTGTTCTCCCCTTATGGCATCTCTCTGTTCTGTTTGCATGTCCTTGTTTTTCCTTTCTCCATCCTAACATTCCAGCCTTTTGGTCATAATGGGCGACGACTCAATCTGGCTACTTCCGGCTGACAAGGGGCATCATGTGGGTTTGAGGCTGGTATTAGGCTGAAGAAGGGGGTTCAGTGGGAGGAGGTGCGTAACGGTGAAGTAACGTCTGGTTGGTGGCAACCCGGGTCATCTGGGTTAGCCGCTGTTGGAGGAAACTGAGGACACAAGGGGCAACTAAGAGTAAACCACAAACTGTTATTAAGAGGCCCAGTAGGGGCATTAGCCAGGCTGTTATGGGGGACTGGAATTCTGGATCGAGTTTACATTTCAATGACTAGTATTAGGATTTAGTATAGATAAGACTGCATTATTGAAACAATACTTTTCTCTAAAATCACCCTTATTTTTATTAGAAGTAGTTAGATTAAGAAAATAACAGTTGGCTTGATTATTTGCATAAGTGCAGCAAGAAGAGCAATTGATTACATGGGCTCTTTTAAATATGGTTTGCTGGAACTTTTTGTAAGGAATTTCAGATTGGACTTTTAAGGGCTTCTTGAGGCTAGAAAGCCAAGCCAGACTTGCCATCAGGTTGTGCTTGCAGTACCTGTAGATTTGGATGAATTCCTCTCTTGAGGTTCCTGCACCTGCCAGGAAGTGACCTTCTTTACTCACCTGGTAAAGCTGCTGGGAACTCTGTAAGCAAGGTACCAGGCCAGTTTTTTTAAGGGGCTTTGTTGGCTTTATAAAGTCAATCTTAGTTCCTTAAAGCTGTCTGTTTATATCTGAGTTTACACACATGTCTCTCAGGTATGACATTCCAGTCAAAGCCTTGGTAATATAACCAGTGATTTTAATTGGTTCTCTTACAAGGAAAGCAGATTCTTATTGAACTTGTGCAAATAAATATACTGCCTTGAAATATAAAAATAGTTCCTGAGAGTTTTTAAATTCTGGAGGGATCAGGTAGAGAGAAAAATAAAGTTTTAATTCTGCTTATAAAGGCAGTCATTTACTAAACTGTTGTCAGCTTAAGAAAAAAAGCTTAAAACACTTTATCAACAGCATTTGAAACAAAAAGCCACAAAATCATCTTCTTCAGCTTACTTAATCTTATGTAACCAATACCTGTTCTGCTGAAATCTAGTTCTTTACTAGTGTAGGAGTAATAAAACAGTGACTATAAATGGCAAAAGACTTACAAATGACAATGGTTAAAGATCTGATGAGAGCTTACAGCAGGGATTTGGTGGGTGAACCGACAGGCGGTTGAGGTCATCCTGTGTTCTTTTTTACGGTGCTGACTGCAGTGTGCTAGCACTTACTGGAGGGTTTTGCACACACGCAGACCTGAATGTATTGCTGTGTGTGGGTGCCCTCTGTTTAGCTCTGTGGAGTACAAAAATGCTTTCCCGCAAACAGGAAAACACGTGAACTCGGAACTGGCTCACTGTGGGCTCATTTTAGCACACTGTCTATGGAGGCTGTTCCCGACATGGTACATTAACAATCTCTGTTTTGTTCTCTTCGAACCCTGCAAATCATGACAGGCCTCTAGCTGTACTTTCTTCCAGGTACTCTTGATATAATTGGTCACTTCCTCTTGGGCTCTAGTGATGTTTCTGATGCCCTTCATAAGGCCAAGTGTCTTTCAACAATCCTTAATCTTTACCAGCTGTCTCCTTAACCGGTTCCTAAAAAGAACTCACCTATTTGGACAGCTGTAAAACTTGCAGTTGACACCAAAAATGGTACTGTCCTTCTGCACTTGGCTGGGCCCATAGCATTTTATTTTTCCCCTCTGTTCCGTTTCCTGGGAGCTGATCCAGTGCTCACTCTATCACACTGGCTAATCAGCAGAGAGAAGCCTGTACATTAGCTATTTTTTTCAGTATGGCTGTAGGTTTCTGCACTAGAGCATCACAGGGCAACACTATGTGAAGCAGATCTATTTTTTTCCTTTTATAGATTTTTCTCATCAGGGTTATAGTAGTTTTGTAAGAAGAATGGAGTTTTCCACTCCCTTCAATCATCTTAAATGGTTGACATCAGAGATATCATCTGTTTAAAAATTTGAAAGAACTTTTTCTAATGTTCTAATGGTTCCTAAATGATGTGTTCTTATTTTTCCCTCTTGGGAGCCAGAGGGCTGGGGGGAGCACCTTGACTGGATTTTACCCATCCTTTCAAGCCTCCCCCCGACTTGACTATAACTTATGGTTATAGTCAAGGTCTTGATTTTTAAGTAAATTCCATAATTTAGATGTTGTTGGAAAGAAGTTATCCATTTCATGACACTTTATTATCCAGAGGTGTCCATCTAGCCTCAAGTTGCTGTTAGTCACTTTCTTCTCTTTTTTCCTTGCCATGAATGATGTGACATCTATTCATTCTTTTTGACCTAGGAGTTATATAAGAAACGGCTTTTAAAAAATTCTAGTGATTGGGTGTTGGGGGGTTAATTGTTTGTTGTTAATTTAAACTTGGACTGTATTATGGTTAGAGACTGTTACCTGCATAATTTCTGGCTTTTGGAACTTAGTGCATTTTTCTTTATAACTAAAATAGGATCAATTTTTGTTAATGTTCTGTTGGTACTAAAAAAGAGCATATTGCATCCATTTCTAAGGCCCAGGGTTATTTGGTTATTAAGTCAACATAATTTTCTTATTCAAATCATTTTTCCATATTTATTTTACAACTTGATATACTAAGTGCTGGGTGGCACTTAAAGCTTCTGACTTACATATTTTCTTCATTGTTCTGGGTATTTCTTACCCGGTGTATGTGTGTTATGTTATTGGCATGTTGATCTAGTCAAGACTTGTTTGCAAGAAACCCCACTCAAACTAACCTGAAGTCAATAGAAGGGGATATATTAGCTCATTTATTGGCTCTGCTTTCCCTCTCCGAGTCCATGGTTTTACCCTTGAATCATTAATTCATTTCTTGATGAAGGCTTTGCATATGTTTTTTGCCAAAAAAATCCCCAAACACCAAAATGATCCTCTCATTACGACTTTATGGAAGTCAAATGTGAAGTGGATAATGTTGCTTATGCTACCAAGGAATTTATTATAAAAATTTTATTGAAATCTCAGCACTTGATTTACATCTTCTGAATGCATTCTTGCAATTACTATCCAAATTTTGTTAAGTGTAAAATAAAGAAAACTTATTTTTATAATTTTTACTTTTACTTTGAAGATAAAGGTTTGATGATGCCTCTTGACATGAAGGGGTGTCCAAGTCATGCTGTAGATGCAGAAGGCGGGGTGGGAGGGATCTCTGTGGCCATCCTTGGAAAATATGTTCTACCTCAATAAGTATGCTAAGAAATCTATTTACCTTTTACGTTCTTTTGCATAGACTTGCTTTAAGCCAGCAACATTTTTCATGAGTGTTACAAAATTTCACCCATATGGTTGAAATGAGATAACTATGGTGCTTTAAGACCCACGTGCACAATCTCCAGAAAACATCCCAACATAGTCTCTGTGGATATTTTCTAAAGAATTTTGATTACAAATTAAAATATATATGAAACATAGCTGGATTTTTCTCAGATTAAAAAGAAATGAAACCTGCCAGAAGATAAACATCTATGTCCCAGTAAAGTCACTAAGGAAGTTGGACATTTGCAAATGAGAACTAGTTGTTAAACTATAGCATTTGTCTCCTTGTATCTCAGGTTAGCCAGTGTTTATATTTTTTAAAAAGTTCATGGGAGATGCATGGAGGCTTAAGATGGGGCATCCTGCCATGGCCAGAAATGTGAGTTTATAGCTGAAGAACGCAGGGGAAGCTTTAGTGGAAAGAACTGAACATCACAAATACGTATTTTATACACACTTTTGGCCCATACCGCATTCTGTAAAACACTGTAAAATGATTGAATTGAAACATGGCATTTGGAAAAAGAACCACAATCTTATAACATAAGGGAACACACATTCTTGCATGAAACCAAATATATTTGCATATTTCAAATAGCATTGCGCTTTTTATTTCTTTTTTTTTTTTTCATCGAAAGTTTGATTTATATTTTGTTCAGTTCTGATTTCCTTTTGTCTCAGCTGACAAAGAATAGTAGTTGAGACATAGGCTTTGGGGTCAGATGGGCCTGTCTGGCCTCAGAGGAAAAATGTGCCCCTGAAAGTTCCTATTTGAACAAGGAGCAGCTGCTGATTTGAGAAACCAGCTAGCTGTATTACATTTTGGAATCCCTCGTGTACAAAAGAGAGACCCTTGAATTAGAAGGCAGGAAATCTGATTTTTAGTTTTGCACCTACCACTTTGTGTTGTCTTAATTTCTCTCTAAACCTTAGTTTTCTGATGATGAAATTAATAAAATGAAGATAATGATACCATTCTTTTGACCTCACGGGGTATTGTGGGCTCAGCTAATGTATTTGAAGGCACTTCATACCATCAAACCACTTGCCCGCTGGGAGGTATTTCTGTTGTTTGTCTGGCAATACAGTATCACCAATCACAGGAACAGTGAGTGGGAGCTCAGAGTGCCATGAAAATTTTCATAAGGCTTGTACATCAGAGTTAGCACATATGCAATGATATGTAGAAAATATTATTCTTTAGTAGCTGATGTGAAAACTCCTTTTCAGGAAACAGCTGTCTGTGTTTGGAAGGAACATTTTGATGCTTCGTTTGAGGGAACTTTTTATTTGAGTCCATTTGGAATGCAGATACGTCTGAAGGTAGATAAGGAGCTGGGGGTGCTCTTAAAGTTTTGAGATGAATGTATTTGGGGGAGAAAAAAGAGAGGGGCTGAGTTTAAAAGGAGACTGAGAGAATATTAGAGACTGGGAGCCTTTGGAAAAATGGGAGCAGTTGTTTTCTCCCATTTGTGCCCAGAAGGCAGCCTACAGCCATGCGTTGTGGTGAAAGGGGAAGTGGCTTCAGAACCAGAAGCCCAAGAGCCTGTTCTCTTTTTCCCTGCAGTAAGTCATTCTAAATCATTTACATTGTTTTCTCTTTGCAACCAGCAGGGCGCCAGGAAGCCATAGCAGTGTGCTTGCACACCCAGACCCAGCAGACAGTCAATAACACCTTGTGTGATATGGCCCGCCGTCCTCCAGCAATGAGCCGAGCCTGTAACACGGATCCCTGCCCGCCCAGGTGCGTGCCATCTTGTGCTCCTGGGACATGCTGTATCTGATGACAACTCTCTCTTCTGCCAAGAAATGCATGTGTGTGTAGACTTGCTGGTTCACCCAAGATGGATCAGCCTCGCCTACCTCAGTGTTCTCCCTTCTCGGCCCAAATCACGCTCCGACCAGATTCTTGCTTGTGCACACAAATACTGCCCTGTGGACCTTTGTTTGCATCCAGTATGAGTGAACATAAACTGGCCTGCTGCTGGGAAAGCCGTGAGGTCAGCAGTTCTGTTCTCTTTCTCTGATCTGTCTCCTCAAGGGCACTTGTTTGCCTAAATTCGCATCAAAGAGCACAAGATCTGACTTGGAGAGGCCCTGGGTCACGGTAGATACTTAATGAATGACCATGTGCCCTCCTGTTTGTTAGCTAGAATTTATCCCAGTATGTCATTACACTTCCCACTGACTTGCCTTAGATCTCAGAATGGGGTGTATAACGTTACAGGCCCCAAAGAATGGCAAAGTTGACTTATTTTGGTCTCCTAGGTCAAGAGGTTGACCTTAAAAGTTAATCTGTCTCCTTGCTTAACTATAAGACCTTGGGGAATTTTACCAGAAGGGAGGGTAGGTTTTCCCCGTGTCCCCTTAGCCCTGGGTGTTGCCGGCCACAGAATTATAACTCAGCATCACTCGGTTCTCACATAAGACCTTCCAGAACCTGCGCCCTGCCTTTCCCTTCTTCTCTCCTTTACCTGTATTGTCTGGAACACTTTTCTATGATTAGAATCAGTTGCCAAAAATTTAGAGTCTGTTCCCCATCACCCCCACCCTCTCTGCCAGGATCTCTTTGCTGCCTCTTAACACTTACATCTGCCCACTGAATGAAGTACCTTTATTGGCTAATGGCAAGTTTTGCTATTTTTAGGAATCTCTGTAATTAAGAAAGCGTATCACACCCCCCTGCCATACTGGAGTAAGGACAGGTCTGCTTTATGTTTATTTAGGACATAATTTGCGCCTCTGGAATTCTCGTGACCCATCTGATTTTGATTCCATGGAAAGAGTTGGCTGTGATGTAAAAACTCCTGCCTTTTGGTGTGAGAGTAGGGATCACCCAAGTGAGTCCCACCTGGAATCCAGCCCTCCGCTTCCCAGAGACGGGCCCTTGCCTGCTGACTCTCACCCTCCATCCTGGACAACCTCGGGAGAGGCAGGTCCCATGGGCACCCATCCTTGGCTAGAGCACCCCTACGGCGAGCCAGGCCATGGTTCATAGCCTTTATAGTATTCCTGACTTCAGTTGTATGCTAAGGAGATACAGACACACCTCGTTTTATTGCACTTTATTGCACTTTGCAGGTACTGAGTTTTTTTTACCAATCGATGGTTTGTGGCAGCTTGGCACTGAGCAAGAGCAGTAAGACCTTCCAGAACTGCCCCCAGCTGGCGGCAGCACCATTTTTCCAACAGCAGTTGCTCACTTCATGTTTCTGTATCATATTTTGGCAATTCTAGTAATATCTCAAACATTTTCATTCTTATATTTACAGTGTCTTTGGTTAGTGATTAGGACTCTTTAGAAGCTCAGAGGATGGTTATCATTGTTTAACAATAAGGTATGTTTAAATTAAGGTATGTACACTGTTTTTATTTTAGACATACTGCTATTGCACACATAATGGACTACTGTATAGGGTAAATGTAACTATTATGTGCACTGGGAGACCAGAAGACTCAGTGGACTCACTTTATTGGGGTGTTGGCTTTATTGCAGTGGTCTAGAACCGAACTCTCAATATCTCTGGGGCGTGTCTGTGCCAGGAGCTTCCCGGCTTGTGTCAGAGCCATGGTGATGTGCTTGGCTGAGATGAAGCCACAAAGACCTGCAGGCTGACTTTGGTGGGCCAGGCCTAGAAACAGCCTAGGGAAATTGCTCCCCTAGGCCCCCTACCCTGGCATACTGCTTTCCAGAGCAGTCCACAGTGGGATGCTCGCAGAGGCCCACAGGAGAGACAGTCCAGGAGGGGGTTTGGGAAGGTTTGGTCTGACTCCGGGTGGGATGTCTACTTTGTTAGGTGTGTTCAGAGTGTTCCAAGAACATCCAGTATGGGGAGGAGAGCCGGACATACCACGTGGGACATCCCCTGTATCCTTAGGGAAATGGCAGCTATGCAGTGTGTAAGCCTTAGTCACCCAAGTTACTTATCTAGGTTTCTTGGGCTTTTTCTTATTCTAACATTGGAACCACTGACTCAGACTTTTTGGAAAAGCCAGCTTTTCTGTTTTCCTTCTCTGACACATCCCTCCCCTGAGGCTACACAAATGGGAAGTGATGACTACCTGTCTGAACTGGGGTAAGGGATGGGAGGATATCAAGGGAGGGGAAGAAACAGAATTCACTGCTTCAGCATGCTGGAATCAGGCGCTGCGTCCCCTTTCTCTATATTAGCTGGCACTCTCTGGAACAGTAACCATAGAAGGAAAGTACTTGAAATTTGTACCAACTTTAAATGGTGACCACGGTTTGGTCAAGCATGAAATTCTCATAGCCATAAACAAAGAAGACTAAAAAGAAAATATTACCCCAAAATTTGAGGTGAATTTTATTTCTAGATTCAAACCATACTCCATATCAGCATAAAGCTAGTCTTCACCACCCTACTGTCTTGTATTTCTAGCCTAAGCCATTGGCAAAGGAGGATATTGGCAAAAGTATATCAGATGACAAACAGAAAATGAAAACAGATAACAGCATGGAAGATGCTTGCAGTGAGAGGAATTTGCAGGTCGCAAGGTTCAGAGGGGCTGAGAACAGAACTCAGTTTTGTTGGCTAAAAATAACCCTGTTGTGATCTTACTCCGCGAGTGAAGACAGCCATAATGTGTCATCATATGATTTCTTCAGGAAAAAAAAAAAATGAAAATACAAAACAGTTCATTCCCTTTCTAAAAATGAGTGTACACACTTGTAATCTTGTAATTACGACCTAAATTACATTCAATATAAGACAGCAACTTGATTTCTTAAGTTTTAGTTCAATTTTTCATAACCAAGTCAGAGTCAAACATTCTTCCCACTATTTATGATAGGATCTGAGTCCGTTCTTAGAGGGAGATTCATACCAAGTGGCTTTTTCGGGTTTCAGTTATCCTCCAAAATCACAGACGGGGCACTCCTGACGACTTCCGTCACGATGTTCTGTAAATCTGTCCTATCCGTTCCTCACTGCCGCTGCCTTAATTCAGACGTGTTTTGCCTGAACTGTTTCAAGAGGATCTAAATACACTCCTGCCTCTTATGTTTCCGCTCTGGCCCATGTGCACATGTGTTGCTATGAAAGATCTTTCTAAACTGTAGAGTGACTGTGGGAACCTCCCACGTAAACCCTTCAGTGACTTTCCTTTCTTTGCAGATTAAAATCCACCTTCTTTTTTTGGCGTGTGTACTGGTTTCCTGGGCTGCTGTGGCAAAGCACCACAACCTGGGGGCTTAAGCAACAGAAACTGCCCACCTCCCAGTTCTGGAGGCTGGAAGGCCACAGGCTCCGTGAGGGCAGGGCTGGGGCGCCTGTTGCCTGCCTCTCTCCTAGCTCCGGGTGGCCTCAGACCCCCTTGGCTTGTGGGTGGTGCCCTCCCTGTGTTTTGATGCTGCCGCCCTTCTGTGTGTCTGTGTCCAAATTCCCCGTTTCATAAGAACACTGCTTGTAATAGATCAGGGCTCACACCCTAAAGACCTCATCCAAATGTGGTCACAAACACCCTGTTTCTAAATAGTCATATTTATAGATACCAGGATTCAGGACCTCAGCATCTTTTGGGGGAAACAATTCAATCCGTAAGAGCATATAAAGTCCTTTGAGCCTAGTTTAGGTTCTTGAACCACTTGGCCTGTCAGTACCACCTCTCTCCCCACCCCACCCCTACACCCACCCTGAGGACCTGGCGCAGCAGCCATAGGAGATTTGCGTGGTGACCGATGCTTGGGCTGTCTATGCCTTCGGACCTTTGCACACACTGTGGCCTCCGCCTGGAACCCTTCTCTCCCATGCAGTAAGTTAGTTCTCCCCCGCAGAAGTCATCATCGGCTCACTGCTGAAGCATAATAGGAACCTAACCTGAGACACTTGATAGGGAAACACAGCAGTCAGAAGAGAGCCGGGAATGGGTCAGGGTCGGGGGCAGCACTCCATGTCTACCCCTCTCGAGGAATTTCAGACAAGCCCCTTAGCTCTGGACCTACCTTCTTAATCTGAATGATGATGAAAACTGCTAGACTTTATGATCTCCAAAGTCCCTCTCAGCTCCAGTCCTTCCTTGTTGAGCCGCACTTACAAGTTGCATTTTTCACTCAAATCTCCAGAACTCTGCCTAGCCTTTTTGCAATAATCCTCCTGCCTATTCATGAGCAGTTTGAGATGCTCAGGGTTTGTTTCAGTGCTAAGAGCAACAGCCTTTGCTTGGCCTGCCCGGGAGGTCAAGGCAGGGTTGAGGCTAATGTATAGTGCTGTCTTCCTTTGCTCTCCAAATCACAGCAAGGTTTAGCATAAAGTCTAGAAACTGTCTGGTGAGGTGTGCTGAGGGCTTCATGCTGTTTTATTTGTGCACTGGCCCATGTGCAGTATTCCCTTCCCCATGTCACTGTGCCTCAGCAAGGCCCATCACCTTCTCCAGCAGCACCTGGCCCACGGAGCTTCCACGCTAGGAATGACAGAGCACACACTGTGTCCTGGCCGCTTTGCAGAATTAGGAGTCTGTTTTTCTTTTATGTGATGGGAAATACTGTTCCTCATTTCAAAATTGCAAATTTTATAAACTTTTTGACGGTTGAGAGTTATGTTGGAAAAAACCCAGCAGAGACAAAGAGTTGATGCCAAAATAAAGGTAAGTTTACAAAAATGTTTTAGGTTCTAGGAACCAGTGGTGTAGGAATCACAGGAACAGGGTATTGCACAATATTTTCCATATAAATATTTATTGATTCCAAGGGCAATAGCAATAAGATATCACCCCAGGGGTAACTTACCACTGAGATTGGGCTGGACAGTCGGTGGATCTTTATTTACCCAGAGGAAAATGGATCTGATGTATTAGCCTGGACTCTGCAAGGTAGGGTGGTGCATGTTTATTTGCTCTTACGGCATTGCTCCCCTTACCCTACAACTGCCGAGTGTCTTCTATTCATGGAGTTTGCTTTTTCCAGGAGAAAGCAGCAGCTGATAGAAACAGGCATGGTTACATAATGGTTCCACTAGTGTGAGGAGAGCTTTCTCCTCTGGCAGGATTTAACACTGTTGGGAGGGAAGTAGGAAAGTAAGAGGCAAGACTGATGTGTTTCTATACCAACTTGTTCCCTAGTTCTTGAATTTTAAAAAATTCTGTATTTAGTCCATTGTCTGTTAATGAGAAATTGTTACCCACTTCTTGAATAAAAATGGCTCCATTTCTCATCACATGTACCTATAATTGATTCTTCTAGCTATATACTTTCTCAAAAGATGATCATCCTAAAATCATCTAAAATAAATTACATATTTAAGCTGCTTATTGTTTTTTTAGTGAAACAAAAGCCATGTATTATTTACCTATGTAGCCTATGTAGTCCAGTTGTCATTAATGTATGGCTTAGATATCTATGGTTAGTGATTCCCCTCATCTCTAAAGCTACTGGAAACTTAGATAGGATCAAGTATAATCTAACTAACTAATAAACTTCCAATTAAGATGGTGTTTTAATTTCTTATTCTGCTCCAAATACAGATCAATGATAGATGCAGGATGAGAACAGGGAAATTAAAACAACATACCCAGGGCAAAATTATGAAGACAACTGCCTGGGCTAGGAAAGGAATAGAGGTGTGAAGTGGTGGGTGGAACTGGACCTGTGGGCCTGAGACCCCAGAGCAGTTGGGGTGAATGAGAATTCAGTTCCTTTGGAGCCATAGGGACTGAACATCTTTCATTTGATTCATTAGAAAGGACCCAGGTTCACTGCTTCCTTGTGAATGAATGCGCAAAAAGGCTGTTGCTAATCACAAGCTGAAGCTGCTGTGTCGCTGAGGCCACTCACCCAGGGACATGGAGGACAGACACAGAGAGACCCTGTGACCGGATGCAGCCCCAGATTACCTGTTAGCGACTGGATCTTCAGTGTCCGCACGGTGCTTCTCTGCCATGTTGTCCACATGAGATCTGTTTCTAGACTGGAGACTGGAGGGCTAGAGGGAGGCAAACGAAAGTAGACAGGGAGGGTTAAGAGATGGGGGAAAGAATAAAGGGAGGTGGAGACAAGAGCCTTCTTTCAAATTGAGCCTGCAAAATGAAATGCCAAAGCACGTGAAGAAATCTAATACTATTGAAGATAGCCAACAGATTCAACAGTCGAAAGATGAATTTACCCCAGGTGAAATTAAAATACAAAACAATCTGAAAAAGACTACATGTTAGGGTCTTTGGTGATGCAAGTTGATAAATATCCATATAAAGAACTAGAAATTGTGAAACATAAATAGCAGGAATGAAGTAAGAATAGGAGAGTATTAAAAAAGAACCAGTTAGAAAACCTAGAAGTTTTAAAAGTCAGTGAAATAAAAGAATAGTCTGTAGACAATTAGAGAAAGAACTGGTGACTTGAATAAAGTGCTGGAGAAGCTGAATGAATGAAAGCACAGAAAGTTGGAGATTGGGGGAAAAGTAAAGGAAATTAAGAAATAGGAAGGTAACAGCGGAGAAACAAGTATGAAACTATTTACAAAAACTTAAAAAAATATATCTACTCCAAGTATCAAGAGAAATAAATGAAAATAAATCCCCGCTTAGAAACATAATAGTGAAACTATAGAAAATCAAGAAAGATGAGAAAATCTTAAAAGCTACAAGACATGAAAGACATATTATCTACAAACAATAACAACTGGAGTGTCCAGAAAAGCAAAGCAATAGCATCCTTAGAGGAGTAGGGGAAATCGTGATCAACCTAGAGCTTAATTTGTTAAACTGTTATATCAAGTTTGTGAACATGGAATGTCTGTTTTTAGCCATGAAATAGACAAGATATCCTGAGCCCTTCTGCTAAAATATTTAGAAACACTAGCTATTCATGTAAAAACCACTTGAAATCCAGAACTAAGCTTGAAGGAAGTAAAAGGAATCCACAGAAAACAGAGAAAAGCCCGAATCTAGAGTGGTAACCTCGTATTAAAGTTAGTGCCTCCACAGGGGACAGTCGCCAATCCCAGGAATCCTGACCTTTTGGCTTTAACAGTTTTTTTTCCTGGCAACAGACAACTCTTTGAACCCGCAGACATTAAAAAGTGGAACAGAGATCCCCATATAAAGCCAGGACCTACCTCAGCGAAAGATCAAATTAGAAAAAAAATCTGCCCAGAACAACAGATTGCAAGGAAAGTGATCTCTTTTCAAGTAACCCGGATTTGCTGTTCCGTGGGGAAACCTCCCAGCTTTGTTTATTTTTTGCTCTCGAGCTAGTTAATATTTCCAGGGAGGATTTCTGCAGTCTTTTGCCTGAGAGTAAAGAAGGGGTAGAATCCAGGTAGTGTTTTCTGTGAGCCAAGGCAGGGAAGAGGTCTGGTGGTCCCACCAGACAGTATGTAGACCCTCACTTAACCCCTGTTTTCAGGGTAGTCCCCACTTTTTGCTATTCTTCAAGCCTGTAAGGAAACCCTAGTCTTCTGGGCTTGGGAGAATAAATCCCCTACATGTCCAGGATAGACAAAGGGATTTCAAGTTTATATAGATTTTCAAAGAACCTATTTACCTTCAGCTGTATCCCACTTTTAGAAGTGTCTTGTATCTGATCCTTTTCTGGATTCTTGCTTCTGGACTTTCCCAACTATCAGCATAGTTTTCGTATTTCTCCAGGCTATTAAATTAGTCACCACCTCTCCATCTTCTCTCCAGCTCACAAAGTGTTTCAGCTGCATCTCTCACAGTCTCGTTGTCTTTGTGGATATATGTCTTTGTTTAATCCCCTTACTGTCTTTTTAGTGGGTATTGTTTTGGGTGAGGGTGGAAAGGAACAGAAGTAAGTGCGTGGAATCACTCTGATATTTCCTGGATCACTTTCAGCCCCTGGGAATAACACACACACACAGACACACACACAGTTATATTAAAGATTTTTTTCATACTCTGATGATAAAATGAGTGTAATGTTAAAATCTACTGTGGGAGGTAAGGGCTATGCAAATATTGCCATTGTTATTTCTATTTCCTTAGGAGAGAATTCTCTCATCTCTTGAGTGTGTTTGCTGTCTTTCATGTCATTAAATTTTTTTTCTTTCTTTGGACCAGTTGGTTTGCGAGCCCATATTGAATGGGAGTTATGTGTTCCTATTTGGAACTAATGTGTTGACTTGAACAAATACCTCTCCCCACAATCCCCAGATCAGAACCAGGTCTCCTATCGCTTCTTTAGGCTTTGGGGGAATTGTTGCAGAACCCCTCCCACAATTGTATGATAGCTTAGCTCAACAACCAGGCTGAAGGTTATCTCCATTCTTTCATGTCATCCCAGGCTGCTGACAAACTCCAGCCACATACAGGCCCCAGTTGAATCATATGTCTAGTGTTCAATTATGGGTCTTGGAGTCTTAGCCCTACTCCTGTGTTCCTAGAAATGAGCTGCGTGTCAGTCACCCACCTCACCATGGTGCCATTTGTTTCAATTCCTGGTACAAATTGAACTCCTGGCTGACATTGCAAATTTCCAATCCTGGCATCCAGTAAGCCTGGAGAACTTCAGTCCACGTCAGCACCATTTCCATTTGATTTCTGGTTTACTGAGATGCTGATTTTTTTTTTGTTTTAATAGGAGAATGTCTTTACCCTTATGTCTTTAATTATTATTGATACTTTTTTGAAACAGAGGGGAACTCTGATATCTTGCTCTCTTCCTCTGCTCCCCCGCTACCACTTGGGTTTTGGTAGCTTACTTTTGTCAGAAAATTTTTAATCATGAAACATCTGTTGAAATTTGTTAAATGTTTTTTTCACCTCTGTTGAAATGATCACATGATTTCTTTCCTGTATTTTGTTAAAGTCATAAATACCAATTAAATTTCCAAGGTTGAACCAGCTTTGCCTCTCTTAAATAACCCCTACTTGGTCATGATGTAATATTCTTTTTATATATCACCTCATCGCTAATATTTTGTTTAGGATTTTTACATATGTGTTTCTGAGTGACATTGACTTAAATTAATTGGGAAGTTTTACCTTTACTTATATTTTCTGGGGAGTATATGTAATGTTGAACTTTTTTATGCCTTAAATGTTTAGTAGAATTTCATCAAGAAAGCCATCTGACGCTGGAGTTTATTTTTTAAAATATTTTAAGTTACACATTTAAGAGAGAGAGGACTATCCAGATTCCTCTCCATTTTTGTGTTAGTTTTGGTAAGTTAGTTTTTGTAGGAATATTTTCAGTTCATGTAAATCTTAAAATTTATTGTTTATGTAGTGACAGTACATTATTGATATGTTTTCATCTACAGATATTATATTCTTATTCTTTTTAATGCCTTTGAGATCCTCCCTTAAATTCCTGAAGTTGGTAAATTATGTATTCTCTTTTTTGTTCTTTCTGTTTCACCATAAATTTATCAATTTTGTTAGTCTTTTGAAGTGCCAACTTTTGTTTTCATGTATCTGTTCTCATCTTGTTTTCTCTCTTCTGTCTTTGGTTTAATTTGCTGGTCTTTTTTTAACTTCTTGAAATGAATACTTAGATTATGATTATTTTCCACCTTTCTTTCTTTTTAACATATTCATTAAAGGCTATTGATTTCCTTCTGATCATGAAGGAGAGAGCTCTCTGGTTTCTCTTCCTATAAGGGTACTAATCCTATCATGAGGGCCCACCCACCTTCATGCCGTCAGGTAACTCTGATTACCTCTAAAAGCCCTAATGTCCTCACACCATCACACTGGAGGTTGGGGATTCTACATAGGAATTTGGGGAGGGGCACAAGCATTCAGTTCATGACATGTACTGTGTATTATGCTTATCCTTTGATTATCTTGTTTCTATTTCACTTAGGAGTTATACTTCTCTTTTACTTAGGATTTAGAATATATAGTCATATGTAAAAAATTTTTCTTTATATATATTTGTCATGTTTTGCTCAGGTTTTTCCTACCTTCATAATATACATTAAACTATTTTAATCCTTTTTTTTAAACCTTTTAAAATAACATTTGAAATAACATGGGCAATTACCTGTTTCTTGAAAATTTGTAGGAACTCTACAAAATTAGCAGGACCTAGGCCCTTTCTTGAGTAGAACTTTTGTAGCTTCTTAAAAACATGTCTATTTCATCAAGATTTTTGAATGTATTGTTAAGTTCTCTATGTTCTTATTAAAGTTTGCTTGCTTGATATGCCAGGAGCTTAGAGAAGTGTTTTATAGCTTTTAACATTTTTTATTACACATCCTTCCATTTTTCTTGTATCTAACAGCTTACACTTCATTCCTATTTATGCTTTTTATCCAGGCTTCATACTTGTATTCTTTCCATATCTTCACTGTGAACTTTTGCCTTCATAAGTAAAAATTTTACTCTTTTTGTCCTATTATATTTGTCTTGAATCCTACCTTTTATTTCTCATTTTTCCGCTTATTTACACAAGCAAAACATTTTTATTCTAGAAAATCAGACATCAGAAAAACTGGAAGTCACCTTAAGATAAATACTAACTTTTTTAAAGATAAAACACTAATTTTTTTTCAAAGACTTGACTTTTTCTAACCATGACTGTTTATTAGAAGAAAAGTCAGGAAAAAATACTGGCAAGAATAAAGAAAATAAAAATCTTTCTCTTGGAAATCATCACTGTTAACATTTCAATGTATAATGATCTGGACATTTTTTTCTGCATGCATTTATATATAAATGCATAAAATAATATAATCATACTCTAAGGTACTGAATGGTCCATTTTCTAATAAAAATATATCATGAAGATATTTCCATGTCAATAACTATATACCTACTTTATTTTTTAATGGCTACTGGCATTAAGCTGTATGAATAGCCCCATTATTTATTTGGCCTTTCATTGTTAAAGATCTAGATAGTCTCCTTCCATTTTGTAAAATTTAATTTAGTTTTTTATTTTTTTTCTATGACATACTAACCCTGGAGTGAATATCCTTTCCATGGCAACTTAAAGCATTGTAAAATTGTTTCCTCATGATAAATCTCTGTGGTAACTAGTTAAAAATGAATGCTCACTAATAATTAAATATCCACAAATTAAAACAACCATAATGTGCAATTCTTCACCCAACAGATGGGCAGAGACTGTTAAAAATTCTGTTGTCCAGGGTTGAAATGGATGTAGAATCTAGGCCCTCGCAGGTGCTCCTAGTGGGACTGCAAACTGAGAGATTCGTCCTTGATGGAACTTGGAAATATGTGTCAGCAGCAGCCACCCTGGTTTTTCATTTGTACAGATGTTTCATGAGAAAACCTGATTTTTCCAAGATCTTACTGGAAAGGAATCACTTTATAGTACGTGTTGTAAATTCAATCCTAACAAAAAATTTTTCTTAGGTATAGTCCAAAGAGTGAATCCAGGTGCCCTGAAGTTTTCCTGAAGTGTGCTTTTAAGCATTTAAAATTTCTTTTGACAACTATATAAATCATCTTTGCCTTGGGTCTTTGTTCAAAACAAAACCAAGATTTTATTATTGATATATGGTGGTAAGATGGAGATAAAGTTGCTTCTTTTTTACTCTGGACTTTCTCAAATGGGTAAAATCTTTAACCACTTTCCTGACATTTCTTGTCTTTAAAACTTGTGTTCCTGTATTTTGATCCCATACATTGATGGGGATGCTGTGGCTCTCAGGTCTGTATATGGGGGGGGGGGGTGAGGTCTGGGAGCTCTGAGAACCTTAAGTGTCCATGCTGTGACTGGTGCATGTGGCCTCAGGGGACAGTCACTTGCCCTGCTTGTCTTCTTACAGGTGGCACACCAGCCCTTGGGGGCCCTGCTCAGCCACCTGTGGTGTTGGAATCCAGACCCGAGATGTGTGCTGCCTGCACCCCGGCGAGTCCCCAGCCCCTCCTGCAGAATGCAGAGATGCAAAGCCCCACACCTTACAGGCCTGCAATCAGTTTGATTGCCCTCCCAGCTGGCATATTGAGGAATGGCAGCGGGTACGGCACACTGCAGGCCCCAGGCATGACCACGAGCGCTCTCTGTTGAACTAACGTGCAGCAGTCCGGATCCTCTGACCCCCCTCCTCCTGCCTTCTCAGTGTTCCGGGACATGTGGTGGGGGGACTCAGAACCAGCGAATCACTTGCCGGCAGCTGTTAACAGATGGCAGCATTTTGAGTCTCTCAGATGAATGGTGCCCGGGACCCAAGGCATCTTCCCATAAATCCTATGCGAGAACAGACTGCCCTCCACAGCTAGCCTTGGGAGACTGGTCCAAGGTAAGGCCTAGCCCCACCTCTGCAGCCCCTTCTTTTGGCCTCTCCTGGCTTTCGGCCTCTAAACACTGCCTCCACGGGATGAGAGCTGGGGCCCCTGGGAGGTGGGGAGGGCGGCCAGGGAGCCACATTTCAGGGGCCGTGCGCTCCTTCCTCCCCAGGGCTGGGCAGATGCCCTGGTCTGGGCCCCCAGGGACTCATCTTCAGTTTGACTCAGTATTATTTAAGCAGGACTCGCCACCTGCCTCCTAAACCAGACCCCATCACCCCCTTCTTTGGAACTGCCCAAGTCATACCCTCACAATCAGCGTGGTTCTCCTCCCTGCATCGCCTTGGATGGAGTTATTAGCCCCATCACTTCCACTCGGTGCCCCTCTGCATTCAATTACTACCCGCCGGTTTTGCCCTTTAGCATCTCAAACTCAGATTACTTGCGACAAGCTGAGTCCAGCACATCGTTTCCCTGCCGGAGGGATTTACCACAGTCCAGCGAAGATCCCTTATTTGTCAGGTGGGAAAAATTAAACCCAAATAAGTGAAGTACATGGCCTGAGCTCCCACAGCTGGCAAAGTGGGGGCACAATCTGTGCCTTTCAACTTTGTTCCAAGGGGTCCTGCACCCCCTGATCTCCCCACCCATGTCCAAACCTCCTCGCACCCCAGTGTTCTCATCCTTGTGTCCACCAAGTCACCCGCTTGTTCAGGATCTCCAGTGGCCATATAGCCTGCAAAGCAAGTGTGATTCCCTGGGGACCCTGCAGGGCTTTCCTTCAACTGTTGCCCCTTGCATTCTAGCCCTTTATTCTGCACCCAGTCCTGTGCTCCCGTCTTGCATGCTTGACACCGACAGGCTGAGGTTCTGGCACAGAATCAGAAGCAGGTAGTTGAGGCATGGGGTCAGAGGTCTGTGACCACCAGTGGGGCTAGAGAGGCAATCTGACATCAGAAACAGTCTCTGCAGATGAGAAGGGTCAGTACCTGATGTTGATGGTCCTGAATCCTATGGTGCTGGGCTCGCATCTGCCACTCTCATCTCATCCTACACCAGCCCTGGAAGTAGGCATTGTCTCCATTTCTGTAGATGGGGAAACAGACGTACCTTCAAGTTAATAACATCCCCAAGGGTAGAGCCAGGATTCAAACCTGGGGTTAGTGTGCAGGGTGTGTGGTCAGTCATGTCTTTGATGCAGAAGCACAGGGTTTTGTACCAAACGGACCCGTGATGGACCCCAGCCTAATGCCTAAAACTGGTGTCCTTGTTCAAGACCCTTAATCTGTTTGAACCCCATTTTCCTTCTAAGTGCGGTGGTGGTTGTGAGGATAACCTGAGATATTGGGTGTAGGGACACCCAGGAGACAGACCCCTGCCCACCCTCCTGAGGAATAGCCCACCTTCCTCTGCCTGTGTGTTCTTCAGCTTTACATTTTCCCTCTTTTAATTGTCTGGCTCAATGAAATGGTAGGATTTTAAAAATATCTTAACTAACACAGCAGGTTGTCCTACAGGCCTCTGAGGGTAAACTTAAATGTTGCCCCAAACCCCCAGAAAGGCTCAAGAAAAGAGAGAAGCCCCGCTCTCCAGGGTCTGCAGAACAGCAGAGGCCCAGGTCCAGCCACTGTGCCCCCTCCCTCGGCGGGGCTTCCATGGAGCTGGAGCTGCCGCCATGGCCGGGACTCTCCTCCAGCTGGGTCGCCCTGCAGGCAGGGCCTGGACCAAGGGGCAGCTGCCCAGGTGTGGTGTCCTCCCAGGCTGCAGCGGGGAAGGGGGGATGGAAGTCTGCCCTGGGGAGCTTTGTGTGCAAAAGCTTTGCTGTACTTCTGCTCCTGTGTCCGCGTGGAGTAGGAGAGGCCCCAAGACAGCTTTCCTTTGGGAATTCCTCTGGGTCTGGGTCAGGCCTAGCAGAAGGCCTCTGCGTAGGCTGGTGGGTGGGCAGCATCTATCGCGGTCACCCAGCTAAGCCCCAGCAGCGCAGTCGGGCTGCTCCCCGCTGTCAGAGGTGAGGCGTCTGGTGCCCGTCTCCGTGAAGCTGGGACAGAGCTGCAGGGAGGGGAGGCCACAGCTTCCTGCAGAGAGCTCTTGGCACTGGGAATGCTTTGTGTCCTTACTGCACTGAGCGTGACACAGGGACCAGCCAAGGTGGCGTCTTCCTACAAGTTGGGAGCTCATAAGGCAGGAGGAATCTTACGTCCGCCACCCAGACCCAAGGAATCGGCATCTGCATGCCAGCAGGGTCCCCAGGGGTAGCGAAACAGTTCCGGTTTGAGAACATTTCCCAGGCCGCCCCTCATCCTCATGTGTCCGAGCTAGGAACGGCCTGGGAAATGACTTCTTGGGGCAGGTACTGCTCTCCCTTGAGGGCAGAGGCAGGAACAGGAGTGGTGGGAGTGAGCAGGGGCCGTGGCGAGGCCAGGCACCTTGCTTCTGTGTGCCGCCAGGGAGCCCCCGGAGCCGCCCGGGGTTCTGACCCAGCTGTGCTGCTCTAGGAACAAACAGTCCTTCACAGTTCCACCTTGCGTTCTGGAACAAACTCTTCCTACTGGCCTTGTAGAGATGAGATGGGGAGACACCCCCTGTTCATTTTCTCTGTGAGCCGGTGAACCTGGGTGGCTGGTTATTCCACGGAAGTGACACCCGTGGCTGGGTTTTTCTCATTCCTGCCTTTGTTCCTCAGCTCTGGTCATTGTCCTCCAATCCCGGATCCTTCCCCCACTCTGTGAAGCCCTCCATGCCCTGAAATCATGCAGCATCTCCCAACCTTAACTCACAGTGACCCCAGTCTTCATTGCATTTCAATGGGGAGCTACTTCCTGACCGTTCATACGGTCTTCCTGTATGGCTTATGGTGTCCCTGAGGCCAGTGCCTCTGAGATTGCTGACAAGTCCTTGGGCCCAAGAGAGCTCTGAGCGGGTAAGCACTCTTCCTCAAGGGTCCTTACAAGCTCAGGAGAAAGGCAGTGGTACTGGAGTGGTGATCTTTAGACAGGCTCAGGCCTGTTGACCAGGACGAACGAACCATTCCTTAGAGCCAGAGGAAACTGAAGAGAAGGTCACCCACCCGAGCAGGGCTGGACCTGTTGTAGGTCCGTTTCCTAGGCAACCATTCTCAGGCAAGAGCAGGCTGTGCATGCTCCAAGGGTTCAGTGCGAGCACAATCAACACGTTTCCCCCTCCCAGGCAAGGCCTGGTCTCCAGAAAACCTCCAGCTGGAAGAGTGGGTGTGTGCACACTCACGGGGAGGCAGAGCCGGCCTCGACCTTGGAGACCAAAAGCCTCCATTCAGACTTGGGTGCAGCCAACACGCGCTGCCCAGCAGCTCGGGCTTCCTACCTGGTTCAGCTTTTCTCCTGTGAGCAGCAACTTCACTTCAGAGTAGCTTTGTTACGTCAAGGACGCTGGTGCCAAGCTGCCATCCTCTCAGCGCTTTCTGCTGTGCTAGTCCCTCTGCCATAGGATGGCTCACTCGGGGCAGCTGTCCATCCTGGGGTCCTCGATATGGGCCCTCCCGCCCTCCCACCCCCTCCCACCCTGGAACTGGCCACTAACCCAGGACACAGAGAGGCTGAGGGGTCACACCATAATTTCCGTTTTCCGCAGAACCAGCCCTCTAGGCCGGTCGCCCCTTTCTGGGACACTAGTTCAATTCATGGCATGTTTGGGCTTTATTCACTTGCTGCCTCATTAGGTTTCCTTGATTCCTTAAACCTGAACCATGTCTTAGGCAGAAAGGAGCCTTCAGCTCTTACACTGCTTTTCAAATTTAAAGAAAAGAGCATTGACTTACATGGGGCAGTCTTCCCAAACGGTGTGTTTCTGTGACCCACATACCACCTGCAGCCTGTTTTGTGGCCCCATCCCTTGACTGAAATCCAGTAACTTTCCTCATCCTTTATTCTCTGCACTTTGATGGAGCATTTGGCCATTTTGTCTCCCTTTATCTTTCTCCTTTTTGGTATTTCTTGGTACTTCTTAGTTGCACCAAGACTGCATCTTTACAACTGGGTCGTATTCTCTCAAATCTCCAAGACTCAATATCTGACCCTCTCATTTCTATCCCTGAATTTTTGATTCCCTGCACAGTTGATTCTGTGTCCTGACCTTTTCTCTAACTTCTACAAGTGATCCTCCATCTCCAGGAACAGACTATAACCTTTAGTTCAATACCACACCCCCAGCTCTCTGAAGAGGACCCTCCTCATCATGGGGAAGCATAGGGATGTCCTCCTCCCAGCCCGCCGGCCCTGTCACTCCCCATCACTGTCAGGGCACTACTATCCATGTAATCGTCTCTGACTTCTTCAACTCCTGTGTTCAGTTACCTACACCTGCCAGCTCTTCAGTTCTTAAAATACATCCATATGCTAAGTACAAAGGAAAAGCTCTCTATAAACGATAAATTTCAAGGAGAACAGCTCAAGGTATATCCTGGACACAAGGATTTCCAAATATGGCATGCTAATTTTCAATAGAATGATTAATTATGACTCACAAGGTAATGTGTTGGAGCCGGTTCATACCAGCTTGCAAGAGCCAACTGTGGTCTCTCTCTAACTCATGCTCAGTGATATTAGACTGATAGCTTGAAACCAGCCATGATTGGAGTATGTACACCAGGGGCATTGGCCAGTGTTATAATCAGCTCGCTCCCCAAGAACTTGTAAAGCATTTACAGCACACAGCTGCATGAACGGGCTCCACACACACATGCACACACACTCTCTTATTGATAAGACAGTTTCAGTTTATTGATGGTACTTAGAAGGAAAATGCTCTCAAGAAGTTCCAAACTCTGGACTCTTTTTTACAAAGCCTAAGAACCTTGGTTGAGCTTCTCTAAGGTTTTTTTAAATCTTTATCTTCATACTTGGTGTCTGGTAGAGCTAGGACATATCTGATCTCTAGATGAAGATCCATTCTATCAGTCATTATCCTGAAGAGTTAGTTTGGTCTTATCCAGGGTGTTTGATCCGTATGCATTAGCTCTGTTCAGATATTCCTTCTGTGAATAAAAGAATATTCCAATTTTCAAGGTTTGGTCTAAAGCCTTCCTTTTACTCTTTTTTTTAGGTAGTATTAATTATGAGTTTCTACTACTAATCACTATGTAGATAACCACTCTTTTACTTGAATAAGTGTCTTTCTAGATGCAATCTGACAGTTTATTCTTATATTTCGACCCATTCAGAATATACCCAGTGTATTCAGGTCCTCACACTTCTCTCTGTTCCACTTACTTTAAACCTTGCACACACATACACACACATGCACCTGAATATGTCTCATTTTCTCAACTGATTGCAGCTGCCGTAGGGGACGGGCTCTCTATGCACGTGTGTGTCTCCCACTTGGTGCTTGGCAGATACTTGTTGACAGAGTTGAAAAAAGACCTCTAAAGCTTCTCCTAAACCAAATCTTGTCATTGCCACAGCCCTTGAAGCCACCGGCACTCGGCCAGCAGACATTTATTGAGACAACCCAGAATACAGTCTTCAGTGAGTTCCCAGTTTGATGACACAAGACGGATGAAAACTTGTGTAAAAAGCCAAATAAATGTCTGTCCACAGAACTGTGTGAAAATCGAGGGGAAACAGCTGTCTGTCGGGTCCCCAGAAAGTGTCATACAAGATGCAGCTTGAGATAGATACCATGGTAAATAAGAATAAACTGTTTACAGTAGTTCCTTTAAAAATGGTTAGGAGCCTTCCAGGGAAGCAAAATCATGATGGCAGCATTGTTGTTTACTCTCCCCAAATCCCTCATTAAAAATAAACAAGCAACTGGAAACAGAGCAATTAGGGTTGCCAAAGGAAAGGAAAAACACGCAAGTAATAACTTCCGCAAAAGTGATTCAAGTGAGGCCAAGCCCTATGCAACAGGAGAGACAGTAGCTGCTAGGCAGAGATTAAAGGAAATTGAAAGGGTCAAGAATCCTGAGGCAGAGAATCACTAATAAATGCTACCACAGGACACAGTCCTACTCCGAACAGAGCCCTCAGCAAGTAGAGCTGAGGCCAAACAGTCCAGGACCCAGTGTGCGGCTGAGGGCAGCCCAGGTCCCGCAGACCCACCCGGGGAACTCAGGAAGGTCAGAGAGCACCAGAGGGGATCACATCCTATGCCCCGAAGAAACACCCAACAGAATCTGCCGGAATTACAGCCCAAGCTGAGAAGGAATGCAGGTAAAGGAACGGGAATGCTCAGACCCTTGGGCCTGGAGGAGTCCAGAAGGTACAGCTGTCAGAATTGTGAAGAAAGGGCGTCTACAAATGATTCTCCCATTCACAATAGGGAGAAAAAGTCAAATGTTTATCATTAGAAATGGCTTTTGAGTGGAGATCAGCAATGACTTAACTTCCTGTTACATGAACAAAAATAGTTAACAATGGTAGTTTAATAAAAAGTGGACATTAATTTTTCTTGTGTGGGAAATTCCTAGATGATGATCTGACTTGTTAAAAAAGCAACTCATAATTGGGTGAATGATAATTTTAACTTATTTGTTCAGATACTTACAAAAAGCTTTTCTCTGTATGGAAAAATATTAATAACTAGGGCTTTCTGTTAAAGATGACAACAAAGGCATTTTTAAAAATTCCATTCCCTTCCTTTGAAATTCAACAAAAATCCCACAAAGAGAATGAGAGAGGGAACACTGTCTTCAGTGAACAATGAAATGGCCACAATCCCAAACTATAAATTAGGAAACCCACCAGCCAGAGACCATAAAATCTGGACCAGAATGAGAGGGAAGGCTGAGAGCTGACAGACACTCCCCCAGGGGCCGAGTGGGGTATAGATTTCCCTGGGAAGAAGTGTGACAGTCCTGGAAGTGACAGTCTTTGATTTCAGAGACCAGATCGAGGACAAAGCACGAGCTGCCGCTGGGGACAGAGCCGTCCTGGGGGGACCGGAGCTGACGGAGGAAGCACCTGTCAGGCCTCCTGGCTCCAGGCTGAGGAGATGAGGTGGTGGGCAGGAAGGGGGGGCGGCAACTGCCAGGTTATTACGCCGTGAGCCAGGTGTGTCAGAGGTTCTTCTCTGAGTCACACCACCCATGTGAGTGCCCAAATCTGAAGAGAGATGTGGGCAAAAGAAATAAGAATTTGGTGACAGAGTTGAAGATGATGAACAGAGGAAGTGCCCAGCTCACTGCCTGCCACTGTGTGATTCACAAAGTGCTGGCTGCATTCAAAGCTCAGCATAAAATCTATGCACCCAAACCGAGGGGGAAATTGAAGGGGAAAGGAGCAGGAAGCAAGAGTCACGTGCACAACATGACATCACAAAGATATCGCCCAGAGTGACGTTTCAACATACAGGATTGTGTTTCCGAGGCAATTACAACTCTGGTATCTGGGGGAAGAGCGGCTTCTGAGTGAGGTTTGAGTTCAAAAGGAGATTATAAGTCAACAGAAGGAGATGACCAGCCAGGGAAAAAACCTGAAAAGAATAAGTTCAAAAAAAATAATGTAATAAAAATTATATTACAAGCAACAACAAAAAAAATGACTGTAAACAGATATGGTGCACAAGCTGGAATAACTCCCATAAAATGAGATGGAAGGGAGTAAAGATGTTGAATTGATTTTTAGAAACAATGATGGATATGAAAGGCAGACAGATAAGCATCACGGATATTTGTGAGAATGAAACAGGTGGAACAAAGAATGTTCAGGGATGATAAAGGGGAATTAACTTCCCTAACAGGAGCTTTGATCTGTGAGTCATCACGGTGTACCATGCCCCAAGAAAGGTGACCCACTACACAGCACACTTCAGGAGCTGAGCTTCATGGAAGAAGATTCCACAGGCCTCTGAGCCGGGAAAGGCAACAACAAAAAGCCCCTGCTTGGCCTCACACATCACCCAGCATTCAGTGCATAAAGGCAGCGGGACGGGGTCTGCACGCTCGGAAGGGAAAGGAAGTGTGACCCACAGATCATCTCTTCATCTGGGCTGCTCTTCATGTCGAAAGGCAACAGAGGCGGTCGGAGAACGCATTCCCATGAGCCCCTCCGGGAAAGCCAGGGCCCTTCTTTGCCCCCCGCAGGGCCAAGTCACTGAAGGAGAAGGAGGGCATCCAGGCACTACAGGTGCTGGTGAGAACTATGGGAGCTGAGCGCTGAGGTTGGTGCAGGACAGAATTAAGACTCGTCAGTCCGTCAGGAGTTGCATTTCAGAGCAGTGTAAATATCAGAAGCCTTGCATTATCTAAAGAAGAGGACGGAAACTAACTGGAGGTTGGGGGTGTTGGGAGGAAATGCAAAGGTGCTTGTTTCCTCATCCTTCCTGGTAGCAAGTCTACACTTTGCTAAGTCAAGATACGTCATTAAAAACAACTATCAAAATCTCTGTTTGGTTTCTTTTATCTTCTTTCTTAACTTTAGAGGATTCTTTGGAGAATTATTCACTTGGGGGGAGAAAGAGAAAATATGTTCCACAACCTTAAAATCTTAGTTTCTTTTTTTCTAATTCACCTAATAAAATTGTTAATTAAAGCTGCACATACATGAAATGATCATCAAATATCTATTGCTGTACACACACTGGTTATCAAACATTGATGTTATGAGTTGCAGTTCAGGTGATTTTTTAAAAAAATGTTATACTTTTTTTTGAATTGTTGGTCATGGGTATGTTTTGTTTTTATTCAAAAGCAAAGTCATTTTGCAATATAAATAAATTCGATATCAAAAGTAACAGTGCCCAAAGTGAGCCATGGCAGGAAAGTCCTGGAAACTAATTAAAGAAAGACGAGGTGGAAGGAAGGAAGGAAAGGGGGAAGGGAGGGCAGGGGAGAGGAGAGGAGAGCCCCCCGGATCCTGAGTGACCTTCGAGCCTGGGAAGCAGCTTGCTTATTGGCACCCCCTGTATAAAACTCCCCTGCATTTCACCATCTGAGACTTGGCTGTTGCCGGCCAGGCACGTGGCTCACGCTCCATCTAACTTGCACAATTCTCCTTGCAGTGTTCTGTGAGCTGTGGTGTCGGAATCCAGCGAAGAGAGCAGGTGTGTCAGAAGCTCACAGCCAAAGGCCGGCTTGTTCCCTGAGCGAGAGGGTGTGCAGGGACCTGCCCACAGACCCCTTGTAAGGTCTTGCCAGATGCCTACAGGAGTAAGTATGTGAAGTTCCTGCTTCACCGGATGCGCGGACTCTGTCCATCTTGTCCCAGTGGCTTCGTTTTCCACAGCAGCACATCTAATCTGTAGGTAAAGCAAATCAGACAGAGCTCCGAATTGTTTAAAGCAGCAAACAGCACAACACTGAAGACCAAGATGTAGTTCTCTGAAGAGGCAGTTTTAAGGAACGTTCACTCGCTTAAAAGATGCATCTTCTAGGTTTCCTCGCTTGGATTTATACTTCCTCATATCCTTTACTTTACCATCATTTCTTTTATTTAGAATTCACAAGCATTCCATGTAGGACTGAAGCCAATATACCTTCTGGTTTACTTTGCTAATGATATATTTGGATTCATTCTATTAAAAATAGAAGAGTTAAGTATGTTTAAATACTTAAGTACTTTTCTTATGTATAGTCTGAAACCAGCAAGGATGCAAATACGAAATAATTTTGGTTTTAAAAATAATTTGGACCCTTCCTCAACTAATTTTAAATAATAAGCTTAGTATAAAGAATCAAAATTATGGCTTCATTATATACAAAAGCTACTATGCGTGTAGCATTCGACTATTTTCAATACACATGACAATATGTATTACAGGTGCATATGTGTGTTTCAGGTAGGAAGCTGACAGGTGAGTTGAGGGCCCTACAGCCACTGAAAATAAAGCAGCAGAGTGGTGGCAGGAGGTGTGGCAGAGAGGTGGGGACAGGCACACGAGGAGCACACCCAGTGTCTGGGTCTGTTTTCCTGTTTTGTTTTTCACTGTCCTTATCGGTAAAAAAATAAACAAACATTAATTCCTTCAGGTCCCCTCCTGAGCTTACGATAAGAAAAAAAATCAGAAATTAACAATTATTTTAAAGTTGCTTAGGAAGAAAATACACATATATGTATTATATACACATATAAAATCTAAGTTTGCCAACAACTTTCCTGGAAAATCTCACAACACAAAGTAAAAAAAACAACAATAGCTTTAAAAAAATTGCTAGTATTTATTGTGTGCTTACTGTATGGAGTTCCTTGCATGTGTATTAACCTACTTAACCAACAGCAAGACAGACATTATCCCCATTTCGAGAGGAGGAATCACGGCTTAGACAAGGTCTGAGACTTCACCGAAGGCCTGTAGCTGCCAGCTGGATCCCGTGGCCTGTTTGACCGCAAGTCCGTCTCATTCCTGAGCCTGTGTTCCTCCCCGCCTCTCTCCTGACTCATGGACGATGTTAACTTTTTTCTCTGGGAATTCTTTGAGGACAGATTTTTAAAATCTTGAGATCCCCCAAACTGGAGATTCCACATTTTATGATATTTTGGAATTCAAGAATATTTGTGGCGTATGGCACGGTATGATGCTGCGCCAGCTGCTTATCTGTCTGAATTTTATTAATTGTGGACATTTGCCTAGCAGGGGAACTAGATCATAAACTGCCTTAAAGGAGAAGTAATTACTTAGAAGTAAGATTGGAGCTTCCTCTAAAATAATCACAGAATAACATGTGGGAATACGTCGTGGTTATTCGGGCATGCAGTGTGGTACCAGATGAAATTATAAATTATTATGGCATGCAGTGGAGAGCCAGAACAAAATTGCAAGTTTTAGGGAGAAAAAAATAAAAAAAAGGAAAAAGGCAGTCGTATTTCTTCTTCACCCCACCCCACCCCATTTCCTAGCCAGTCAGCGTTCATGATGACCTTTCTAACACCCTGAGGACTTTTTTCCCAACATTGTCAATTCACGGACCCCCATCACTGTGGCATGGTGACCCCTTAGAATTCCCCATTGCTTGGCACTCAGAAATAATGTCCTGCTCTTCACCTTCCCCCACTGCAAGCCTGCCTACGTCTTTAATGCCTGTCTGCGACCTCTGGTTTTCCGTCCCTGTGGTCCCTAAGCTCTCTATTGTTACACTAGACACCACTCCTCTTAGCTGGCATTCTCTGGTCACTCGTGTACCCAGTTCAGTAGGCAGATGCTTCATGCCCTTCCTTGGCCCATCACTGATTGCCCTTCATCTTTGAGCTGATACTACTTTTTGGGTGATTTTCGTTTGTTGCTTGGTCCCCTGGCCTGAGATACTAAGATTTGCCAAAGGAATAATACCACCATGCTGATCAGACACACGGCATATTTGTGCTGCCCAGCTTAGCTGGACAGTATGTGTTTTTTTCCTGTTGCCTAAGAATTCCCTAGAAATCCGCCATAGCAGCTATGTCCTAGTTACTGCACTGACATCTGTTTGATGAACTTGTCTTTTAGTCTAGTAGGAATATCAAGGCTGTGTGGTGTAAGGTCCGTCGGCTTTTCTTATGTCTTCACCTCAAATCTACCTACCCTACTCTGCTTCCCAGACTGGACATGTGTGGTATTGATTATAGGCCTAATCCCTCCATCACCGAAGGGCATCTGAGGACAAGAAAAACCAAATCCAGCTGTGCTGTGATCTGTATTTCTTTTAAAGCTCCACTTCTAGGGATGTGCCTCAATCGGTGCCTTGGGTTTAAGGCACCCTCTTTGGAGGAGTGGATTCCTTGATCTTTATTTTGACCATTTGGGTGTGCAGTGGGGGGAGGGCAGGTAGCAGTGATGTTCTAAGCACCATACAGTCCAGGTGAACCCCAGATAATCCCTGCCTTCTCCCACCTCAGGCTTTTTTTTGCCCTTTGCTTGAATTCTTTCCTCTACCCTATCCAGTGACTTACTTACATCTCCCTGCTCTTGAAAGGCCTCCACAAGCCCCACCCTCCCCAGCAGTCTTCCTCAGTTGCCCTTTATCTCTGAAGGGTCATATAACACTGTGGTCCAGCTGACTCACCTGAGTTCAAATCCCAGTTCCTGTAAGACCTCGTCCTGTGACGTTGAGCAGGTTATGTAGTCTCTGAAAGTCTCGGTTTTCTCATCTATAAATGGGCTTAGTACCTGCACCTGCCTCATAGGATTGTTCTGAGAAAAAATAACCTATAAAGTGTTTAGAAACAGTAGTAGGCACATACTGAAGGCTCAAAAACATTAGTTATGTTGATGTCACCACCTCTCTCTAAGACCTTGTATAGCTGCAAAGACAGGATAAAATGTGGTAGGGTAACTTGTGGTACATCTTCTGTACCCGGCTCAGTGCTGTGCCCTAAGGATAGAGGCGTGTCTATCCTGCCTGGGCGCATGGCCTTCTCAGTGTCACAGGATAGCATTTCTTTGTTAATTCATTCAGCAAGTATTCCTCAGAGGCCACTGTGTTTTAGATGTTGTGATACAAAATTAAAAGACACATTCTCTTGTCTCTAAGAGCTCCTAGTTCAGTGGGCGATAAATATGATAACCAGGAAGGGTGACGTGCTATTGGTGCCGTTACTGGATGAGAGGGTGGCGTTCAGCGCCCCTGGGGGTGGGGGGCCGGGAAAAGCTTCATGAAGGAGGAACCCTTGAGCAGCATTCTGAAAGATGAGTCTTTTCATCAGGCCCTTGGGAGGGAGGGTTCAGGAGAACGTGGGAGAGGAGAGCAGGGACAGAGGCAGGGGGCAACAAATGAGTCGTATGTTTGGGGAAATTGCAAGGAATTCCGTAGGGCCAGAACACAGGTTCAGGATGGGTTGTGACAGGAGAATGCTTGAGAAGTCAGCTGTAGAAGATACAGAACCCCAGGCTAAGGAGTTTAGACTTTATACAAGAAGGAAATGATATGGTCTGCTTTTATTTTGGTTTATTTACTCTGTACAGATACATGCTGTACAGATGTACTGGATAAATATGGGAGTGTAGACAGCGAGTCTGGCTGAGGGAATCCGGCCGGGTCCAGGGGAAGAGCGTGAGGAGAGGAGCAGTGGGGATGAATTCTAACCGTGTTCCCAGGGTCTAATCTGAGCACACGATGCCTGACTGGAGTTGGGAGCTGAAGATGGGGACCGTGGTGTGCTTGGAAATGTCTAATGGCCAGCGGTGGGGCAGGTGGTAAGGGGGAGAGGAAGCCGTCATTTGCTGTCTCTGCCGATTTCTGTGGTGCGAGTTCCCCCATCAGGGCTGATTTGGGGCTACCAGTGCGACAGCACTGAAGCTGGAATAGACACCGACAGTCTCGCACACCCGCGAGCCGGAGCATCAGGCCACACCCCGCTGGGCAGGGCAGGGTCCGGGTGCCTTCTGGGCTCTGCTTGAGGAAGCTGGTGGAAAGTGATGCCATGAACTCCAGGGAAAGGAGGATAATTGGGAAGGGACGGGGAGACAGAGATAATGTGTCTAGATGACAATATTCCAAGCTTGAAGTTGCTGGAGAAGATTTCTAGTAAGCAGTGGACGATTAGGTCTGGAGTCCCAGAGGAAGGCCCGGGCTGCGCAGATAAACTTGGGAGGCATCAGTCTGGAGATGAGTTACAACCACAAGTTACAACCACAAGATTGTCAGGAAGAAGTTTAGTGCAAGAAGAGAGAGAGACGAGGTGGCCAGGACTGACAGCTGAGGGCCGGGAACGGCCCGGGGCAGCCCAGACGGGCAGCTGTCACCGAGGGCCAGAAGCAAGCAGGGTGGGGACTTTTTCAAAGCGGATGACGAGGGCACTGGAGGGAGGCGTGCAGTTGTCACGGGGGCCGTGGGTGGCCTTTCCCAGAGCCCTCCGCGGGGAGCTGTGGGCAGAGGCCGGCTGCCCTCAGCTGCAAAGCGGGCAGATGCCCCTTTCAGGCCCAGGGCGGCGTTCGCTCCAGCGTCTCCCAGGCAGCTCGGCCTCCGCGCCCCTTCCGCGGGTCCCCACAGCCTCCCCTGCAGCCAGCCACCCCGCTTCCTCTGCCTCTGGCCCCGGACGAGCCTGAAGGAGGCTGGAATGGCCCAAGTTGTCATGAGAGCCCCCCGTGAGCCTGTCAGACCATTGGTGCTGGTGGGAGGGGTGCATCCCACCCTGCCAAGTGGCACCCTCAGGGCCGGATTCTGGGGTGTGGGCCTCTGGCGGGGTAATGGGAAGGCAGACAGGCCACCAGGCCTGTTCGGAAGCTGCTTGAGTCAAGTGCTGGTGAGACCAAGTGTAAATGCCGGGCCCAGGTGGCATGGGGTAGAAACCTGGCACCAAGATGTAGCAGTGGCAGGGACATGACTGGAGTTAGGACAGGACACAAGCAGGCAGGGAGCTGAGGCAATCGCCCTACATAGCCTTGAGCACCTAGAACTGGCCTTTAGTGGGTACAGTGGGCTGGCCCAGAGGCCCAGAAGGGGGACATCCAGAAAAAGATCTTGTCGTTTTCTAGAAGAGCCCACAGATGTTGCATTTCTCACATCCAGCGTGGTGGGCCAGGTGGAGGGTTGGGCTGGTAGCCACGCATGGCCCCCAGCGCCTGCAGGATGAGGCGCCTGACCACCCCGCAGAGCACGTGACAGCCCTGTCATGTCAGGCTTGGCCAGCGTGGCACTTAGGAGCACGTTCAGATGCAGAAGGAGGCCGTCACCCAAGAACTGTGTCTGATGACACCATGCTGCAGGTGCTGCTCTGAAGGCACTCACCGGGGTCCGGTCCCAAGAGAGGAACTGGCCCGGGCTGTGGAACTGTGCAGCCTGCCAGGGCCTGAATCCCAGGCCACGCCCCAGGCACACCTGCTGTGAGCTGCTCTGTATTCTGCATGAGCAATTGCACTTAAAGTGGGGTGGAGATGCAGCCAGAGGAAGCGGCTGGCTTCTCATGGTGCACCCAGCCAGTTGGCAGGTTCTTCACCACGGCTGAAGCCTGCCTGCCATCTGCAGACTCCCCAGCTGCCTCAGGAGTCAGGGTGCCATCTCCGTGCTTGAGACCTGGGCACCAGGCTTACAGCAGCCTCAGGTCACCCTCGGCCTAAGCCAGTCAGCCAGACTAGTGTCTTCATTCCCCACCTGGGCTTCTGCACCATCCCAGTAGGATCAGAAACACTCAGGCTATGACCTCATCCTTACCAGCCATGGCTACCGAAACAGTGTGTGTCCACACGTTCCTCAGCTGCATGGATTCAGAAGCCTGATCTCAACCCCATTTGTATTCTGATTTTGAAGAATGAGTTTCAGATGCACATCGATCTTCTCCATTGTCCACCACCAAGGGGCCAGTGACCCCACAGCGTGTTCATCTGGAACCTTTTAAATCATAATAAGAGATCTCTATAGTAGATAATACACATGTATGTATAGATATTATGGGTAATGTATTTATGTATATTTTGAGAATTCTGGCACCAGGCTGCACACAAATACACACACACACACACAAATACATACACACATACCCTGCCTTATGACAACAGGCCACTTAGAAGTATGTATAAAATGTAACCAGATAAGTAGATATTCTAAAATTCTAATTCTGAATTCTAAAATTAGAATCAGATATGCAATAAAAAAGGAGCCAGACAAGGCAAATGCATGATTATGTCTTGAATTTCACACTCATGTACATGTGGCACAAATCTGGCCCTAGACTAACCAACAGCAACAGCTGTCTTGGATAAGGCAGCCTGGCCAGTGTTCATTGGACAGGACATGAAGTAATCACTCGGAGCAGATCACAATGATTCCTGGTGCTGCCCAGAGAGAGAGCCTGCTGTGGTCTTACCGAAGACCCTGCGGTTGTAAAGACTGGCGGGTTTGCAGAGAAAACACTGCTCCTGTTTATGTTCCCTTCCGTCTGACCAGCCGCATCCCATCAAACTGTCTTTCAAGTAAAAGAAAGTGGGTCAGGAACTCCTCTCTCTCTACTGTGGCATAATCCACTGGTAATTTGGGGGGCAGTGGTTCCCAGACCTTGCTGTGCATTTCAGCCACTGGGTGCTTTAAGAAATTCTGATGCCAGGCTGCACTCCGTTAATCAAAATATTTGGGGATGGGATCCACAGCATTGAGATGAAAAAAAAAAAGTAACATACAGCAAAGTTTGGGAGCCTCTGCCTGGAGCACCTGTGGTCGGAGGTGCTGTTGAACCTGTGCACACCAGTGTATCCAGACTGGCGGTTAAAATATGGAACTCCTTCCCAAAGGCTTGCTAGGTAGCTTCTGCCTCAACCCATGACTATCTTGCAGCTGCTTGGGCCCCCTTCCCGGAGCTGCCTGACATCCCTGTAATCTAACAGCGACGGGGGGAACACTCAGAGAAGCAGTGTTTCAGCAAGACCCGCTCCAGGGCCCCTTCAGCACCTGCTCTGGCTGATGGTGCCCTTTGCTGGGTGCATTGTTGATTATTTTGCACACCATCTCTGCCTTTGATAACGGATGAACTACAAATTTACCAGGGAGTCCATCATTTTTTTTTTCCTGCTTTTGGTCTCTGTTGAACAACTAAGTTCAAAATTTTATGCTATCAACTAAGAAGAAAATCTATATACTGTAACTGGCTGGGGTGAGTTTGACATCCTTTGTGGAGACTCCACATCCAGTAGGGAAACATGTGCATGGTGGGAGATGTGTGCACAGCAGGAGACGTGTCACCAGCTCCACTTAGATGAGTCCAGGGAGCGTCCCCAGGCAGAACTCTGGACGAGAGGCCTGCCTACCAATCGCATGTCTATGGAATTTACATGTAAACTCAGTGCGCTTGTCCTTCACCAAGAACATTCTCTGCCATGGAAATTATGGGTCTGCCCTGCTGTATTCCTGAACCTACTGGCACCACCACACCCTGGCAGGCAGCTGACCCTCTAGTGCTTGTGAGCCCCCCAGGGGGACTCCAGGAGTTGTTCTGGAAAACCTGAATACCACTACACATGCTGTTTATAGCTAGCGCCTGTGTGCTCCAACCAGGAGGACCTGCAACTGGGGTTCCCCAAGGGAGCGAGGCCCCCAGGAGCTTGATTTTGTGAACCCAGCAATACCTTTGATGTGAGCCAGCGTCCCCTCTCCCTGGTGCTAGGAGGCCCTCTGGGCCTGTCCCTTAACTGCCCACAGACCTAAGCACATCGTCAAATAGGAACCAGACTTCCACCCCCATCACTCCCAGCCCCTCACTGCAGAGCCACCCAGAGCACACTGAGGCCTTCCTGCAGGTGAGCTGCGGGGGAGCAGCCTCTTCCTGCAGATGGGATCCGAGGAGGGTCCGCGTTGGCTCTAGCCCGTTACCTGGAGCAGATGCCCAGGAACAGTGGCAGCCAAGCTCACCTCTGAGTCCGCCTCTGGTTGCCCTGCTGCGTGTTGGCTGGGCCTGCCTGTCAGCTGTCAGGGGTCGCAGCCACCACATCTGAGCCTGTGAGGGACCCGCTGCTGCGCCATGCACTTAATGCAAATAATCACAACCCGGCTTCCTCTGACGGAGGGGCTAACATTACCCACAGTTCACAGGTGAGAAAACGGGCTCAGAGAGGTGGAATGACTGGTCCAAGCAGCAGAGCTGAGATGCACACTCAGATGTGTCTGGCTTCAGAGGGCCTGTGCTGCCTCTTCTGCGGTCTCTTACCTGCCTCATCCTCCTCTTCACGAACTCCAAATGCATTCGCCCCTTCCCTATGCTCGCTGCCCCCCTCTGACCTGGTGTAGCTGTGGCCAGGCCATGCCAGCTCGGTCCTCCCTGCCGGATGGCAGAGACACCCATGCCAGGCAGCCCCCGCTGATGGAAGCACTTAACCTCAGGCCTCCAGGCTTTGTACAGCATTGTACATGTTTTCGTGCGGTTCAGTCAAATGTGCATTCTTGGCTGCTAAAGACTAGGTAGTTGAGGAATTTACCCATCCAAGGATGTAAACCATTATTCATGTTTTAGTACTCAAATGTTTTAAAAGAGGAAAAAAAGATACATTTGTTGACATAGATCAGCCCTGGAAGATTGCTGTCAAGAAGTTTTCATTATTGATATGTTTGCTTGTGTTTTCTTTTCTCCTCTTTTTCCTGTAGAAATGAAACCAGAGGTAAGGTCAAACTTGGTGAGCAGGGCCCTCAGATCCTGGGTGTCCAGAGAGTCTATATTCAGAGGAGGGAAGAGAAACGCATCAGCCTGACTATTGGAGGCAGGGCGTATTTGCTGTCCAACACGTCTGTGATTATTAAATGCCCAGTGCAATGATTCCAGAAATCTCTGATCCAGTGGGACAAGGATGGCCGCTGCCTGTGGAACTCCAGATGACTCGGCATCACCGAGTCACGCTCACTGAAGATCCACAGCCCCGCCGCCCCCGACATCGGCATGTACCGGTGCATCGCGGGCTCGGCACGAGATACGGTGGTTCTCAAGCTCATTGTCACTGACAACCAGCTCATTGCACCCCCAGCCCTCAGGGAGCTTGGGAGGGAGTATCCCGGGCTGGGCCACGAAGAAGCCAATGGTTTGGAAGCCATGTGGCATAAGATGAGGCAAATGTGGAGTAACAAAAACGAGCTTTACCTGGACCACGGCCAGATCAACAAGCAGCCTTTCTTGAGCGCTCTGTTGGGCCACTGCAGCGATTCTGCAGGAAACACCAACTCCTGGGAGTCTGGGAAAAAATGGTTTGGAGCAGCCATTAAGCAGGGAGCACACAGCATGGATGCTGCCCAGTTCGACGAGCTGATAAGAAACATGAGCCAGCTCCTGGACGCTGGAGAGGTCAGTGACGACTTGGCCTTGCAGCTGATCTACCAGCTGGTGGCCGACTTAGGGTGCAGCCAGACCCCATGCAGTGGAGGGGTACCCATGGGGAAGTGCCCCCCTCAGCCCTGAGGGGGGAGACAGGAAGTGTGCCCCAGAGCTCCAGTGGGACGAACTTCAGCAAGCTGACCTTCAAGCCACAAGGGCCCACTCTCATGTGGCAAAGTCAGCCTTCCTCGGTCTCATTTAATAGAACGGTGACTTCAAGGATTTGCGGGATGGTGTACATTACAGAAAGAACATAGGTCGTCAGTATACTTTGTGAGCTTGTTACCCCCGGGCGGGCCATGTATACATGGACCAAGAATGGAGAACCCATACAACCCTCAGAAAAGTGAGTGAAGTAAGAATTTTTGGGATACCTTCTAGATGGTTCACTTTGTGATACTTTCTTAATGATGTTTACAGCTTCCTTGAAAATATTTTCAAATTCTTTCTTCTAAGAACGTGTTTCCAACAGCATTATTTGGGAAAGAAACTCCAAAATGTCAGGATGTACTTATCATATATGCACTGGAATTTGTGAAGTTAAACCACACTGTCCCAGTCACTCTCCTGTAGGTGTGACACAAGACTGGGTATGGGAAGCCTGAGTTTAAGCATGTGTAGACACTGCAGAGCATTCAGACAAAATCCGTACAAGGCCATTAGGAAGTAACACACCTGCAGTGATCCTATATCAGGTAGGAACTGCAAGTTAGAATTCACAGTCCTTCCAGGTCTGGGACACAAGGCCCCTCATTTGAGCTCCCTTCAGCTCCATGAGTTGGGCAGGGCAGGTGTTAATTGTTTTCTGATGAGGTCATTGAGAAACAGAATCACATGACTAATTCATGGCCAGTCTGACCCAGGCACCGTATCTCCTGAACATTCCCAGCAATGTTTGAATATCACACGAGGCCTGAGTAGAAAGATCTGGCATCTGAAGGAGTTTTCTATATTGTGCAAATTTTTTTCATAAAATCCAAAACTAAGATGATAAGGCTCTGAGTTTTTTGAGATGTTTGAAACACAGTATTAAGTCATTCATTTTATTGTGTTCTCTGTATCGGTGCAAGAATATCACATATCATTCATTTTACATAAAATAATGGAGGATAACAGAAATATGAATTCACATTTGCATTCTCTGTTGCCTCTAAATCTTGCTGTTGTGCACATAGGACTGGAGATGTTTTGCTTTCTTTTAATTTGCATTTAAGCAGAAGCTGTACCTTCTCTGCCTCTAGGGACTGTTAAGAGACAAACAGAACTGCAGATGTGAAATTGTTTGCAGACCATCAGGTACTTTAGAAATGCAAGTTTTATTTTTGTCACGCCTTTTGTACATTGAGCCCAACATGTGAAACATCGGAAGAAATCTAGGTAAAAGAAATCTAGGTAAAATTCAATTTTTTATAGTAAATTATTAGGCTATGTCTTAGAATAAAAATGTAAGACGAATCTCATTTTTAAATTTTTTGCCCTGGAACTTTGAACACAATATGTAATGAAGTTTTAGAAGTGGAATAAACCTTCCAGATCAACTAGCTTAGCAATTCTTAAATCTTGGATCTTAGGACCTGTTTAAAGTTAAAAAGGGATTGAGAAGCCCAAAGAGCTTTTGTTAATATGAGTTACATCTATTGATGCTTATCATACTGGAAATTAAAACCAAGAAACATTTAAAATATTTGTTTATTAAACTATCTAGAAATAACAGTAAGTAGCCCATTACATGTTCACATAAATTACATAGTTTCTGAAAAGTGATATTTTTAAAGATTTACTGATAACAATGGCATTGTTTTACATCTTTGTAAATCTCTTTAATGCCTGACTTAATAAAATACAGCTGGGTTCCCATAAATGCTTCTACACTCATCTTCCATGTATGTTGTTTCAGTTGAGATTCTAGAGAAAATTTAGCTTCATACAGATATGTTGGTTGGAAAAAGAAGGAATATTTTAATAGCCCCTTCAGATAATTGGCTATTCTTTATTACTACACTAAAACTGGACAAAATGGTAGTATCTTATGGGTTTATTGGAACATTCAATCTGAGACCATGTAATTTTGACACTCTGTTACAATGAAATCTATTGTTTTATCTTGAACTTTCAATGGATCTTTTACCTATACAAATTTTATGACATTGTGCATTGGGCATTTGGAAAATATTGGCTGAGTTATATAGCTCTTCCAAATGTTGACACATTTGATTATTCAATGTAAAAAATATTCTTTAACATTTACCCATCTCATCTCATCAGAGAAGCCTCTGAGTTTTGGGAAGTTACCAGACTCACACTGGAGGATACAAATTTCCCAAAATTTGATTTTTATTTGAATACTTGAATTTTATCACAGTCAACAAGTACTGTCAGATGTTTTCCTTGAATTGTCCAGCTCATTTTCATTCATCTAAAAAAAACATCTGGCTTATATACCCAAGTCCTAGTAATCATAGTTTATCTGTCATTCTTTCAAGTCGAAAAGAAGCAACTAGTTCAGCTACCAGTTCACACTGTCACACCGACATACTTAGGCTTGCAGAAGGGCTGTGTGTGTTCACACAGAATCTTAGAAACATCTGCACTCAAGGGCTGAGATTTAGTAAAATTAATGAGATTTACTGCCTCATTAAGGACATCCTTAGGGAAAACTGGCATGTTTGTTTTTACTGTGAGCGTGTGGTGGTCAGGAATACAGGGACTTCTGGGGCCCCCAGGACGCACTGTTTTCGTTCCTTCTGTCATGCCAGCAGTTTCTACCTCTGCTACTCTTACTATCCATGCAAATGTCAGCACCACAAAAATGGCAAATGATGCCTTAGTATTGTTAGGAAAATAGCCTTGGCCTCATGGCCACCCCATGGTCCATGCCCCACCCTAGGAGGGCTGCTCAACAATTTCATTTTATAAATGGTGAGGAAACAGAGGCTGAGAAAGGTAAGTGATCAGCTGACCTATGGCCACAGTAGAACAGGGATGAGCTAGGGCATGGTCACTTTAGGTAAATGTTTGTTGAAGTCAGTTGATTTTAAAAAGTTTGACTTGATCAAATGGAATTAACACTAGTGTCCGAGGCTGAGACTCCTGGAGGTTTTATATAAAGAAGTTTTGACATGGTACCACCTACTCAGATGTGTTTCTGCCATACTTTAAGAATCAGCCACTTGATATCTGAAGCAATTCCATAGGGCCATTAAAAGTTCTTGTTTTAATTTTTAAGAGAAAAAAAAAGATCCATTTTCATTTCCATTTTTTTTCAAGCTTACCTAAGTCGTTCAACTTATGCTTAATATCTTTTATGTAACAAAGGTCCGCACTTCTAGATATATTTTTCCTAAATAAGTAAGTGTATTTATTTTTCTGAATCTCATAAAGCTTTCCAAGTGAAGCAATTCAGAAATGGAATTATGTTTCTGAGAGCCTGTATCCAATAAGAGGAAACCGTATAGACAAGCATGTTTTGATGCCAGCTGAGTAAGAAATCTCAGGAAGAGAAGGTGGGTGGGCCCCGGAGGCTGGTGCCGATGGAATGAACAGCTCTGTTGTTACTTCAAGATTAAGGTTGTGCAGCAGAGACCAAGGTTAGATCCCTGTAAGAACTCCCCACACTGGTTCTCCAGCCCAGGGACCCATCCAGGCTACATACCTACGCGGCTCACCCTGGCAGCAAGGGTTGCTGTGCTCAGCTATTCCTAACCTCAGTAATTTCTCACTGCACTGTAAAATTGAAGCCTACAAAATAAAGGCATTTTCTGAGAATTGCCAAATGATACAACATATATATGAAATGATTTGAGAAAAGATTTTAGTGTATCATTTTTTTCTAGTTACTAGCTACACTTTTGTTCTTAATCAGCTATTCCTTTATAGGGATTTGACAGTGAAAGTCCAGTCCTACCAGCAGCTCCTCTGCCATACTCCTGGTTTTGTGCTGGGCAATTCAGCTCTTAGAATTTCTGCCCACTTCTGTAGATTCCATGTGTGACTGGCAAGGGGGCTCGCATCCTTCTAGTATATTCCCTCTATGCCCTTATTCTGTGCCATTCTGAGCATACATATAGTCAAAGGTTTTCGAGAATTTGCTGTATGAAAGTCACTGTGCTAAATAAGCCCAGAAAACACACAGCTGTGAGTAAGATTTGGTCCCTGTGCTTGAAACGATCACAATCTAGTGGGAAGAAACAGAGATTTCACCAAATAAGTACATGAACCGGAGCAGCAGGAGCCCAGAGGGGCAGAAGATAACTCGGGGTGTTGGGGAAAGGTTTACAGGAGAAAGTACGTTTGATCCAGGAGTCAGGGAGTCCATTGGAGTTTGTCCGAAGGGTAACATATGCAAAAGCTCAGGGTGATGAATGAGCATGGAACGTTCTGGAACCCGTGAGAGGTCCATTATGGCTGGACCCTAGGATGAGCAACATGCAGTGACAAGAAATGGAGAGGTGGCCCAGCTCAATGGGCTCATGTTGTCCATGAAGAAACATAGTATTTTGTGGTCAGAACAGTCTGTATTGCTAAGATCAGTAAAGTGGGAGGGGGGCGGGGAAAAAGTACTACATGGATCATTGATCCAGACTATTAAGAAGCAATTTCAAATCATTTAAGAAAAAACATTTAAATTGAAACAAAAGCAGACCATGCCCTCCTTTCCATCCCCTGAATAATCACTCCCCCGTCAGGATTCACCTGACCAACTCTTGAGTCTCAGGTGGCGTCTGCATGCAGGTGCTTATGAGCCTCAGCAACTGGGAAACGAGGAGCCCGCAGAGGTCAGCCCTGCCTGTCAGCCACATGGTCCAATCCAGTGCGATGCCGCTGTAGCGTTCTTACCTCCGCTGACTTCTTCCTACAGGGACAGTGTGACAGTGAGTGTGTAACTGTCACCCAGCAGCATTAACTCAAGACCCACTCCCAGTGTGAAAATCTGAATTAAAAATCCACACCTTGTTAGGAAGGATTTGGGCAGAAAATGAGGGTTTAACATTCAGCAAACTAAGGTTTGCTAGTTTATCTCTTTTAAAACGTGGTGTGTGGAGCACTGAGTCCATCCAGAAATCTGTTCTTATGCCAAGTGTGATAGGAAGACTGAGTCTCCAAGCACTGTCCAGCCCGGCCACCTCCGTGAGTTTAACACAAGGAGAAAGACTTTCCCACTCTCTAGTTGGTATAGTTTCCTGCCGGTAGGCAGGAGACCTGACAGGATGATCCTCTGGGATCCTTACCAGCCCGAAGTCTGTAACCTGGCAGTCTTCTTTCTTGTGACCTGGTGTCGTCCTTGGGCAGTTAAACGTGCTCCATGAATGCATCCTCTTTCTAACTGGCCTGCAGAGTGGTTTTGGATGGAACCAGAAACTTACAGATACGGAGCCCTACGAGGAAAGAGCAAGGAAGATACAGGTGCTCTGTAGTTAGTCATCTCGGTTCAGATGCAGGAAGTTCTTCCATGCTGTATGCGGGTAATGCCCATTGTTGAAATTTGGAATGCCTGGTTTGGGGGGGTTCGTTTTTAATATTAAACTCTAGAACAGCGGTTCTCAAACTTCAGTGTGCACCAGAACCACTTGGGGGGGGGGGGTTTGTTAAAACAGATCTCTTAACCCCATTCCTGGAGATTTGGACCCAGTAGGTTTGGGATGCAGTCTGAGAATTTTGCATTTCTTAACACGTTCTCAGGTCATGCGGACACTGCCGGCCAGAGGACCATACTTTGGAATCGGCTGCGCAGGAGCTCGCTTTCTGAGAACTGGTCATTAATGAGACAGCATGAAATTAGCAGCACTGATCATGTGGCTTTGCCCCTTTAAGTGCCATGAGCCACTGAGAGAGAATAATTACTCTTGCCAGGTCGCTATATCCGCCCCTAGGCATACCCACCACTCCTTAGAAACACTTTGAGGAGGTCAGAACTGTCAGAGTAATCTTCCCAGGAGGAAGGCAATGTCCTTTCAATATTAAATGTGCTTTAATTACGAAGGAACATTTTAGGTGATATGGTTGTAAGCAGTGACTCCCTGTGGCAAACTCATGTTCTGGGATTAAAAATAAAACGAGAGTGTACCTCCAAATCTCTTTGGTTTCTGGGGTCTGATGTTCAAATGGACTAACTGAGGAGAGGGGCAATATCAGGGGTTAGAATCCGGGATTCAGACAACTAAGCATTGAGCTTTGTAGCAAGTACTCTTGTCCAGAAACTGAGGAGGTGGACCCGTTGGTTTTAAAAGCTCCCTGAGTCTGTTGGCTGGAGTCTGAGTCCCTCCCCGGACTGCATTCCCGACGAAGGGCCTTGATTTCCTGGGCCTTAATCCTCCTGGGTTGTTCTTTCCTGTGCATATCAGCCCCTTTCCAGAAAACATCTGTTCCAAGGCTCTGGAATTGTGGAAGGAATGGCCATCCCCCTTGCATCTCCAAGGCTCCCCTCCAGTCCATCCTAGAACAATCCAGCTTCCTAAGGGAGCTGGTGCAACGTCCTCGGGGCCCAGGGGACATGCTGAGACAGGCCCAGCCCTCATCCCGCCCAAGGTCTCCTATCTTTTCAGCTCTCAGGATAGCTGTCCACTGTCCCCAGACCTCCAGGAGAGGATGGGACATTCGGTTACCCAAGCAGGATCGTTCCAAAGTTCTCTTCCCCAGAATACATGGTTTCCAAACACCTGGCTAAGATGTTATTCTTTCATGCACTACGCATGGGCAATGAAACACATTCAGCAAATGCGGCCCCACACTCCAGGAGCTCCGGCGCCTACGGTGGAATAGGGGGTTCAGCTGCAGCGATAGGTCAGCCTTGAGGGAAGCTCTGGTAACACCCTCTCTGGGATGCTGCCTCGCTGGCCCCACATGCTACAGAGAGAACCCTGGGCAGCCAGCACCTCTTTCCCTCTCAAAGCCCACCACCTGAATGCTGCAGGTGTCTGCCGCCAGCCTGTGAGCTGCTTGCCGGCAAAAAGAGCTATTTTCTGACTCTTAACTCCTGGTGTTCAGCTCAGGCACAGAGTTCATTTCCGAAATATCCTCCTGGTCTGTATATGGTCATTGCAATGCACCCTTGTAGCCATTTCTTTGCCTGCACCCACCCATCGCCTGTCTGTCCGTCTGTCCCCTGAGCACCCCGAGGCTGTGTATGTGCAGGTGCCCAGGGAGCCATTACTCTGCCTCTGTCCCCAAAGCCCACCAGAGGCAGCACTGTTTACCAAAGAGCAAAAACCGAGCCTAACCTCATTTCCCTCTCCCTTTGACTTAGGAGGTGCCTGTCATCTTGTCTGTTGAAAGAAATATCACCAGACTGGAGCCTGGCCATCTGTCCGTCGTGGTTGGAGGCCTCATGGAGGCAGCTCTGGGGGCAACTGTGGCGATCCGGTGTCCTGTGAGAGGTGAGTGTGTGCATGTCCTGGCTGGCCCACTGTTGCCAGGGGGACACCCGCTGGCATTTTGGCATCCAAGCCTCTAAGCATCAGCCTGGGAGGCTCCAAGCTCTTGTTCTCCCGCACAGTGACAGGAAAGCCATCCCTCAAGGGTGAGTCCTCACTAGGGAGCTCAGAGACCAGTGTGGAAACAGAGTGCTGCCTTGCTCAAGGCCCCTGAGGACTGGGACTGCTTTGCACGCTGGCACTGGCAGGACCAGGACGAGGGTCCCTGTGGCAGGTCTGCCCACGAGGCCAACTTCCAGCCTAGAACATGGAGTCCGAGCGAGGGCATTTGTAGGAAGCTGTTAGGGGATCTCCAGCGAGAAGGGGTCTGTGCTGGGCCCAGCCAGGGTGGGCAGGGGCTGGCCCACACCCCATCTGTGCCGTGGCTGGGTGGGCAGCACGTCTGTGCCCAGTGGCTTTTTCTGCTTGTTTATAAGGGCAGATAAATCTCTGTTCTAACCAATTCATTCTGTCTTAGGAGAAATAATACTTTCAGTCTGACTTTGCCCTAACCCCACAGCCATTCTTCGTCTGGAAACCACAGATTCTTAATCTTACCACGGCCACATGCATCTCCAAACCCATAAAACATGCTTCACACATGTCTATTTTCCGGCCAGGAGGCTGTGTGAATGGCTTGGTTGGTTTTTCGAAGAGGTGGTGGGCTCCTCAAAACTAAGGTCTGCTGTTTTAAGGTGACTTTGCATGGGCCTGTGACTTACGTGCATTGATTTAACTCTCAGGCCAGCTGTGTCTTCCCGGTTTGCAGGTTCTAACGAAGTGCCCGTAGTTGCAGCCACTTATGATAAATCCAGCTAAGGCTGTGACCCAAATAGCCCAAGGTGACTAGGGGAGGCCTGGCTGCAGTTCTCCGTGACACCGAGAGGGTGCACGGAAGGAAGGGGCCCTAGGACACCCCACCCGGGCCCCAGCTCCCCGGCCCCTGCAATGGCTGGTCCCCTGCCATGTTGCCAGGGCTGCACCTTTGCCTCCACAAACTGGAAATCTGCTAACCCCCAAGGTATTATTTTTAACCCCTTGGAAGTCCCTGAATGTTTGGCTTACACAGGCTTGAAAAATCCCTCCAGCTTCCCAACTGACTCCACCCACAAATAATGTGAGCCCATTTGTTAATTGAATTATTTCCTTTTTGGGTGTTGAGGCATCTAAGTTCTTTATATATTTTGGATGTTAAACCTTTGTTGGATATGTCATTTACAAATATATTCTCCTATATTGTAGGATGCCTTTTTGTTCTGTTGATGGTGTCCTTTGCCATACAGAAACTTTTTGTTTGTTTCCCTTTCTCGAGGAGATGCGTTCAGGAAGAAGTTACTCATGCTTATATTCAGGAGATGTTTGCCTACGTTGTCTTCTAAGGTTATATGGTTTCATGACTTACATTCAAGTCTTTAATCCATTTCAAGTTTACTTTTGTGTATGCAGTTAAACAATAATCCAGTTTCATTCTCTTGCATGTAGCTGTCCAGTTTTTCCAACACCAGCTGTTGAAGAGGCTGTCTTTTCCCCCATTGTATGTCCATGGCTCCTTTATCATATATTAATTGAACATATATGGTTGGGTTTATATCAGAGCTCTCTAGTCTGCTCCATTGGTCTATGGGTCTGCTCTTGTGCCAGTACCAAATTGTCTTGATTACTGTGGCTTTGTAGTAGAGCTTGAAGTTGGGAAGCATAATTCCCCCTGCTTTATTCTTCCTTCTCAGGATTGTTTTGGCTATTTGGGGTCTTTTGTGGTTCCATATGAATTTTAAGATGATTTTCTCTAGTTCGTTGAAGAATGCTGTTGGTATTTTGATAGGAATTGCTTTGAATCTATAGATTGCTTTAGGCAGGATGGCCATTTTGCCAATATTCATTCTTCCTATCCATGAGCACAGGATGTGTTTCCATTTATTGGTACCTTCCTTAATTTATCTCATAAGTGTCCTGTAGTTTTCAGAGTATAGGTCTTTCACTTACTTGGTTAGGTTTATTTCTAGGTATATTATTCTTTTTGAAGCAATTGTGAATGGAATTGTTTTCCTGATTTCTCTTTCTGCTAGTTCATTGTTAGTGTATAGGAAAGCCACAGATTTCTGTGTGTTAATTTTGCATCCTGCAACTTTGCTGAATTCAGATATTAGACCTAGTAGTTTTGGAGTGGATTCTGTAGGGTTTTTTATGTACAATATCATGTCATCTGCAAACAGGGACAGTTTAACTTCTTCCTTGCCAATCTGGATGCCTTTTATTTCTTTCTGTTGTCTGATTCCTGTGGCTAGGACCTCCAGGACTATGTTGAATAGGAGTGGGTAGAGTGGGCATCCTTGTCTTGTTCCCAATCTTAAAGGAAAACATTTCAGCTTCTTGCTGTTAAGTATAATGTTGGCTGTGGGTTTATCATATATGGCCTTTATTATGTTGAGATACTTGCCCTCTATACACATTTTGTTGAGAGATTTTATCAAGAATGGATGTTGAATTTTGTCGAATGCTTTTTCAGCATCTTTGGAGATGATCATGTGGTTTTTGTCCTTCTTTTTGTTGATGTGGTGGATGGTGTTGACGCATTTTCAAGTGTTGTACCATCCTTGCATCCCTGGAATAAATCCTACTTGATCATGATGGATGAACCTCTTGAATATATTTTGAATTCAGTTTGCTAATATTTTGTTGAGTATTTTTGCTTCTATGTTTATCAAGGATATTGGTCTGTAATTTTCTATTTTTGTGGTGTCTTTGCCTGGTTTTGGTATTAGAGTGATGCTGGCCTCATACAATGAGTTTGGGAGTATTCCCTCCTCTTCTATTTTTTTGGAAAACTTTAAGAAGAATAGGTATTAGGTCTTCACTAAATGTTTGATAAAATTCAGCGGTGAAGCCATCTGTTCCAGGGGTTTTGTTCTTAGGTAGATTTTTGATTACCAGTTCAATTTCGTTGCTGGTAATTGATCTGTTCAGATTTTCTGTTTCTTCTTTGGTCAGCCTTGGAAGGTTGTATTTTTCTAGAAAGTTATCCATTTCTTCTAGGTTATCCAGTTTGTTAGCATATGATTTTTCATAGTATTCTCTAATAATTCTTTGTATTTCTGTGGTGTCTGTAGTGACTTTTTCTTTCTCATTTCTGATTCTGTTTATGTGTGTAGACTCTTTTTTTCTTGATAAGTTTGGCTAGGGGTTTATCTATTTTGTTTATTTTCTCAAGGAACCAGCTCTTGCTTTCATTGATTCTTTCTATTGTTTTATTCTTCTCAATGTTATTTATTTCTGCTCTAATCTTTATTAGGTCCCTCCTTCTACTCACTTTGGGCCTCATTTGTTCTTCTTTTTCTAGTTTCATTAATTGTGAGTTTAGACTGCTTATATGGGATTGTTCTTTCCTGAGGTAGGCCTATATTGCAGTATACTTTCCTCTTAGCACAGCCTTGGCTATGTCCCACAGATTTTGTGGTGTTCAATTCTTGTTGTCATTTGTCTCAATATATTTCTTGATCTCTGTTTTTATTTGGTCATTGATCCATTGGTTATTTAGGACCATGCTGTGAAGCCTCCATGTATTTGTGGGATTTTTCATTTTCTTTGCGTAATTAATTTCTGGTTTGATACCTTTGTGGTCTGAGAAACTGGTTGGTAAATTTCAATCTTTTTTAATTTACTGAGTCTCTTTCTGTGGCCTAGATATGATCTATTCTTAAAAATGTTCCATGTGCACTTGAGAAGAATGTGTATTCTGTTGCTTTTGGGTGTAGAGTTGTGTAGATGTCTGTTAGGTCCATCTGTTCTAGAGTGTTGTTCAGTGCCTCTGTGTCCTTACTTATTTTCTGTCTGGTTGATCTGTCCTTCAGAGTGAGTGGAGTGTTGAAGTTTCCTAAAATGAATGCATTTCATTCTATTTCCCCCTTTAATTCTGCATTTGTTTCACATATGTAGGTGTTCCTGTGTTGGGAGCACAGATATTTATAATGGTTATACCTTCTTGCTGGATTGACCCCTTTATCATTATGTGATGTCCTTTGTCTCTTGTGACTTTCTTTGTTTGGAAGTCTATTTTGTCTCATACAAGTACTGCAACTCCTGCTTTTTTCTATTAGTTGCATGAAATATCTTTTTCCATCCCTTCACTTTTAGTCTGTGTATGTCTTTGGGTTTAAAGTGAATCTCTTATAAGCAGCATATAGATGGGTCTTGTTTTTTTCAGTGACTCTGTCTTTTGATTGGTGCATTCAGTCCATTTACATTTAGGGTGATTATCGATAGGTATGTACTTATTGCCATTGCAGGCTTTAGATTCATGGTTACCAAAGGTTCAAGGTTAACTTCCTTACTATCTAAGAGTCTAACTTAACTCACTTAATATGCTATTACAAACACAATCTAAAGGTTCTTTTCTTTTTCTCCTCCTTTTTCTTCATCATTCTTTATATTTTAGGTCTCATATTCTGTACTCTTTGTCTATCCCTTGATTGACTTTGGGGATAGTTAATTTGATTTTGCATTTGCTTAGTAATTAGCTGTTCTACTTTCTTTACTGTGGTTTTATTACCTCTGGTGACAGCTATTAAACCTTAGGAACACTTCCATCTATAGCAGTCCCTCTAAAATACACTTTAGAGATGGTTTGTGGGAGGTAAATTCTCTCAGCTTTGCTTATCTGAAAATTGTTTAATCCCTCCTTCAAATTTAAAGGATAATCTTGGTGGATAAAGTAATCTTGGTGGATAAAGTAATCTTGGTTCAAGGCCCTTCTGCTTCACTGTAGTAAGAATATTCACCAAACCAACTTGATTATTGGGTCAAGGCTTTAATGGACAAAAATACTGATTTTTAAAGAGCAGAGAGCAGATCTGTTTTTAATTAGAAATATCTTTGATCCATAGTATAATTATCAAGAAAATATTAGGCAATCATTCATTTATTCATTCACAGCACGAATATACAATGTAATGATTCACCCTTACATTCACTCCAAGGAAGCCAACTTCTGAATTCTACACTCAAAATACAGTAGAATACTTTATAGCACTGGTGCTAGGGTGTGGGTAAAATTGCAATATTTCCAGAATCTCTCACCTGGCCTTAATTCATCTCCATATCAATAGGTGTTTCTAAGGGATGGAGAGGAGTAGTCCATCTTCATATCAATAGGTGATTACAAGGGTGGGGGAAATGGGGGGATATCTGGATGGGAGAGGTTTGGTGGGGTCCCTTTTTCCTGCAGCCTCTAGATACACTGGGGAGCAGAAGTGGATGACTGCTTGTAAGTAATAAATGGATTTCTCCCACTTTATTTGTCCCTTTGACTGATTTTGGCTTCAAAAGTAATTTGCCCAGGTCTGGGAACATATTTTCCCCACTGGAGTTACAAAGGGCCACAATTACTACTCACGCTCAAGGTAAACTGTGGAATATCACATTCAAAGAGGAGTTTACCACATGTGCTTGTTTGGATCCTACACTGGGTTGGATACAAGGCAGATACATAATTTGAGATTGAAGGGAGAAAAAATCCTACAAACATTAAAGAAGTTTGATCAGTATGGGCTAATCTTTAAATCTGAAAAAATCATTAGAAGCAAACTTTTTCTTTCTCAAATTATGATGCATGTGGAGAATAAGATGATAAACACTCTTTACACCAACCTTTAAGAAAATTTAACATTTAGCCATATTTTCTACAAACATTTTCAAAAACATTACAGTTATACTTGAGTCCTTCTATAGGTCTCTCTTCAATCCTGCATCCCTTTCTCTGTTTCAAGAGGAGACAGAAAGGAAGCAAACAAGCAAGTAAGCTCAATATTTTGTTTATAATTACTTGAACTTTTTCATAAGCTTCCTTCTAGGACATGTAGCCATGAGTAGTCCATGGCATAAGTCCCTCCGTGATGTCCCACTTTGACATGCAGATGATGTTGAAGTGAAAACAACCAAGGCCCAAATGACTTAGAAGGAAATTGTCACCTTCCCACTAACTGCATATAAAGAGTTTAGATAGAAGGCCTGCTCCAGGAAGAGAGCTATCACCACAGATAATACCTATAATAGGAACTACAGGTGGTAGACAGGGAGGAGTCGGGGAAGTCTGTTAAAATTCCTAAGTCCCATTGTTTCTGTGAGGCCCAGCAAACATTTGTGTACTAAACATTTACTCTTTTTCATCTCCCTATGATTTGCTTCCTTTTCTCTTTGAAGTCCCAGACCTCTACCCCCCTTCCTCTCAGTCAGGATGATGTATATACCCCATTCTCTCTGTCTTTGGAATCACCAGTCTGTGCACTTCCCTTATAAGGTAGGTAAGCTTTGTGGCTTGTTCCTCATGTTTATCTGTCCCATGTGAATCTGATTCTTAAACTAGCTAGAATGTTGAAGGGTAGAGGAAAATTTTTCCTCACCAACATTATTGCACGTTTTTAAACTTTATTCATGACACCCTACCATATGCTTCATTCTACAGTGTGTTTTTATATTTGCTGAATATTGTTCAATATTTTATCCATGTTCATATACAATGCTCTAACTTCCTTATTTAACCAATATGTATTATTTCATACAAGAATTACCACAATGTACCAATACTATTGAATGTTTCTGGGTTATTTCCAAATGGTTACATTAAGATTGATGTTATGATAAACAATGTCATGAAAAGATAAAGGGTCTGAGAGCATACAAGTCTTCATTTACTGGATATTGCCAAATTTCTCTCCAAAATGGTTTGGTAGTTCTTATTTCTCCACATCTTGGACAATATTCAGTATTATCAGATTTTAAATTATTCCCTATCTATTTGACATGAAATTATATTTCACACCACTATTTAAATGTATATTTTCATAATGACAATTAGATTTGAGTTTTATTTTTTTATCTGGTAGTCTTTTGTTATATTTAAATGTTGTGGATACTCAATTTTACATATAAAGTTTTATATATATATAAATTTTCATATACATAAAATTCACATACACACACAACATATACATATATATATGTATACACTCACACACACACACACATATATATATAATAAAATCAGTGGATACCCTGTTGCAAATAACATTAGTGAGAGAAGAATCAAAACTATGGAGTCCAGGTTCAGAACAAACTGTTTGTATATAAATTCATCCCTCATGTTCACTCCACAATCCTATCCCAGACTCCCCCAAGGCAGACCTAGTGAGACATATACTTCCATGCCTGTTCACTATTTATTTAATTTACTGGTGACTTTTTCATATGATATGGCCACTTGAGGAAGGGAGCCACATCCAACAGCAGCTAAACCAACAAGACTCAATTGAAATCTGTTTCATGCTGTCAAACTTCAAAGGCACTTCAGTTCACCTTGCTCTCGTGGTAAAGAAAGTAATGCAGTCATCCTCCCTGACTCGCCTGTTTTATCACCATGACTTTCTCACCTGTACATGTTGCTGGGAAATCACTGGCTTCATGCTACCTAATTCTACTAACTAATCTCGATACATTCTCCTCCTCTCAGGTGGTACATTCCTCTTATGAGCAATACAATTCTACAATATTCTAAATTCTTGTCAGAAAACGCTCCTGCAGCAAATGTTTCATTTTATTTCTGCAAGCATGTATTTCTAGGAAAACTTGTGTAAATTTTTTGCACACAAGAAGCTTTTTTGAAAAACCAATAGATAATATAAATGGGAACAAACCTGACAAACATACTATTGGATATATTTCATTTTTGTTCTACCCATCATATCAACACATTAACTTTATTTTCTATTATCTCTTTCAATAAGGCCAATATCTCTTTCTTGAAAGGAGTTTTGGGTCTCTGTTAAAATTAATAAACATTGATTCAGTTTACTGATTTTTCTAAATAGGTCATTGTCTCCACTATGGTAACTTAGTTGATCCACTAGCTGGATAGTGGAGTTGTCCTCATAAAATGGATATAAACATCACTGTGTAATGAAAGAAACCATATTATTTTTACAGTGTAGAAGAATTGCTAAGCTTTTGCCTCTTTTTTTTTTTGATTAATTTCATGCTTGACTCAGTCAGAGATTAGACCCTGACACAGGTTATAATTAAATATTGAAATCATGAAGTGCAACAATGTTTAATTTTTAAAATATGAGTTTTAATTTACCTCATACAGAGAATAGCTCTGGTCACCTGCAGAGATGCATTACACACAGCATTGCCTAATGCAGGATGCCTGAATAAGGCTGAGCATACAGTTAAAGTAAACTAATGCAATTTACTGAGCAGCAGTCAAATATTTAGCCAGTTGATGAAGCAGACTTTATGTGAAACTCAGACAATAATTAAAGAGAAGCCTTGCTTAAAACAGGCTTACTCCAGTTTTCACAAATACGTTACATCCTTTCTGCATCTTCCATTTTCCTATTTCTGTGAAATATTCCCGAAGCACTCCGCAGTGAGCATTCTATAACATTATATTGAATGTATTCCCTAATATTTTACAGTATTTTAAAGTCAGGAAGGCAGATTGACTACAGAAGCAGCCCAGTTCTCCTCCTCCTTGGAACTTACCTTCTGCAATGCGAGTGTGCAGTACCTGCCACTGATGGTGGATTCTATTTCCCCACTTTCTGAATCTGCCTGGATTATGACTTGCTTTGGCCAATAGAATGTAGCGGCTGTACTGTCGTGCCAGTTTAGAACCTCTATCTCAAGAGACTGCATGCTTCTTGTTTTCTTAGAACACTGCCGTGGGCATGAGAAGCAGCCCAGACTGCCCGCCAGAGGATGAGAAACCACACGGAAGCCATCCGAGGCTGATATCTGCCAGCCACCCTGCTGTGTTACCACAATGAGTACAGATGAGATCCGTCAAATCGAACCTAAGTCGGCAGAACCATTGAGATTACTTGCAGACCCATGAGAAATAATGAATGGTTGCTATTTTAAGCCCCTGTGTTTATGATCATTTGTTATACCACCATAGCCAACTGAAGCAGGATATGGAGCTCTAATTCAACTTCTCCATTTTACAGATGAGCCAACTAAGGCTCAGAGGTTAAGAACCTTGGTCACATCTACACACTGTCAGTGGCAGACCAGGTTTGGGGAACGCACTGTCCTGCAACTCTGCCAAAGCTCTTTCTATCCTACAATACAGCATTTCTATTTCTTCTTTTTGACAACAAAAATCAGTAATAGCTTGCCAGCAGGATCAGAGTTTCAGCATAATAAAATAGCATTTGTTAAAAATAATTGTAAGGGTCTTAAATATATTTATGACAGTCAAAATACAGATATTATCTGACAGTATTTCTTAGATTCCTTTTTGTAAGTTCTGTGAAGAGAATTACAACTGACAGAATGAAGATTATTTTTAAGTGGAGTAATCCCATAATCTCCAGTTATCGTGATCTTACCATTAATCCTTACTTTTGGACTATTTCTCAAATGCTAATGTTAACAGGAATCTTGTTAGAGCTTTGTTTAGCAGAACTAAAATTTTCTCTGAACCTATCATTCAGAATATTACTAATAGATAGTACAACAAAGTCATACTGTATTAATCCATATGCTCAAGATACTTACATCTGAAGAAATGCTCAGATACCTACATCATGTTGAATGAAGGAACTAAAGCTAAATCTATCATGTCATTGGATGGCATGCTGTGAAATCTTGCTTAGTCAGATTTGCCTCAGAATACAAACCGTTTACAAAATTATGCTTGGCCTTCTTTTTAGAGTAGAAAATAGTTCTATTTTAACTCCCGTTATACCTGCAACTCTTAGGTTCTATAGCACGGGTTCTAATGTTGAGTTCACCCAATTCCCCCCAACAGCTTGTTAAAATCACACATCGGTGGATTCCACTGCGAGAGTCTCAGATTTGATGAGCCTGGGCTGGGACTGCTGATCTGTATTTCTAACAAGTTCCCAGGTGATGATGAGGCTGTTGGGCTCACGCTTTAAGAACCACTGCTCTACCATTTTCAACAGTTGTTGAAATAATCTGTGGACAGGCCATCTTACAATATACCTCACTACAATATTTTAGTGGGAGCAGAGGGAAGTATATCAACTATATTCATAATTTACGCTAGTGAATTACACAGTACAAACTCCTATCAGTCAAAATCAATGAGACATCACTACACTCAGAGTTTGAACAGCCTTGACTCTTGATTAAGACATTGGTTAGGCAGTCTAGAGTCTGCCCAGACCCCAAGGGAACTTTCCAAAAGAAAAAAATGGTTCTTCAAGACTCGTAATATTTGGAATGCAGGCAAATTAGCTCAAATGATCATCCTCCAAAGGGCTATAATATGCCAGCATTTTTATAAGGTAAAGAAATGCCTATTTCCAATCCACAACCTTTTTTTTTTTTAATGGGAGTATTCACATAACACTTTACGTGGCAGCTTCTGCTTTCCATCACTCAGCTCTTTGGGAAAATAGTCCATTTTTGGCTTACTGACTTTGTTTGAACTTAGTCCAAAAATGAACTATTTGGAAGCTTTACCAAAAAATATAATAATTTCAGTTTTTAAAATTCCTGACTGCTTCAGATAAACAAATGATGAAAAGGGTAGTGGGATTTAAATGGCATTTTTTGCATTTTAATATCAGATAACTTCCTAATGGACCTTTACACATCTCTGTCCTCTATAGAAATCCCTTACTTTTCTCAATTTGAAAACACAGCTGAGATTAGAAAGAGATTGGCGTCTGAAAACATCCCCTGAGAAAACACACCCAAAGGCGCATGTGCGTGGAACTCCTGAGTACACACATTTCAGAGGCACCGGCCGACTCGATCTTTCTTCTGGTAAACATGCCTCACTGGGTATTCAGAGAGTCTGCTTCGTGAGGGGTCCATGAAATATTGTTTATAATTTTTATCTGCATGTTCTTTCTCCTACCACTTACTTAAAAGCTCATTTTTCAATTTCTGAACTTCTGTTAATTGCCTTCTAAGAAAAGAAAGAAAAAAAGCAATCAGAGCTACCCTGAGCCATGGGGCAGGGAAGACTTTTCTTAAGCTTTCTGTTTTTAACATTGAGCACTGTCTTAGTTTACACTTTCCTCATCTTTTCAGCTGACACTATGTATAGAGTGAAGGTTTCTGGGCACATAGAAAAACACAGCGGTTATCCTGCGTGGCAGGTCCCAGGCGAGGAAAGACTTCTCAGAGAGTTAGTCTGATTCTAATTCTTTAATAGCTGATTGTATTCACATATTTTTATGTATAGGGACATCTTTTAATAACTTATAACACTCTCTCTGTATTTGTGTCATTATTAGACATGGTGAAGTGCCTTTAACTGCAGAGCAGATTTTTCCATCCTTCATACACATGGAATTTCTAACTGCAAATGTTTTCAATTCCTTCACATTTCCTGGTTAACTCCAACGTACAGTGATCCTGTGAACTTACATGGCTTCTATTCTTGCTATCATTCCTTTCATATTTACCTTATGTAATATTGTGATGCTGCCAGCTAACTTTTGATGGACATGTGTTCAGCCTCCCTAATTGCATTTTAAGCACACTGAGGACAGAGACTTTGTGGGGCTCTGACACACACCGTGCCTTGCACACGGAGGGCGCCCCATGCAAATGTGCTAATGCCAGGTGCTGGCGGGGTGAGTGGGTCAATCCCTTCATCCAGGGCGGGAATGGCTGGCATGAGTGAGAAGGAAATCAGGACAGTGAGAGAATGGGTTCCCAACCCAGTTAAGGGTTTCTTTGGCCAAAAACAACCCCAGCATGGAAGGTTATTTTTTACAGGGAAGAGAAAATAGACCCTGAACTACAATAATTATTTCTGGCTGAAGCAATGATATGTTGAAGTTGCTATTGAAGACGCAGAGGGAGAAATACCTACTGTATAACAGGTAAAGTCACAGACTAACCATCCATTTCAGTGGCCTCTAGTGAGTTATACTGGGCTGTAAGGTAGGAAAAGGGTATGCCGGAGAAGAAAGGCTGACACTGAGACCAGGAATACACAAGCACGTGCTGAGGTTGTGTAAGAAGGAAGTTGCAGCAAGCCAGGGAACTTCACTTATGCCAAGTCATTATCCCCACAAGGAGCGCGTTGCCATGAGGAGTCTGTTATACTGTACGCCCGGAGGAGCCCCTGTCAGTGTCTGGTCGGATGCCTACCAGACTCCTCCAACTTGTCTCTTTCTTATTAGCTATACATTGAAAGAATTTTCCCCTTTAAAATTAGTTATGGTTGTAGAGAGAAGCTATGGCCAAATGTACTAGACATTTCTTCACCAGAGGTTAAGCTCTCCTATGTTGAAATATTTTTCAATGAATGAATTCATGCATTACTACAAAGTGTATTAATAACTATGCTTAGGATACTTATTAGGATAACACACACACACACCTATTTGTGTGTGCCTGTGGTTTAGTGCTCACATCATCACATATGTGTGCTGGAGGGTATTGCAGTTACTACATCTTGGAATTGGATTAACACAGGTCCACGTTTCAGTTCCATCATTTACCACTCAACAGTAAATATATGTGTGTGTATGTTTATTCTGTGTCTATCTTACTTTTGTATCTATGTTTAGAATTCACTTTCTTATGTGTATTTATAGAATTGCTATATATTCAACTGTTATATGAAATATACATTGAGTTCATATCTTGGAAAGTAGCATATGGTGAAATAGTAATGTACACTGAAGCATGCCAACTGTTTAACTATGCATATAAATGCCACAAAACAATTTAGACCCTAAATGAAGAATGTTATGTCCAAGTGAAACAACTGCGGGCACAGAGGTCAGCAGAAAATAATTACCCTCAGGAGAATTTGGACAGGATGTCAACAGAGAGCACAGACCATGAAGTCTCCAGTGACCCAAACAGTTGAGAATTACAACCAAGATCTGTAACTATCATCCAGGGAGAGACGCTTTCCACAAACTTGATCATTTTTCAACCCTCACCTTCTGGCAAGGCTTAGCCAAGGGGCTGGAATGCGCAGTGCTGACGGACCCACAGACTAGTTGGGTGGAGGGGAACACAAAGTATCAACTATTCTTTCCAAATGGATGAGTAGTTCAAGATGTACGCAGCAGGTGTGGAGACTAGCAGACATGGGACCAGAAATCTCTGCCAGGGCCACTGTGCTGCCACACTTCAGGGGGCACCACTTCTACTGCCAGGTCTGGGTACCCCCCTCCCTCATAAAGTGAGCCACACAAAAAAGCCTGATGGGTTTTAGCTCTACACCTGCCACTTACCAGTTGTACGAATTGGACAAATCACTGCACCTCCTTGAACATATACCAAGGTTTTTTACTTTATTCTGTGTGCTATGGATTCCTTTGATAATAAGGTGAATGTCATGGATAGTCTCTCACAATGAGGTTTTATTGCATAATGAAATGGAGGATTTTGAAGAATCAATTATTAATTTCTTCTGATATAGTAAAAATGTGCTTCTGTATTTTCATGCTAAATATCAGCATCAAGAGACAGATCTCAAATACCATAATTTTGAAGTAGTTGATGAATGTAAATAACTTGAGCTATCTGTAACTGTAATGTGTAATGAAAATATCTGTCTTATCTATTGATGACAAAATGATAGGAACCTATAATATTTCTGTTTGTTGTTTACATTCACTAAAGTAAGTGCTAAATTTCAGTTGGCAGTTCCTTAAAATGAGATGCCATCCATTTAAGTTCAAGGACTCCCTGAATTTTATTCATTGACCCCAGGATAAAAGCTACTGCTCTTTGCTCTTTTATGTAAAGAGGGGAAACAACACCAGCTCTCCAGAACTCAATGAATTTTGCCAGAATCAAATCAGATGAAGTTAACTTAACAAATATTTAGTGAACAATGCCTATGTGCCAGGCTGTTTTAGGCTCTGGGGGTATATCAGTGAACAAAAGAGACACTGTCTAATGGAAGAAAAGTTTTAGTCATGTATGATAGACCTTAAATATATGTCTAATAGAGTACATATATGAAACATATATAATGTCAGGGGATAATACAGGAAAATGATAAGGAAAATAAACCAGAGGAAGGTGTATAGGAGAGAGAGAGAGAAGCCTCTGATATAAGGAGCCACCACAGCAGAGGCCTGCAGGAAGTGAGGGAGCTTTAGGGACCCACAGGGAAAAGTGTCTACAAATAAAAGTTTTTTTTAGTATCACCTTTCGTCTGGTCAATTAGCACGTGGTCAATTAAAATATAAGCCAACATGAGTAGGAAAATAATATGTAGTCTTCCTGCTAGAATACAAAATTTATATCAGCATTAACATATACATTGCTTTAAAGTCCTATTTGAAAACTTGGTTTCTGTTAGTTTTATTGTGCAGACAATTTTTTTAACATATGTTATTTCATGCCAGGTACTCTTTAACCAAATTAACAAATGTATCCCTAATAAGAATCCAACAGGGTTCAATCTGGACCCTTAAGTGTCAGGAAACATTAAGTGCAGTGGGTTGAACCAGAGGTTAAACTCTGAAAAGGCCAGAGATTTTGTGAAGTGGATACGAGTAAGTGAATGGGAAGAGCACAGTGATATCTTTAAAATCAAAGCCGACAAATTTTGGAGACAATGAGACTAACAATAAAACAAAAATTAGATTTAAATTACACTCCATCTTATTTTTCTTTCTGAATTTGTTTTCTTGTTCCACGATCGTTCCTCTTCTCAGGAGTGTACTGCAGGGGCTCCAGCGAGAGGTGACAAAAGCCTGAAGAGAATCAGTTAATAGTGGAGGTGGCTGGTGAAGCAAAGAAAGGAGGTGAGCGGTATTTAATATCGGGGGTAGGCGCTGGGGACCGGGGAGAAGGCTGGTGCCAAAGGGGAGAGTCCAGATTGACTTTGGTTTCTGTCATGAATGCCAAGTGGATGGCAATTTATAAACAAGATGATAAGCGAAAGACAGAACCAGAAGGAAGGCAGGGAGCACATTTGGATGTGTTGATTATTAACTTGTAATTGCATACTTCAATGTTGTAATTTTGGGACAGCCAGATGGCAATGACTATAGATAGTTGGATGTGCAAATCTGGAACTCAGGAGAGAAATCTGGAACTTGGGAAAGAAAAATATAGCTAGACATAGAGCTTCACGAGTCATCAGCATGTGGACAAAGACAGAAAATTCCACCAAACATTTAAAGTATGCCCAGAGGATAAAGGAGGCTTCAGTGGACTAGTTAGAGGGTGTGACAGTCAGGAGAACACAGCGTCAGATGCCCCTGAAAAAGTCAAGTAAAGACTGTGGGTGGAGAGCACGGGATGCCGGGCCCCGGGGGCTGCAGCCTTGGCTGGGGCACTTGTGTGGAGGTGGTGACAGAAAGTCTGAAAGCGCACAGGATGGGAGCTGAATAGGAAGCTAAATATATACTATAACTCATTTCATTCATGACCTTGATGGTCAAATAGAGAGACAGACTGAGTACATATATGAAATATATGTAATGTCAGGGGATAATACAGGAAAATGATAAGGAAAATCAACCAGAGGAAGGTGTATAGGTAGCTGGATGCCAAGACAGAGTCAACAAGTGGAACGGTTGACATTGCCTGGGAAAAGAAGGGTCAACGGGCAAGTACCTAAAAGAAACAAGAAGGGACAGGCCTAAGAGCACGGATACAGGTGTGACCACTCAGGAGGAAAAGCAGGAGCTTCACCTCTGAGGCTACGCAAGCAGGGGCTCTCAGTGTGAGCAGAGAACACGTTATAAATGTGCAGAGGCAATGGTCCTGCTTCACAAAACGAATGAAGCCCAATTGGCACTGAGTAGGACCAACGAGGGAAAAACGTCACAATTCACGAGACACAGTGAAGAACTGTTCCATGCCCCACATCACTGTCAAATATCCCAAGGGACATTCATGTGGGTGAATAATGTGTTTGTGAGGAAGACTGCTGTACAACAGGCACCAAGTGCCACTGAAAGGCTCCGACCGGTACAGGTTGTCTGGGAATACAACCACTGTGCCATTCAAGGGAAAAGCAACCTAGGCTTGTTCAGCAATTTCCCAAGAATTGGTCATAATTTCAGAAATTCACACGATCAACAAGAAATACAATTAGCATTATGTTCAGCAGAAGAAATGACACTAAAGGTCACATACTACAATCCCTTTATGTGAAATATCCAGAGTAGGCAGATCCACACAGAGCAGCTCCTTGCACTGATGTTTTAGTTTGGGGATACACCGCATTCCTGGTCAAAGGCTAAACCTAAACTGGGCTTGTCAGCTGGAGCCGGAAGACAGGCCATCCAACTCAGTGCAAATTTTCTAAAAGTAAAATCAGATTAGAAATTGGCTTTGAAAGGGAGAAGATACGCTGAAGAATGGGCGTGTTACACACAAAGCCAGGCAGGATCATCCACCGGGGGCTCCTTTGGACAGGAGTGATTTAGTGGCTGAAACTTCTGTAAGACACATGGTGAAGTGCTTCTATCATTCAGTCAATAAAATTATATTGAACATCTACCACAGGCTAGGCGCAGAGCCACGCCAGGTGCGGAGCCTAGGCCTGGGGACCGAAAGATGAATGAAATACTTTAAGACCTTGCAGAGTACTTGGCCTAGTGAGGAAAGTAAACAATTGAACAGAAAGTGAACGCCAATGCTAGTTTTGAAATGCTCTTAAGGCCTTTGCTATTTAAAGCACCAGCTCTGGGGGCTGGCAGCACGGGCATTCCCGGGAGCTTGTTAAAAACAGAACCTCAGGCTGCTCCCGGGCTGCAACCAGAACCTGCACTTTTAACACAATCTCCAGGTGATTCCTATATACTTTGGGCTTGGGAAGGGCTACCTACTCTGGGGGTGTTCAGCTTTAGCCTAGGCTGTAAGGGGAGGCCCAGGTTTTGACTATCATGTTTCTTTTCTTCAGAGCCTCTGCTTTTTGTAAAAGTACCTTGGTATTTCCTAAACAACTACCCACATGACTATATTAAACACTGTTTCCCAGTCTGGAAGGTGGTGGCTGTTAGCATTATGACACCTTCTGGTCACTAGCTGGTAAATTTAATACCACAGGGTATTAATATCACATAGCTATTGATGTCACCCACCCTTGAAGCAGGCAGGGTCACCGTGGTCAGCTGGAGACATCCAAGCCAACCTACCTAGACTATCCCCTAGTTTTTCTGTTTGTCACTAACCTAGTCGCTAATAGCTTGTTTCCCTTGAGTACTTATTTGCCAGGTTAGAACTTTACATTGATTACTACATAATCCTCCCATCACCCATGTAAAATAGGTGGTGTTATCACCCCCATTCCATGGATGAGCAGAGGGAGACACTGCCACAAGACCCATGCTGGTAAGGCCAGGCTCTTCGCCATGCCCACCACATGGCCTCTCCACGTCTCTGCCTTTACGACTTCCCCACCAAACTTCACCCAACTTCTCTACAGCTCAGATGTCATGAGCTCAGGGAGCCGCCCTGGGCTTTCCCTGCACAGAGGCTGCCCCCCGGGCCTGCTGGGGAGCTGTGCTTCCAGGCAGCGTCACACCCTCCCATTTTCGGGAGGGCCTTGGGGAGCCTGACTGGCCCTGTTTGCCTGGGAAACTGCTGTTGACACAGGGGAGAGCTTCTTGACAGAGGGGAGGTTGTGACTATAATCAAAACTGTAGATGTAACCCAGTCCTGGTTCCCCAAAGTGTGCAACACAGAGAAGACAAGTAGTGACTCTATAGCATCTTAGTACACTGATGGACAGTGACTGTGATGGGGTTTGTTGGGGGGACTTGGTGAAGGAGGGAGCCTAGTAAACAATGTTCTTCGTGTAATTGTAGATTAATGATACCAAAAAAAAATGTTCTAACCCTAGTCCAGGCACTTTGTATGTTTCACCTCATTGAATAATGACCACAACTATGAGGGAGGTCCTATTAATAACCTAATTTTATAGGTAAAGGAAGTGAAGCCCCAGGCGAGTTGAACAACGTGCTCGAGGTCACACAATGTGTCAGAGATAACTGCCCACCAAAGATTCATGCTGTCTTCACGGTGTAAAGATATTCCTAAGAGGATTCTGCACAGCCAGGGACTATAGTTCCCAGCCCCCCTCGCCTCCAGGTGGACCATGTGACTAGTTCCTACCAATGGAACATGGGCAGAAGTGGCGGGTGTCGCTTGTGAGCTGGGGTGATTAATGAGCAGGAGTGCCTTCTTCTTCCCTGCTGTATACTGACACCGTGCCTCACGTGACAGGTGGCAGGGCACCTGGCAGCCTCAGCCCCGAAAGCCTGAGTAAAGTTGGGCACACACACCCCCAACCCCAAAATACTCCACCACGACACGTGATGCAAGTGAGAAACAAACACCTATTGTGTTAAGGGACAGGAATTTAATTTGATTTTGTATCTGCGGAAGTTGCTAAAATTTCGAATACACTCAGCTGGGAAGTGCTTCCCTTGGGATGGATGTCCTGGCGCAGAGCCAAAGGCAGGAATTCTTCTTCAAGTGCCTTCCTGAGACAGAGTTCTCAGGAGAGAAGGGGAGTGAGGGATGCAGGCAGGCGAGTGCAGAAAGGCTACAGCGGTGTCCTGGCCGCAAACACACTCTAACTGGATCCCATGCGCTGCACCACAGAGATGCGCTGCACATAAAACAAGTCCGCCTGAACGATCCCAGTCGGCCACTGGCCACGGCCGGCCCCTGACGTCAAGGGAGTGTGGCCTCCCTGGTAAGGGGCCCCCAGTGGCTAAGGGCAATTTTCCAGAGAAGGGGTAGCTGTGAGATGTTCTCAGCCCACAGCACACTGGCCAGCGCAGGAGAGAGACCTGCCTCAGAGGCCAGCTCCTAACCACGACACCATGCACGGCTATCAGCTAACTTCTACAAATACCAGCTTCATCACCAGAACAGAAATACCAATGGTGATAAGCACCCCGGGGTCCTGATGCCACAGAGCACCACAGTTAGGGGTTCTGGGGCACCAGTGCCAGCACTCGTTCAGTTATTTTCCCTTCCCTCCCCTACCTGCCCTCCCCTCCCCTCTTCTCTTTTCTTCCCTTCTTTTTCTTTTGTTTTCTTTTCCTATCAAGAGCAACAATTGCAACAATTCCTCTCTCCTCGAGGATCCAGACCCTGAAAGAGGGAAAGGGGCTTGATGAGGTGTCTGGGTTGGGCTGTGCACAGCTAGAGTCAGTTCTGGGCCCCACTGCACACAGTTTGGTTGACTCAGTCTTTCCACTTCTTGGCTGGCCAATGGGTTCACCAGGTAGAAGCCTGGGCCCTGCCAGGCTGTGGATATTTACCTATAGAAGACAAAGCAGACCCACTCACACCTGGGTGGGCCTTCCTCTATGACATATGCCCAGCAAACATAGTTTTTGCCCCCTGAGACTTAACGGTGTGAGGATCAAGTGTTTCTTCTCTGGGTTTCTCCAGTCTACCCCCTACCTCCCTCACTGCCCTCATTTCCCTGGGCAATGCCTGCCCCCACCTGTTCCCCATCTCAGCCCTGAGCAAGGCCCCACACGGGCCCAGACCACACCAGGGGGCTACAGAGAGTCAAGAGCCTCTGAGTCCATTTGTCTTCAAGGAGCCAAATTTTTTTACTCCCCAAGGTGTTCATTTCGAAAAATTCTAAACCTACTGAAATGCCGCAAGGACAGTAAATACACAGAACACTCTATCTGTGGCTCCTCCAATTGTTTACATTGTGCTGTACTTGTTTATACACACACACACAATTTTAAAATATATTTAAAGTTTAAAAATAAGCTGTAGACCTTGTAACACTCACTGCTAAATGCTTCAGCAAGTACCTCCTCAAGAATAAAAGCCTGGTGCTACACAACCAGAGGTCTGATGATCCAAGTCATTTACACTGGAACAATGCTATGGCCTCTCTTGCTGCTCTTTGCTGTTCATGTCCAAGTTCATACCGATGCCTGGGGCCTGGCCTCCACCTCTGCTGGCCTCTGGAAACTTCTAACCCTTTGTGGGCACTGCTGGGCATCCACGCAGGCCCTCAGCTACTGCTGGTCTCTTGCATCTGCTCTCAAGTGCCGCTGGGGTGCTTCAGGAATCTGGGGATGCCCTGGTGTCCCAGATGATGAGCCCCCACCCCCAACATCTGGAGAAATAGTGACTTCACAGGAACTTGCTTCCTTCACCCCAAGGTACTAGACCCAGCCCCCTGAATTTACTGTCCCCCTTACACAGCCCACTACCACACATTCGGCTCAAATCTACTGCTGTTTGCAACAATCAGGCCACGAGGTCTTCATTCTTAAACTGGAACTTGAAAACGCCATACTTTGCATTTCTAGGGCAACAGCTCTAGGACTGAATGGGGGAGAAAGGGGCGAGAGAAGCAGCAGAGAGTTGGGGAGGGAGAGACTGCAGTGACGGCAGCGGTAATTCTGCAGCACGTCTGCTCCCCCCATCCCACTGGCCTTAGCCTCTGTCCTCAGACCAGATAGTCACTGCTCCCTCCCAGGCTGTTCTTGTTCCCTCCCCAAAATTCCATCTCCCCTTCCCAGCTACCCACCCACGGGGGCCCCACTAAGCACCTCACTGCCAGCTCCGGGGCCTTTACTGACTGGCCCCCCTCAGCAGGGTCCCGGCACCCCTGGACGCCTTAACTTCACTATCTCACTGTTTCCACACAAAGGATTGCCCCCTCTGAGGAGGTAACAGCCCCTCAGGGACAGGCCTCGTCGCCAACAGCTTTACAACTTAACAGCACCCACAACGCTGACTGGCAATTTGATGTGATGGGTCTTCTGAAGCTGCTTATTGAAGTGAACCGAACTTTTACTACACACCCCGCTCTCCACAATGAAACTGACCATCACCACCGGTATCCAATCGCTTTAAATTTTACACTAATATGGAGAGAAAAGCATAAACAAAAAAGGCAGAAGCTCAGGAAGGATGTGCATTACAGAAAGGTAAGAATTCGAAAATTCCTCTATTTCCTTAATAGTGTTGCATGGCCGTGTGGCCACATCCTGGTTTGGGACAGTGAAGTCAGTGTGAGGTCAGTTTTGATCAGCGGCTAGAAAACTAGTTGTTCAGGTCCTTTAATTATTATTTAATATTAATAAAAATAGTCATTTATTGGACAATCTGGTTTTCGTTCCATGCTAAAATTTTGAGAATTACAGTTTGCGTAATCCTACCGTGTGTTTTTGGTGGGGAGTTGGAGGCGACTGAAATATCCATTACCAGGGGAATGGATAAGCAGAATGCGGCAGACACATTCTCTGGACGTGCAACACTTACCATTAAACCAGTGCTACAATAAAACAAATTATTTTGCAGCAAAATATCACTTGGACAAGTTAAACAATGCCACAAGCAGAATACTTTCTTCACCCCAAAAACTCTCGCATTCTATTCCTTTGTAATCACATCCTCCTTTCCTCCCAGCCCTGACAACCACTGATCCGTTCTCTATCACTATAGATTCAGCTTTTCAAAAACATCACAGGCATGGAACCACACAGTGTGGAACCTTTGAGATCAGCTACTTTCACTTGGCACAATGCCTTTGAGATTCATCCATGTTGTGTATATGAACACTTTGGTCTTTTTTATTGATAAAACATTATATAGACATGCCAGTGTTTGTCTTTTAGCCCACTGAAGATGTTTGGTTTTTTTCTAGTTTTTGTCAGTTATGAGTTAAATTGCTATTCCCATTTGTGTACAGGTTTTTGTGTAAACAAAATTTTATTTCTCCAGGATAAACTGGGGTAGGATTGCTGGGTCATACGTCAGGAGTTGTTTAATTTCACAAGAAATGAAAGAGCTGTTTTCCCGAGTGCTTGTATCATTTTTATTCCTACCAGCAATGTATGCGAATTCTAGTTTTGAAATTTCCAAAATACAGATCCTGTACATGTATTGTTAGATTTGTATTTCACTTTTTGGAGCAATTGTAAAGGGTACTTTTAATTTTAGTCTGCAATTTGTTATTGCTAATACATATAGTAAATGCCACTGGTTTTTGTGTGTTGACATTACAGCCTGCAGCCTTGCCAAACTCATTCATTAGTTCTAGGAATTTTCTTTTTTTTAGATTCGATAGGATTTTCTAAGTAGACAATCATGTCATCTGCAAATAAGGACCATTTTATTTTTATTTTTCCAGTATGTAGGTCTTTTATTTCTTTTCTTATTATACTGGTGAGGACTTCTGGTACCACAAGTGACAGTAGTGAGGGCGGACACTTTGCTTTGTCCCCGATCTCAGGAAGTTTCTCTAAAAACTAAACACGCACTTAGCACAGTATTCAGCCATTCCTTTCCCAAGTCCTACCCAAAAGAAGCAAAAGCATAAGGTCATACAATGGTTTTTATACAAATGTTCATCACAGTTTTATTTATAATAGCCAAAAACTGGAAACAACTTTAAATGCCCATCAACACTGAACAGATCAATAACGGTAAGTCTTTAGAATCCTGCTCAGTCAAAAAAAAAAAAAAAAGGAATGAACTGTTGATACATACAGAAACACAGATGAATCTCAAAATAATTATCCTGAATGAAAGAAGCTAGACAGAAAAGAGTACATACTGTATGGCTTCATTTATGTACAACCTTAGAGATTGAAAGCTGCATCTACAGGGACAGAAGGCAGGTCTGTGGTCATCTAGGATGGGCTTGGGGGGAGAAATGGATAACAGAAGCACGAAGAAGCTTGTGGCGTGATAGGTATGTTCATTATCTTGACTGTGGTAATAGTGAAGTTTCTCAGGTATAAGCATATGCCCCAAATCATCAAAGTGTATGCTTTAAATATGTGCAATGTATTGTATTTCAATTATAACTCAATAAAGCTGTAAACACACACACACACAAACTGTAATACTGTAACAATTTTTCTGTTTTTCAGTCCTATCTTAAATTACCTTTTTTTTAAACAAAATCAGAGTAGAGATGGAGGGGAGGATTGTTATACCAAGAAAATTAATTTTGTGTTTGGTGGTTTGCGAGATTCCAATCCAACCCATTTGTTCCTGCTATCACCAATAAATCAACTGTTAATTTTTTTTTCCTTTGAACGGCCATATTTTCCTGTTTCTTTGTATGCCTTGTGATTTTATGTTGAATACTGGACATTTGGATCTAACGATGTGTTAATTCTGGGCACCCAAGTCTTCCTTTCCCCCAGGGTTTGCTGTCTTTCCTGGTTTTGTGTTTTGGTTGTTGTAGGCTGTCTCTGCACTAAGATCAGCCTGAGGTGTAACCTTAAGTCTCTCAGGTCTCTTCTGAATCTTTCCCTAGGCATACACAGTCACTTTATAATTTTTTTCCATATATATAGTTGTTTTTGAATGCCTTACTCTTTAATGTCTGACTTCCCAAATAGGAAAAAGCAAAGATGAAGGAAGGAAAAAAGGTGTCAGCCCTTTAAATCCCCTGGGAGTCACTTCAGCTGGAGAGAGAGGGACTTGCAACAGTAGAGGTGTGACAGCCATAGCTGCCCACCGGTTAGTCTGTACTTCTGTGATCAGGAGCAGCAACCAGTGACCAGAGAACAGACCCCCGGTATTTGGAAGACAGGATCCTTATTGCCCGTTCTGGTTCCTGCAAGCTGCACGCAACCTACTCCAGGAGCATGTCAGTCACGTGGCCCCAGGTGGCAGATGGGTAGCTGCTACTGTACTAAGAGCTGAAGTTGACTGAAATGAACCGCAATTTGCCATCCAAGCCTGCCCCTGCAAGTTGCAAACCTTGAACAGACTCTGGAGTTCCAAGCTGGTTATATCAGACAGATTCTACCAGTGTGTAGAAGTATAGGTCAGGGTGGGAAGGTGGATTTCTGGTTCTTCCTACTCTGTCATCTTCCCACTGTTTGTCATAGTTTTTAAGCTGCATAGCTTAGATCAGTAGTTCTAACTACCAAGTTAAAAGGAATTTACTGGGCAAAAGAGCATGTCAAACGACACCACGGATATACAATCAGCAAAATCCAGACTGTGGGAACTCTACAAGACAATGACCTGACTTTGTTAAAAATTATTTTTAGAGAGAGATAAAAAAGAGGGGAAGCTGTAGCTTAAAAGAGACTTAATCACACAAAATCAAGTGCAGTGTGTGGATTTTGTTCGGATCCTGACTTGACAAAACAGGAAAAATATTTTTATGAGACAGGTAAGGAAATCAATGAATTGATTGGCTATTGAAACCTATTAACTATTTAAACTCTACTAGATATGAGAACTGAAACCAGGTATTTCAACATGACTTATTGGTTTGCTCCAAGGAAGTCTTGCCTGAAAGAATGAGTCTGTAAAACAATAGACAACTCATTGTTTGCTCCAGGAAATTCCTACAAACCAATTTATCTGGGCAAGCAGCTCTCCTGGCAGGGGAACACACTGCTCACTTAGGCAAAAAGCTCACTTATCAGACAGTTGTTGGCTTATCAAGACGTCACAAGCTCCCCGTTTTGTTGTGCTCACTGATCATCAACCATTGCATCATAATCCTTGCCCAATCCTAGCCGGTTCCTTGTTGGGAAGAACCTGCCTCAAATAGCCTTACTTACCTCTTCCCTTTGTGGCATTCCGAAGACTCTGGTGGTCTTTATGAAAGTCAACCATTCACAGGTAAAATAATAGTTTTATGTCATGTCTGTTAACAAAAAGGGGGCACTTTTATATCTTTGAAGAAGTATACTGAAGGATTTACAAATTACATGAAATAAAGTCTGAGATTCGCTTTATAATATGGGATGGAATATGGGTAGCTTCATAGGAGAAATGAAATTGATCAAAGGTGATTATTCCTGAGGCTCGTAGGTGCCTGCGTGGGGCTTCCTATACTATTTCTGTCTTCTTTCATGTATGCTTGAAATCATCCATGATAAAAGGGTTTTTAAGTGTGCTATTCAGACCACAGTAGTGGAGTTATGCTTGACCTTCTCTTCCTCTCCTAGGCTGTATCCAATCCACTCACACAGCCTAATTCCTAATTTGGAAAAATTCCTCCAGGATCTGCCCATTTCTCATTACCTCCACTGCTACTTCCCTGGTCCAAGCCAGCACCAGTCTCCACCTTGATTACTGCAAAAGCCAGTGGTCTCTATGCTTCAGCCTGTGCCCTCCCACAGTCCCATTCTATTCTCAACACAGCAGCCACAATGGTCCTTCTTAAAATTAAGTCTAAACCCTCTTCTCAAAACTCCACAGTGGCTTCCACCTCACTCAGAGTCAGAGTCAAGGTATCACATGGCCTACAAGGTCCTGCTCTCTGTACCACCTCCTTATCTCTCTGACCTCATCTCCTAACACATCCCGTGAGTCACTGGACTCTGGCCACACTGGACTCCCTCTTGCTCTGCCAAAGAACCAGGCATGCTCCCACCTTAGGACCTTTGCACTGGCTGTTCCTTCTGTTCTACAGTGCACTCTTTCCCCTCCTTCAAGTCTTTGCTAGAAATTGCTAGATCATAGGGCATACATATGGGTAATGCTCTTAGCGATGCCTCTCTGACCACCCTTTGTAAAACTGCAACCATGCCCTCCCAACCCAGGCTTTTCTCTCTCCTTTGTACTTAGTGCCATCATACATCACACTCGTTTGTAGCATTTACTCCGTCCTTAGACAACAAGCCCCACAAGAGCAGGGATTTCTGTCTGTCCATTTGCTGCTGTAGCCCCAGTGCCTACAACAGTGTCTGCAACAGAACAGGTGCTCAGCAAACATTTGTTCAGTGACTTCGGTCACTGCTGTCTTCCATACAGTGTTCTTGGCCACCACACTATTCCTCCAGGGTTCCAAAGTAAGTGTTAAGTCTGGATGGGATAATTAAGAAAGAAAGTCTTGATTTTTAAAAGAATTATCGTAAAGGAAGAGAGGTAGGACCCTAGGACAGTAGTCTACAGTGGTCTCTGTAAATGTAAATGGGGTAGAATCTATGAGGGGTGCCTATGGGGTGGTTGTCCGCGAACCCTACACCCCCGCCATGGACCCAGGCCTGAGACAATGGCATTACCCAGAAATGATGTAGTCTGCTAGGAGATTGGAAGAGATGTTCAATTCCTCTCCCTACGAAGCCAGGAAATGTAAACTAAAACAACAACATGTTACCTTGGCAGCTTTACAAACAAGGGGAGGATAATCAGGAAATGAGCGATGTTAATTCAAGACAAACTTTTAACACAGTGTTTGATTTTCTGGGCATGTCTCAAAACAAATGACTCTGATTTCTTTTTCAAATACTGAAATAATTATTTCATGGATAAAAAATACTGGTATTCACTTTGGGAAAAACGTTTGGCGGTATGTACAAGATTGCTCATATTTATGCCCTATAACCTACCAATTCCACCTCTGGGTATATTCCCAAGGAAAGTGATTGCATTTATCCATGTAGAGGGATGTCCATGGCAGCTCTACTCATAATAGCTAAAAACTGGAAACAGCCCAAATCAGTAATAGACATTGGGGTAAATAAATGTGGTATATTCATAAAATGAAATGCTTCACAGCAATTTTTAAAAAATAATATTGCTACATGTAATCTGGGTGAATCTCATGACATGAAGTGAAAGAAGTCAGACATAAGAACCTGTCATTGTATGACTCCTTTATATAAATATCAGAAACAGGCGTATGTAACCTGTGCATCAGAAAGTGGTTACCTTTGGGTGGTATCGACTGGAAGCAGGCACAAGGGAACCTTCTGGAATTATTAGAACATTATATATTTTGGCCAAGGTGGTAGTTACATTGTATACATAGACACATAGATTCATTGAGCTGTGCCCCTCAATTTTTTGTTCTATGTTTTAACCCATAAAAAAAGTTAGAAGTTTTAAATTTTTCTGTAAAACAGACTAAAAGACAAGTATGTCTCTACTTTCTAGACCCGAGACACCAGAATGCAGGACTGGCTGGGTGGCGTGTACATGGGGAAAAAAGCCCTGGTGCTCAGATTCCCTCTCTCGCCACAAGGTGGCTCTCCCTTCTCTCAAGTGTCTCCCAGGCCTCTGGGAAAAGTCAGGACGGTCACTGCAGGGGGAGGGCCTTGTGCTCCTGAAAGGGACGGCAGGGGCCTGGCGTGGGAATGTTGCTTAATGCCGCTGGCCTCACTACGGAAAAATACAGCTCTTCCAGGACAAAGGCTTGAATCCCAGCTGTGCCATGTCTTAGCTGTGTGACCTTGGGAATGTTCCTTAACTTCTCTGTGCCTCAGGATCCTCATTTGTACAGTGGAAATAATAACGGTACAAAAACTTGTGGTGACATTGCTGGTGGTAGTACTGGTGGTGGCGGTGGTGGTGTAAAATGAGTTAATTCTCATGAAACTCTTAGGACATCACTTGGCACAGGAAGACCTCAATGTCATTATCTGAATTGATATTAAGAGATAAAGTCTCAGTAACCAGTAGGGGAAGACCTGACACTCCACTTCTTCAGGGCCTTGCTAGGCCTTGGGAACCTGGCTGAGCTAGACAGGATGGAGCCTGTTCTGGCTGTTACGTTCTTTCCCAGAACCTGATGGTCCATTCACAGGGGCCTCACAAGTCTTTCTGTACCTCAATGAGGGAGACAGAATAATGGCCCCCAAATTCCCACTCCTAATCCTCTGGGCCTATGAATATGTTAGTTTACACAGCGAAAGGGACCTGGTACTATCATTAAGTATCTTGAGATGGGGAGATGATCCTGGATTATCAGGAAAAGTACAATGTAGTCACCTGGGTCCTTCTAACAGGGAGGCAAGAGGATGAGAGAAAAGAAAACCTGACGCCAGAAGGACAAGTCCAAGCGGGGAGGCCAGGAGCTGAGGAATGGGGGTGGCCCCAGCAGCTGGGACGTGCAAGGAGCAGATGCTCCCCCAGAGGTTCTAGGAGGACCACAGCCTGTGATTTTAGCCCTGTGAGACCTATTTAAGGTTTGTGACCTCCAGAACTGTATGAAAATAAAGCTGTGCTGTTCTAAACCACTAAGTTTGTGGCGATTTGTTACGGCAGCAATTAGAAACTAATACATTCAACTTCAAGCAATGTCTGGGCAACTTGGTGGCATTTGTAGTTGTACATCTTCATTTTCTTTGAATAGGAAATACAGTCTCATGGCTTAAAATTCAGTAAGTATATATGACCACTTTGGAAGATGGTCTGTCGGTATTTAGCTGAACATATGCACACCCTGGGACCCCGCACTTCCAGTCCTGCCTACGTCCTCAACAGAAATGCACAGGGACAGCTCCAAGGCTGTTCCTAGCAGCACTCCTTGTCACGGTCCCAGCTGCAAGCAATCCAAATGCCTGTCAGCAGCAGGACAGACAAATACGCTCACCGTGTCGTACAAGCCACCGTGGGCCCTGCATCCTCCCCATTCTTGGCGCCCACAGTGCCCAGGAGTGGGATCGATGTGTCTGGAAGAGTCCGACTCCTTGTGAGTGATTATAATATGGACAGTGTTTGCGGAGTGCTCGAAGCACTTTCCACGTGTCAACTGATCTCATCCTCACAACTCTGTGAGGTCAGTGCTTTTATATTATCCCTGTTTTCCTGGTGGGGAAACTGAGGGACGAGGCATCAAAATAAGATGCCAAAGCACACTTTCTAGTGCAGAATGAGGAGCTGAACCCAAGCACTCTGGCTGTACCTTCAGAGCAGGAGACACGGAAAGGCAGGAGCTGGCAGGAGCCTGGGGCCAGCAAGCCTGTCCCCGCCCAGTGGAGCAACCGGGGCCCTCAGGACTCAAGCTGCCAGAGGCCAGCTGTCTCCAGGTCCCATGCACGCACTTCCTAATCCATGGGCTGTCCTGACATGTGAGCAGCCTTCCCAGGAGGTTGGTGGTCACAGGCTGAGGGTGCCAGGGTTGGGGGGCTGCTAGATTCCTTCCTAGCTCTACCTGAGCTGGGGAGTAGGAATTTGTTCCTGGGCCAATGGTCACTGCTGGGAAAGCTCTTATGGTCGCAGTGGTGGCATCGGCGGGGGAGTCGGGTGTATCTTCAATATTGCAAAAGCCCCACACTTGAGCCAGGTTCTTTGCTCTGGGCCAGAATGACACCTGAGCGGCCAGGACGTACTGGCTGTCTGTCTCCCACTGCTCAGAGACCAAGGACGGGAAGAGCTGAGTTCTGATGGGCAAAACACAGGGATATTGGTTTACACTCCGAAGGCACCAGGAGAGACAAGTCTTTTAATTGTGGAAGGCTGGGTTTGGGTTGGTCAGACCAGCTGATAAAGAGCTGTTATTGCAGACGTGAGCCTCTCCAAGTCTGTGAGCTCTGAGGAGAAGGAGGCCATTGCAGGAGACCAGGAGCCAGGAAAGCCAGCCCCGCAGTTACTGTGAGGATGAACGGCTGCTGCAGACGGGACTGTCCCTCCGTTCCACATCCCAGGAGCCCGAGAGGTGGGAGTGTGCCCAGCCAGCCTTGCCTTACCCAGGGAAGTTCTAGAATCATCTGGGGTTAGTTATTTTCTACAAGCAGCAGAAGTCCTGGGAAATTGGCTTGGGCAAACCACTAAATCTCCTTCACTTGTAAAATGTGGCTGGTCCAGGTTCCGGCTTTATGAGCTCTTGTGACAAGTAAGTGCCTTCCACACATCACAGGCATGGAGCCGGGATGGAGCACAAGTTTGTAAGGCCTGAAGACCTACGAGGAAAGATTCTGAAATGAACCCAAAAGATTTTGGGATACGTGAAACCCTCACCTGCACCTTTATTACAAACCAGCGCTCAATTGAGCCAAAGGCAAAAATTAAGAAAGAGAGATCTAAATGAATCTCTCTAGGTTAAAGAGCTCAAAACAGATAATACAGTGGCCTAAACTAAGTAATGTCAAGGCATTCCACTCAACAACCAGCAGATGTGGACGTTTCCAAAGCTTCCTGCCAGCTGCTTCTGGACAATCAGGACAATCACACCCGAACCAGAAACACACACACAGCGGCTTCTCTGCTCAGCCGCCCTCTACCACTTGGTTGCCTTCCCCAGTACCAACCCTGGCCACCCTGAGCCTGAGAGCTTTCTTCAAAGATGCCCCACCCTCGAGCTTCCAGGGATCCTCCTCCTCCAAACGGGCCTCTGACCTCTCCTGCCCGGGAGCAGAGTACAAAACTTAGCTGATGGAACTATGCAGACTGTGATGCCGGCCCCGCTTCTTTACCACGTAACTGCATAGTTATACGACTCTGGCTTGGCCATGTGACTAGCTTTCATAGACAGAATGAGGTGCCCGTTTCCAGCCTAGGTCTCAGTTGTGGGGCCTTGCACATTGCCACTTGTACTTTTGCACCAGCATAAGAACAAGCCTGGGCTAGCCTACTGGAAGGTGACAGACATGTAGTGCAAAACCAAGCCTCTCAGCCAAGACCCAGCCGGGTAGGCTAACAGTTGATCCCCAGACATATGAGCGAGCAAAGCCAATGATAATGCCAAAAGAAAAAGCATGGGCTTAAAAGAAACATGAAATTCAAGAAAATGGTCATTTAAACAATAGGGGAAAATGGTAAGAGCTTGAACCAGCCTGCTCAGGATTCAAATCATGACTTTGTAACTTCCCAGCCCTGGGCGTGCCGCGTCATCTCTCCTGTCCAGCTCACTGCGAAGGAGGTAGCCTAGGGGACTGGAGGAGGCACGAAAGGCTTGTGTCCCAATACTACAGAAAACATTTGCATAATGGTTTTTCCAGAATTGGGTGTTTCCCCATCCCAAATCCCCAGAATATAAGAAATGACCATAAAAATCATGAGACCTATTTTTTAAATAATATAAAGAGTAAAGGCTTTCAAGCTTATTCCCTTCTATCTCCAAAGTCATCTATAAGCCCCTCACCTCAACACATTCCCAGCAGTTCATTCCGGCCCTGACCTTGTCCTGCAATTATCTTTAATGTCATCCATTCCTTCCACGAAGGGCTTTCTGTGACTCTAGACAAGAGACCCAGACCCTGCCCGAGACCATTCCCTAGTACACAGTAGGTGCTCAATAAAAGCCTTCAGCATGCCTAATAATGCCTCTTTTTTTAAAGTCCGTACTAGCAGAATAAAAAACCCTACGCCTCACCCTCCAATTCTGTCTTTGGAATTTTCTGGTTCACAGGCTCCTAACTGGGTCACAGGACAAAGTTCCAAGGTTAAGGTTCTTTCCCAAATGGGCTTGGACCTATCTCGCCAGCCCCCTCTCATTATTCCCTCCCACACAAAGCTGCGTCCTTCTTCCCAGAACAGGGCGGGCTCTTTCAAGCCTCTGCCGCTTGTGGTTTGAGGACCTGCTCCAACATATCTCCCTCAAGGAGACCCTGGAGAACCCAGACAGAGTCCATGTGTTGGTGTGTCTGTGGAGGGTTTAGTTGAACGTTGTAGCCTCGTTGGCCAAAAACCAAGAGCTGACTATGCTCCTCTAGGCCACCAGGGGGCGCCTTCAACCACCAACCTGACTTCTTGCCTCAAAACCCCCAACAGTGGTGCACATTTGTTCTTACCTTTAGCAGTTAAGACTGGGTTCAGATCCTGGACCAGCCAATTACTCATTCTGAAACTGAGCTAGTGACATCACCTCTGCAGTCCTCTGTTTCTGCAAAGAGTCATCAGGTGGATTAAATAGATTGTTTCCAATAAAATGCTTGGAGTGATTGGGGATGCTCTGATTGGTGACAGGGATTTGGCTGGCACAGGTGGACACATCTGTCATGTCTCCTTTAACAGTGCATTTAAGATGTGTGCATTTCAGTGCATGCAAACTTTACCTCAGTGAAAACAAAGTAAGAATAAAATGTAAATAAATATTGGGCTCTGTTGATTTTACACACGGGATGGTGCTAATGGGAGATTGTACTGGAGATGGCAACTTACTTTGAAATGCATCAGAAAAATTAGAGGAAGTGATGGATAGACAGAGGGATAGAAAGATGGCTGGGTAAGTGATAAAACAAGTTGAGTAAAATGTTAATTGAAGAATCTAGGTAATAGGTACCTGAGTTTAGTTTTCACTATAAAACTGAATTTCAAATGTGTGAAATTTTTCATTACACATGTTTGGGAAAATGCAAAAAACAAAAGTTGGTGAAGCTGTTGAGTCAGCAAAGAAATTTGGATTGAATTGGTTAGAGGTAACCAATTCAAGTAACATTCAGGTGAAATGCAAGATGTTGTTCAGAATGTGTAAATTTCCAGTCATAAGATGGGTAAATTCTGGGGCTCTAATGGACAGCTTGGTGATGGTAGTTAAGAATATTCTATTGTATACTTGAAAGTTGCTAAGAGTAAATCCTAAGGGTTCTCAACATGGATGGAGCTAGAGGGTATTATGCTCAGTGAAATAAGCCAGGCGGAGAAAGACAAGTACCAAATGATTTCACTCATATGTGGAGTATAAGAACAAAAGAAAACTGAAGGAACAAAACAGCAGCAGAAGCACAGAACCCAAGAATGGGCTAACAGTTACCAAAGGGAAAGGGACTGGGGAGGACCGGTGGGAAGGGAGGGTTAAGGGTGGGAAAAAAGAAAGGGGACCTTACAATTAACATGTATAGTGTGGGGGGGGGGGTACGGAGAGGGCTGTGCAACACAGAGAAGACAAGTAGTGATTTTACAGCATCTTACTATGCTGATGGACAGTGACTGTAAACGGGGATGTGGGGGGGACTTGGTGAAGGGGGGAGCCTAGTAAACATAATGTCCTTCATGTAATTGTAGATTAATGATACCAAAATAAAATTTTTAAAAATCCTAAGGGTTCTCACTATGTGAAGTGACAGATAAGTTAATTAGCTTGAGTGTTGTCATTATTTCACAATGTATACTATATCCAATCATCATTTTGTACACCTTAGGTATATTTTTATTCATCAATTACACCTCAATAAAGCTGGGGGGGGAGAAATCCAGTGACTGTTAAAACAAAAAATGGGCTCTAGGATGCTTGCAGCTACAATTCGGGTGCTCAGCACTTTTCTAAGTCAGCACCATCCAATAGAAATACAATGCGAGACATATGCAAATCTAAATTTCCTAGTAGACTCATTTAAAAAAGCAGAAAGAAACATGTGGGTTTAATCATACTTTAACCCAACATATCCAAAATATCATTTTAGAATGTGAGCAATACAAAATTACTAATGAAGTACTTTACCTTCTTTTATTTTTCACACTAAGTCTTTAAAACCCGGGTGCATTTCCCACTTGCGCACACCTCCGTTCAGACCAGCCACCTTCCAGGCGCTCAACGGCCACGGGTGGCAGGTGGCTGCCCTGCTGGACAGTGCAGACGGAGACCTATCAGCTAATTCGTACGTGTTCACAACAGCCTTGTGACGTAGGTATTGCTTTCATTCTGGAGAGGAGGAAACTGAGGCACAGACAGATGGCATGCCCAAAGTCACACGCTGGGGAAGGAGCGGGCTCTGGAGCCGGCCAACAGGGCTCCGTGCGCGCGGAACCCGGGAGGGCTCCCCCAGGCAGCACATCAGGCTGAGCGAGCAGCAGCCCAGGGACCCCCTCTCACGATCCCAGGAGAGGGAATGATGGTGGTTCTCCAGAGTCCGAAGGGGAAACTCACAGCTGGACCCGGGCATAAGGGTGTGGAGGGAATGAAGAGACACGGGAAAGGATGGCATCATCTTCCCTCTTACCACAGACTGCCAGGGAATCAGGAAAATCACGCACACATCCGGCTGCTGACGTGGCTGCAGATGCTCCCGGCCCTTTACCTCGGGCTGCAGCAGGAAGCTGGGGGGAGCCCCTGTGAAGGCCCCGCCCAGGAGGGTGGGGGTGGCAAAGCCTCTTGCAATGGCCTGTCCAGTGGGCCAGCCCCACAGTGAGAACCCCCGTTTCTCATTCAATGACCCTCCCTTTCCAAATGGGGAAACTGAGGCCCAGAGAAGCCATATGACTTGTCCAGAATCACATAGGAAGGATGGAAGATGTATCAGAAAGTACAGGAAAGCCCCCTCCTGCCCCCAGCCCATGGCTACCCAATGCCCTTTCCAGGAGCAACGGTATTTACTGCCTGGTGGGTATTTCCAGAAGTTTTCTAGGCATAGACAAGCATTTGCGCAGAGATTTTGGTTTTCACACTGCTCTGCGTCTTTTTTCACTTAACAATATCATCTTCACGAACTCTCCAGGTTAACACACATAAATGTGCCTTGTTTTTTAAATGCCCACCGAGCACCACGCTGTCTGAATGTACGATAAATAACGTGATCAGCCCCCTCCTGATAAACATTTAGGCTATTCCTAGCTTGTTGCCACTACAAACACTACTGGGATCAGGATCACTTGGGCAGACCCCGTGTCAGCCACATGAGTCGGTGCCTGAAAGGTAAATTCCTAAGAGGAAAACCGCCAAGTCAACAGTGACGTGCGTGCGTCATTTTGAAAACATTTTTTCATCGCGTTCCCAGTTGCCCCCCTGCCACTGGTTGACTGCCCGTTTCTCAAAGGGCCTTTTTGCTCTCTCTGTATTACTTGAATATTTTACAGCAAGAAGATATTCATGTATTACTTATGTAATTCAAATTAAATAAGCCCTTCATTAAAAACACAAACCCGGGAAGAAGCGAAACCAGCAAGGCCAGTTGGGGCGGAGCCTCCCGCCCTGTCCCCAGCCAGCCTTGCCTGGGGTTGGAATCCATTTCCCAAGCGCAAACATGGACCTCGAAGAGCAAACCTTGGGAAAAATACAGGGATGAGATTATGTCATTTTCCCGCCTCTGTTGCCTTGCACAGGGCTAGATCCTCCTGCTCTGGAGGGTCGTCCTCTTTCTCCTTCTTCTTTCTCTAACTCCTCTTTAGCCCTGTACCAGGAACAATTTTAAGCTATGTCCAGGTCAATAAAAGAACATGGAAGTCAAGCAGAATCTAGCATTTCTAACAAGAAAAAGGAGAGGAAAGCAGAGCTAGAAACTTAGCAGTAGAAACTGGAAGAGCAAAATAATAATCTATCTATTTGAAACACATGAATCTCTTCCTCTCTTTTCCCTTCCCTTCCTGAACACAAGGAAGGAGGTGTCCGGAAAAGGGGTTGAAGTGGAGGGAACATGGAGCTCAGAACAGGGCGTCGGAGCCCAGGTGGGGTAAGCAGGGTGTCCACCCAAGGGACCGGGGGTGTGGACAGTGGCAGAGTAAGAGACTGGTTACTTTCAGGGGGAATTGAGCTGGTAAATAAGTACATTAAGGACTTTAGGAGCCAGATTTCTCGCCGATGGAGAATTGAGCTGCAATTACACGGAAGAAAAAGCTAGAATAAACCCTGTAGCATTGGGTTGGAATTGAAGATACCAGGGAAAACTCATGAGTTTCAATATACAGAGATGTAAAAATAAATATAGATGTAAATATGTATATAAATATTTACATGTGTATATATGTGTATAATTGTAACCCATTGATGCTCTCAGTTTATTCTGATGAGACTAAATAAATAAATAAATCGGAAGTTTGATGAGGAATGGGATATTTGCATCACCCCAAAATATCTCCCCAGAACAAACATTAATTACAAAAGGGAAAAGAGTGACTTTGCAGTGGAGTCCAGAAGACACCGCCTCGCAGGAGCAACACCGCACACATCCTGATGGGAAGGAGGAAGATGCTAACAGCTTTTCTGTGACACTCCTGTCCAAGGTGCATAACCTGACCATGGCAAATATGAGATGAATGCAAATTAGTGGAACTCCTACCAGAAAAACTGGCCTGTAATGTCCACAAGAGACATGAAGCTCCAGGAAAGAGGGAAGACATTTTCCAGACTAAAGGAAGCTAAGGAGCCAGGACAGGGGGATGCAGTGCAAGCTTCTAGATTGGAACCTTCGCTGGGAAGGTCATTATTGGGACATCTGGTGAAACTTGAATGGAGAAGGAGGATTAGATGTAGTAATTTATCAATGCTAACACTTTTCATTTTTGAGGTCATACTTTGGTTTTGTAGGAGAAGGTCCTTACTCATAGGAAATGCACACTAAACATCCAGAGGTGATGGGACATAATACTGGCAACTCACTCCTGGACAGTTTAGGATAAATCATTTATTTGTACTCTGCTTATAACTCTTCTATAATTTCGAGGTCTTTCCACTTAAAAAAATATTAAAGCAGTGCTTTTAAAACTTGTCTGATTGATTACACTGGGACTAAGAAATATGTTTGACATCAAGACTAGTATGAAACATACTTGTGAAACAAAAACAAAAGCATCACAAAGCAAAACAGCGTTGCCTAAAAAGAGAACATCAAACATGGTTTTTATAAATTGTTAATGCAACACGGGAAAATAACTCCCAAGAGAAACAGTAAAGAAACCCCAAAATCACCAGTGGAGACTCACTGAATTATTTCGTGACCTACAATTTTTGTCCAGTCTTTTCACAAGTACATTATAATGAAGCAAATACACATACAGGTTGAATCATGTCCCAGGCACTGCTGTGAGTACTCTGCAGATACTACTTAATCCTCACAATAATCTTACGAGGGAGGTAATATTAATTCCCAAATTAAAGCTGATGAAACTGAGGCCGAGAAAAGTTAAGTAACTTGCCTAAGGTCACACAGCTAGGAAAAGGCAGAGCTGCCTTAGGATTTTAGCCTGACTTCACAACACCTTGCAAAAGGGATATTATCATCCCTCATTTGACAGATTAGGTATCAAAGTTCCTGAGAAACTAAATGGCCAGTGCACGGCCACACTGATTCTGAAAAGCACAGACACCAGTCCCCAAAAATGGTCTTATGAAGTCGGTGGGGAAATGATGTCAATGCTTAGATCCCAAATCAGGAATCACAATTCGTTCGACCAAGCCAGGGATCAGTAGCAAGCCCTCCAGCTGTTTCACCAATGCTCAGGCTCTCCACGCAGAGCTTCACTGTCCAGTACGGGGCCCACAAGTCACAGGTGGCTGTGTGAATTTCAGTTAATTCAAATTAAATAAAATGAAAACTTCGGGGTCTGTGCTCTTGACTACCACGTTGCACAGCAGAGATGGGTGGATGCTTCCATTGGCACGGAAGTCCTACTGGGCAAGGAGGGATCTAGGGATTGCTTTGCAAGGAAATGACAATTATTCTTTGTAAAGGGGGGGACTGGGATATTCTGGCCATTCTTTAATTAAATGACAACACAGGAGCACATTCTATCAGATCTTTTGTTAACAACCACATTGCCCGTTTTTGCTGAAGTGGTAGTCAGATTTTTTCACAGGAACAAATTAAGAAAAGTCCAATGGCCCACACACCCCAACGTGAGTTTCCATCCATAGATGTGACCCCTGACGGTACCTGTAAACTGTCATCGTGTAGATTTCTAATTCACTGGCTTGGAATCCTAGATCTTGTTTCTGTAGTTGGCACTCTGTGTCACGAACAAATGCACTGCCCTGAAGAACTCCAAGCAGAGAAGGCAGAGGACAGCGTTTGTAAAATAACAGCAGCTACCGATTACTAAATGCGCTACACAGCCAGGGCTGTTACTGGCCTCCTTGTCATCGGACCCCTGCTATCCCAGGAAGCACACGTGGTTACGACCATTTCACAGACACAGTGGCTCACCAAGGCGAAGTCACCTGCCCAAATCCACGCAGGTAATAAACAGAGGACACAAACCTGGACCTCTCCCAACCCAACCTCCACACCCGGCTTCTCCCTGTGAATATACTCAGTCTGAAGCAAGCCAAAGAGACACATTGACTCCAGTGTAAAAACAGTTCTGACTCAGCCCACTGGAAAGTTCAACATGACACTTGACGTCTGTCGACACAATTAGGAAACCATAACAACTGAATTGATGTTAATGATAGACAGGCCAGAGGGAGGGTGGAGAGTAGGAAAAAATAACAGGTACAAGAGGGCAGATTAAAGGTTAAAAAGAGTAGACTAAAGATAAGAGGGGAGGAAATGTCCAGCTGGCTGAATTGCTCCCCAGTCTGTTGCCCCTATTTTCTAACCAGGCCCTGACACCCGCCACCCCTACCACTGCCATGTGGATGGAAATCACAGGCCTTTTCTATCTTACCCATGAAGTCCAGTCCTGTAATAATGGAAATTTCTACATCTGCACCATCCATACAATGACCACACGTGGCTATTTGAGCACTTGAAATATGCCTGAGACACTGAATTTGAAATTTTATTTAATGGTAATGATTTAAACTTCAATATATACCTCTGCAGGCTGGTGCAGCACTAAATGGTGAGCCACAGATTAGGGCAGGGCCTTCCCATCTGTGTCGCCCAACACTTAACATGTGAGCTAGCTGTTTGGGGGGCACCCTCCAGGGTCGGATTCCCTGGGTCCGGATCCCAGCTCCAGGAAACCCTGGGGAAGTGACCTGATCCTGTTTGTACCTCGGTGTTTGCATCTGTAAAACGAAGCATCGTAAGGGGGCCTGAAAAATGGTGAAGGTGATTGAATCTAAGTGGAAGGCGAGTGGATATGCGTGGCATGATCTTTCCAACTTGTCATTAGTGTGAGATTTTCCATAATAAAAGTTGCAAAACAAACCGTTAACTTTACAAGCGTGCCCTGAACATTCATGGGGCACGTAAAACGCTTACCACGGCACCTGGCACTGGAACAGCGGGTGCTTTAACAGACTGAACAAGCATTTACCTGGCAGGTATCTACTCTCTGGAAGGTGTCAGAGACTTAAAGATGAAAGAAACAATAACAGTGGGGATTTCTTAGATGCCACATGCTGTCCTGTTTTATACAAATGAGCTTGTTGTAGGCCTCGCAACTACTCCATGTGGTAGGTATGTTGTTATTCTCTCCTTTTAGTATAGTTTTACTGTTGCTGGGTTTTTTCTAATGTTTTAACTTCAGACTTACAGAAAAGTTGTAAAAATGACACAAAGAATTCCTAGACACACTTTAGCCAGATTCCTCAAAGTCAACATTTTACCACATTTACTTTATCATTTTCTCTTTCTCTATATAAAAAGTTTTCCTAAATAGCTTGACAGTAAGTGGCAGACACGGTTGCCCCTTCATCTCTTAATACACAATGGTGTGTTTTTCCTAAAAACAAGGCCATATTCATGAATACATTAATCTAAATCAGGAAATTAACACTGAACATAAATTTCCTAATGGATGGGGCTTCCTTGAGATTTTCATCAAATGTTAAACTCACGTCTCTTGCAGCAGCAGCAATTTTGCAGCAGCAGCATTTTGCAGTCAGGGCCCTTCCGTGTCCTTTCACCCGCCAATCTTTGCGGTGCATGACCTGGATATTGTTGAAGAGCAGAGGTCAGCTTTTTGGTAGAATCACCCTGAGTTTAGGCTTGCCCCATGTTTCCACAAGATCAGATTCAGGTTGTACACGATTTTGCCCAAGACCATGGAGGCGATGCTGTGTCCTAAGTTGTAAAGCTTTAGATATTGAGCACTTAAAACAGGGCTAGTGCAAACTGACATGTAATAGAAACGTGAAATAAACATGGGACTCCAAAGAGTACAAAAAAAGTCCCCCAAGTATCTCATTGATAATGTTTTTCTATTGATGACATATTTAAATGATAATGTTTATGTATGTGGAATTAAAAGCTATTACTAAAACTAAGTACACCTTGTTTTTACTTTTTCAATGTGAATACTAGAAAATTTTTAATTACAGATATAATTTCAACATGTCTTCCAATATCTTTCTGTTGGGTACTGCTGATTTAAAACTTAGAAATAAAACAAAGGGGAACCACATATATTTCCAGTATCTTACTGGAGCATTGTCTAATAGACCCACTCAGGGGTGATCTGATTTTGGGAGGGAATGTAGCTTTGTATGTCTTACTATTTATTATTGATAAGGGCCCAAACTCTGTAAAGTCTGGACATTAACTTTGCAAATAATTTTGCAAATGACAAGAAAATTGGTAAGTTGCAAGGGATTTTTGCCTGGGAAAGATGGAAATTATTTCTGCCCAGTAGACAAAATAACCTGAGATTAAGGCTTTATTGCCCTGTAGGACAAGAACTGCTTTTGAATCTCCCTTTGCAATCTTATTTCAGTAATCTTTCATTGATTAAATATACTTTTCATCTCAACCCTATGCGTTTGAATCACCCTTACCAGCTCTATGGGTTCCCAATATTCTAAGCATTTATCATATGCCAGGCACTATTCTTGGCCTTCATTACCAGTTTCTCCCAAGAGTCCTAAAGGTAGGAACTATTATTACCATTTCATAGATGAGGAAACTGAGGCTTGGAGAGAATTTCCAGCTCAACTTCAGAGTGAAACCGTAATCGTAGTAGAGGGTGCAGATTAACAAGAGAGCTGAGATTTAAAAGGGTTTGCTGACGCAGGTCTGGCCTCTGGCCTCTCTTCTATGCTGTCTTTGTTATGATGTGCTGAAGTCCTAACCCCCAGGACCTGTGAATGTGGCCTTATTTGGAAATAGGGTCTCTGAAGATTTAATCAAGTTAAAATGAGGTCATGAGGGTAGAACCACACCTAATATGACTGGTGTCCTTATAAGAAGAGGGAAATTTGGACACAGAGAAACAGGGAGTACTCCATATGAAAAAGGCAGAGACTGATGTGGTGAGTCTACAGGCCATGGGAAGCTGAGGACCATCAGAAGCTGGAAGGGAGGATCCTCCCTAGACCCAGAGGCTTCCAAGGCAGTGTGCACAGGCCAGCATCCCTATTGTGGACTTCTAACCTCCAGGACCGCGAGACAGTAAATTTCTGCTGTTCAACCGCCAGTTTGTGGAACTTGTTACAGCAGCCGTAGGAAACTAATAGTCTCTGAAATGCACCACCCTGGGTGGCTGCACAGTCGTGGTGAAAGAGGTGCCACCATCAGTATGGGAGCCACTAGGACGACATCTTTCCTCTGTCCCCTCATCTGCACCTGTGAAACCCCTCACTCCAATTCTTGTGGCACCATCTGAGGACAGACTGTCTGGGCCTCTGCCACCACACCCAGGGCTCCTAGGGGGGAAAGGCTTTGTATGGACAGAAAGGATTACTGGGTGTCCTGTCTAGCACACACTTCTGGGTTAGCTCCACCTTTCATTGTCTTCAACTACTACAGCAACACAAAACTGAGAGCAAAGAGAGGCAAAGCAAAAGCTTCCTGCGTGGAAGAATACAGTTGATTATCTCCCCCTGGATATTGACCAGTTTGACATCCACCTATAAATTTCAGCATTCTCCATCACCAATACACAGGTGTTTGTTAATTCTTCTTTGAACTGTTGGAACATATTACTCAGTCCCTCATTAAAATAAGTTAAATAAAATCTTCGACAGGTGTTCATTTTCTATCTGCAAGAGCTGTGATTTTACCTTTTTAAAAATGTTATTCTTCAACACCTGTTTCAGCTCTAAGGCTGTGGTATGGCCGCCCACCGCAGGCCTCAGCAGGCCATGGGGGTCCCGGAGACTTCAGGTCAGAAAGGAGCCCTAGGCTGAGCTACGCAAGCGGGGTATCCCAGAGTCTTTTTCCCACCTTAGAACTTCCTTCAAAGAACAGAAAAAGCCCCCATGGAGTGAAGGTGATGAAGTTCCAGCCCCAGCACCCTCAGGAACCTGGGCCGCCTCAGCCCTACACTGCTGAGGTGGCAAAAACAGCTCAGTTACCTAGTGGTCGGCCTGAAGCTGTGGAACATCAGGTTGAAAGCTCATGATTGTCAAAGAAAAACTGTACCCAACGAATTAAACAGGCAAGGACGTCTCATGCATTGCACAGCAGGGGAGAGAGGCCAGCACTCAGTCTGAGCTCAACTCAACTGAAACAAAGGGCAGTGGGCTTTTTAAGAGTTGGGCTTGGGGAGCCAGCGGGTTGTCTGGGTTTGCTGATTGGCTGTGACCTCGGGGAAAGGAAACCTACTCACATCTTCAGGACAGGAGGTAGTTTACTACTTGAAGAAAGGCATCCGCAAAGTTAGGGGAAACTGGGAGACAGAAGGGGTAGCTCCTTTCATGTTTACATTTCAAAGAGAAGGTTCCCAGGTCTGAGAAAGACATTTCCTGGACTGTAAAACTGGCAAGAGGCTTTTTAAGGAGATTTACCTACTTTTCAAAACAACAGAGAAAGACTTTATAACGACAAGTTTTCTAAAGTAAATGATCTAAGAAAAAGGATGTCTGGGGTCTCTGTGGCTAGGCCATCTGAATTCTGGAAGGCTCCGGATGAAAGAAAGGTGAGGGGTTTAAGAAGCAGGAATAAGCCTAAATTCAGTCAAGCTGAGGGAAAAGTTATGGCTCCACTGTTTATTCGCTGGGTACCCTAGGGCAAGTTTATCAACCTCTCTGGGCCTGGTTTCTCATCTTGTAAAATGCAGACGGCTGATACCTACCTCGTGAGATGGTTGTGTAGGTTATGTTAACTCAAGTACAGCATTTGAAAGAGTACCTGGCACATGATAAATGTACTACTTGCTGTTGGTTATTTTGCCATCTGAGCCTCGGTTTCCCCAATCATCCACTCTGAGAAGGTATACAAAAAATTAAAACATGATGGATGCAAACACCCTTAGAATAGGCCTGGCCTCCGTGGCTAAGAATTCTTTTGCAATGATCAACATTCCTAGAACTATAGTTACTGTTACTGATGCTCTGTGGCTGATGATGCTTGTGCTCTCATGAATTCCCTATTTTGTTACTAAGATCATTTACTATTGTTTTCTCATGCTATTCCCTATTAATAGTGATATCACAGTGTTACTGTTATTATCTCCTATTCCCTGCATCTGGCCGCCCTTCCCTCAAGCAGTCCCCAAGCCTGCCAGGGCCTCCCATTCCCAAGCCAGGCTTTTCCTCCCTGAGGCCTCTACACTTTCATTTGATCGGAGGAGACGGAGGTGGGGCTCAGACTCCAGGTCCCCAACAGCAAGCAAAGACTGACTGCAGCACCTCAAGCCCTCTGGACAAGTGGGAGGCAGTGGCTAGGCCCCTGATGAGTCTGAAGAAATGAGACATACGGCAAGGCAGCTGAGGCCTGGGGATGTGCGCAAACCAGTAGATGGAGCTCCCCTCTGCTCCCAAACACTGCCAGGAGCTCCATTCACCCGACACTGCTTTCACCCACGCGCCCCTCACAGTGGAATCGCCCACAGGCTGGCTAAACCCCAGGACACACAAGAGGTTCAAACCCCGCCTTCCCCCATGGCTGCGGCTCTAGATCTCAGCTTCTCTACCTGCTGAAGGTCTTGGCATTTCTGCCCAGCTCCGCTTCAAGAAGTTAGTGTAAGAAATGAGATAGAAATGACTCCTTTAAAACACTATACAAAGTAATTAAATTTTTATTGAGGCCTTTCTGTGCCAGAAAGAGACCATAAGGAGGCACAAGGCCCGGTCCCTGCTCTTGAGGAGCTCACAGTCTAGTAAGAAGACGCCAAAATAATTCCCACGAAGATGGGGTGCAGGTGCAGCAGCCATCAGAGGAAGGAACCGTAAATCCTTGCTGCCCCCCATATTCCAGCTGGACTGAGAGAAAGCAAATGGGAGGCTTCGCACTGCCTCTCACACCTTCCCTGTCACAGCTCTGACCTCTCTGCTCCGGGCACCATGTGGAGATGAGGGAGAGACAAGGATAAAGGGAATCCACTCACTGCCCTCAAAAAGCTAGGACACCCTGCAGGAGATACACAACAGTAACTTTTATTTCCCGAAGCCGCAAACCAGTGCAGCGGAAGCTGGGGAGACTGGGTGAGACTGGAAGAACAGGGGCTGGGCCAGGAAAGGGAAGTAATGGGAAGAGAAGGTGCCCAGGGCCAGGGAACTAGGACAGGAGGGAGGTTTCCCAGTGGAGAAGCTCAGAGCAGGGTGCCAGCAGCCACAGCCAACAGAAGGGCCGCCAACACAGCGGAAGGCACTGCAGAGCCTTTGTTATGGGGTCCACCTTGTGTGGGGTACTGCCCCATATTACTACGGTCCTGGTGGCCAGCAGCACTTTCGGCCACCCTGGAGTCCTCATCCTGGGAGATCTCGGGTTCTGCTTCCTGTGGAGGAGTCCGGCTGGTTGGGGCTGGAGGGGGCTTCAAGGTGGAGGTGCGGGTGGTCGGGGGTGGCGTGGAAGTAGTGACAGAGGTTGTCGGGGCCAGAGTGGTGGGCTGAGGAGGCGGCATCAGGACAACGGGCGGGAACCGCGGGGAGAAGTAGGTCTTGTTTCGGAGGTCGGAGTTACAGCGGGATCCCTGGCAGCAGGAGCCTTTGAGGGTAAATCCCGGGCCTGTCACGGAATCCCGGGGGTACAAATCGTCCAGGACGTAGCCCCGGACAGGCAAGGCCACAGTCACGTTAGCTGCAGGAGGGAGACACTGGTAGGTACGCGGTTGGAGAGAGGGGGGGCAGGCAGAGCCAGAATGAAACGCGAGTAAAATGAGGGCAGAACCACCAAAACACGAGATAGACAGGCTCTGCATCCACTAATCCAAGTCTCGATTCAGGCCACACGCTGAAGCATGTGAGCGGAACTGGGAGCGCCACAATGCCTCGTAAGAAAGGTTTGGGCAGGGCTACACCTCTCACACGACCAGAGGGGACAAACTTCCCCTTCATCCCTCCCACCCAGCCCAGACAAAATGCAGTCTTAGAGTCAGAACTACACCTCCCAGAACACACCTGGCAGACGCCAGGAGGCCGGCGGAGCATCTCTTCTAAGTAGTTAGGTGCAGGTGCTAACCCGGGTTTTAAGGAATGAAAACTATACTCCACAAAATGCCCGGGCAGAAGCCTGGAAGCTGAAATACGTTTCCGAAAGCACCTCGTCGCACCCTGCACCTGGCAGGAAACATATTTCCCCAAAGCACTGCAGACAAAAGCACCAGTATCCCCATGCCCTATTAGGGACAGCACATTTCTCAAGTGCTCTGGGTCAAGACGCACACTTAGGCCAACGATTCCCAGAATGTGCTGGAGGGAGAGCCCTTTGGGGAAAGGACTCCAAGCAACCAAGAGACCTGAGAAAAGCTACCGCAACCCCTGTAAGCTTCGAGCTCCCGGGCTCTCTCACCTGCCGTCAAGGTGACGTTGCCATCAAAACATCCCTTGTAGACGCGGTCGCTGGCGTTGTAGCAGCTCACGACAGGCGGCACCGTACCCTGGCACGCCTCGTGGCTCAGCCCCACGCAGCTGTAGCACTCGACACCGTTGGGCTCGGATGCACTCTCATTGCCTGAGAGGGGATTGAGTAGGAAAGAAAGGTCGAGAAGCTCTGCTCCGGGTCCCTCTGGTCCACATCTCCACTCCTAAACGGATGCCCAGCTCAACCTCGGGCCCACCTGGGGAATAGCCCTGCCCACCCCGTGGGCGGGCCGCCCCCGCTCCAGCCTCCTGGCGCTTAGAGCAGTGAAGCTCCGCCTCCTGCCTCATGGCCCCGCCCCCAGCCCTGCCTCGCTCTCCCGCCTACAGCACGTGATCACTCCCAGCCCCTCAGTCTGCGTGGTTGCTCCCCTGGTCCTACCTGCGGGGCTGAGTACTCGCGAGGTGAGGTTGAGCTTGGCATTGCAGCGGTCCTGGGAGCACTGCTGCAGCTGGATAAAGGCCAGCATCCCGTATAGGTCCAGTCCGCGGTCATTCTTGCCCTGGAGTCCCGATCTGCAGCCCTGCACTGCCGAAGGGGGAGGGGAGGGGTCAGCGGGCAGGGCATTGGGGGCGGGGCCTGCAGTAGATCTGCACCCGAGGATCGCCAGCCCAGAGTCGGAGGGCTGGGGCCTCCGAAAGAGCAGATTGGAGGGGAAAGAATCACAGACAGAGGGGCGCAACTTCAGAGGGCTGACTCCGAGGGGACGTACAGGTTGACAGACGCTGGACAGAGCCAGGGATGCAGGAGAGCCACAGGGGGGCAAAACCGCAGAAAGCAACTTCAGAAAGAGCTAAGCGACTGTCAAAAAGGCACAGGATCAGAGAGGGATGGGGCCTCCTAGGAGCCCTGGCCTCAGATGGAGGCGGGATCCCTCGAGGACGGGTCGGCGGGGTGGAGTCTCAGTCTAAGGAACCTAAGAGGACCTAGAGGGATCTCTATCACCAGGGAGCCCGATGGGTAGGGGAGGCTGTTTGGGGAGGAGAGGCTTCTGGCAGGACAGACTGGAGAAGGGCTCTCAGTAGTTGGGCGGAAATGGACAGGGTGTGCCTCCGAAGAGGACGAGGTACCAGATCCGGGCTCTCCCAATTCACCCCCTCAGCCCCGCACCCCTCAAAACCTTAATGCTTGGTTACGACGAAGGACTCAGGCCCGGCTCAATGGGAGGGATGGGGCTGCGTTGACGGGGTGTGGCCAAATTCAGGGGGCGGGGTGGGCTATAAGGAGGCGGGGCCTAGCTGGAGGAGCTTGAAGGGGTATGCCTGGACCAGGGGCCCCCACTTACTGGTCTCCGCCGCCCCCACGGCCTCTGTGCGGACGTCCACGCCGGGCGCGCACTTCACGGTCTTGGTCTTCTGCGGATAGCACCCGTCATCTGCTTTCTGCACACAGCTGTAGCACTCCAGGGCCTGCGCTCCTGGGGGTGCAGGGCCCAGTGGGACTGCGTGATCCCTACTGAAGCCTCCTGCCCCAAAGGAGAAATAGCCCTTCCCACGCCCTCCGTTCCCGGCCGAGCCATTCCTTTTGCACACCCTTTTCCAGGACAGGAGTAAGGAAAACCATTCCACAAATCTGGTGCCATGAGATACACTGTGGCACATTTCCTTTAAGCCCCTGTGCCTGCGGCGGGAGCATTCTTCCACAGCTCCCTTATACTCAGGTGGAGGATCCCTGCCATGAATAGGGACACCTTCCCACAGTTCTCCACTGAAGATGGGAGAACTCTCCCCACAGCTGAATCGGCTCAGTGATGGATCCCTTCTCACGACCCTCTCTGCAGGCGGTGAAGGGACCCTCCTCCCTAGAGACCCCACTCTACCCGCTCCGCCCCTTCGAGGCATCAGACCCACCTTCTCGGAGCAGCAGTGACAGCAGCAGCCAGACTATAGTCCAGATCACTGCGCGGGCGCCTGCTCTTCCGGCCAGGTCCATGGTGCGCCCTGCTCCCTCGGCGTCCCCCCTGGGTGTGCCGCCTCCCAACCTGGGCCCTCTTACCTGAGCCCGGGATGAGTAACGTCCCCCCAGGCAACCCTGGCCTTGCCCAACCGGGCCAGTCCTGAAGGATCAAGAGCCAGAAGCAGACTTAGCCTACCCTCACATTGCTGGGAGATGTCAAATAGACCCCGTGGGTAGGAAAGAGAAAAAAGCACTTCGTTGAGTATTTCCTGGTCACTCTGCAGTGTGAAGAGAGAGGAATATGTCTGGAGGTGAGCCACTGAGGTAGGATATCTGAGTAACCGTGACGGCAGAAGAGGCAAAGGTAGAGAAGCAGAGTTAAGTGTTTTTTTTTTTTTGCATTATAAAAAATATTTTAATCCAAAAGTTTGAATATTGACGTTTATTTACAATTTCACTGTAATTTTTGTGTACAAAGAGGTAACTATGTACATAGAATTATCTACAGTCACTTCTGTTCAACACACAAATCATGACTGTGTAGAAAAATGTTTACAGTTAAAACTGCTACAGCTCGAAATCATTCTGATTGTTAGATTCTCACAAATCCTCCTGGGGTTGATAAGTGCTGCTTAAGTCAGGATACAAAGGGAGGCAAGTGTGTGCAATCCCCACTTCCTCCCATTTTCACACTCCCTTACTTAGCTGACCTGCACCCGAAGTAAAACCTGTACCTGAATTCTGGACAATTTCCTGAACAACAGGCATTGTAAGTATAAGATGTTTGTTTTAGGCCTGTTATTAGGAGTCTAAAAGCAGAAGGTTTAACTTTGGGGTAGACTTTTTAAAGATATTGATGCTAATGACCTATTTAATCATTTGTATGACTGCCCACGTTGTTCTAATGGTAGTCAGGAAACTACCCAGTGAGATGCCTGAACACTGGTTTCCCTGGTGCTTTTAGTGAAGTTGCCTGTTAGCACCAGAAAATTTTATGATTTGATTGGAAGCCTTGTTTTGACTAAGAAGGTAAGAGAGAACAATGGAGAACAGATCCATTAAGAGCAACAAAATGATTCTGAATCCCTGTTTGCTACAGAAGAATTAAAAGGAAGTTTTAAAAAGCTTGGGGATAATAAAATAATCCACCAATCAGTTTCTTTAAGGTTAAAGCAGCCAACAGGCTGTTTAGCATTTTCTAGATGAAGAAATTAAAGCTTGTGTAACTTTGTGATAGATACTGTTAGATGTAGCTTAATTAATTTTTTTTGGGTTTTTTTTGTTATCATTAATATACAATCACATGAGCAACATTGTAGTTACTATATTCCCCCCATAATCAAGTCCCCACCACATACTCCCATACAGCCACTGTCCATCAGCGTAGCAAGATGCTATAGAGTCACTACTTGTCTTCTCTGTGCTATCCTGCCTTCCCCGTGGTACCTTAATTAATTTACCTTAATTTTTTGTTCTTATAGAAAAATACAATCCATTTAGTGAGTTTCTAGATATAAATTATGGAGAAAAATAGACACTACCAGTTCCTAATGATCTCTGGAAATGATAGCTTTTGCCTGTGAAGATACACATACAGAATGTAGTATTTAACTTGAAAATGTATTTAATTCTTTGCTATCCCTTTTAATTTCTCAAGTGACTAGCAATAAATGAGCTAATTATTACTGGGTAGTTGGGAAAAACTTTTGAGTCATTTTTCTATCTAAGAATGTCATTAAAAGAAACATGTGGAATATCCTGTAGTACTATAAATACAAGATAACTGGAAATCAGTCTTACCTTTGAAACTACAAACGACTGGCAACTGTTTCCTTCATAGTTATTGCAGGAGTAGGTCCAACATGAGTCCAAATACAGCCCTTCTCTGGTCTGGTGGGAACTGTGGGAAATGGTGATGAACGTGACGTGACATACTCAGAAGGTGCATGACAGATAAATTCCAAGTATTCCATCTTCCTTGGAAGATCCGCCTCTAGTCCTGTGATGTGGGACGCAGGATCCCTGGGGCTAGAGAGAGAGTGGGGATGAGCCACGTCAGTGCTGCGCTCTTCTCCCAATCCTGGTCCTGGATGAAACCCCTGATCTGAGCACAGTTAAGGTTTTCCATCTTGTTCATCAATTACAGAAACAACATCTCCAATTTGGTAATACACTCCCTTGTAAAGATTGATTCTGCAGTGATTATGGGAGAAACAGACTCAGGAGCTTTGATGGGATTTTTTAATTTAAAAATATGTCTTCTGCCTTTTCCTTCGGTGGAAACTTTTTTTTCAGCAGCTGGAGCAGATTTGCATTCAGTGTCTCTGAGCCGAGCAGACCTGCTGTGAGTTTCCTGCTCCCTCCGCCTGCCGCCCCCGCTCCCGCTGCTCTGCGGAGCGGCGGCCGAGGTGCAGCGCGGGGCTCGCCGCCGCCCCCAGTCCCACCGACCGCCCCGAGCCGGCGCCCCGCAGCCCGCGCCGCCCCGGCCCGCGCCGCGGTGGCGGAGGATCGCCCCCTTCGGGCCCTGCTTCCCCACGGAGGACGACGTGGGCTTGCAGACGCTGCAGGTGGGCTTCAGGCCCAGGGGCGCCGTGGGCGGCTCGGGCGGCCCCCGCGGGCGCAGAGACCCGGGAACGGCGACTGCAGGCCCTGGCCGCCCGCTGGTCAGCCGGCCACTCGCAGCGACAGGAGGAGCGGCGCGGGCGCCGAGCTGTCCCCGCGGGGGACAGGCCGCGGCCGCTGCCCCCTGGGGACAGGAAGCGGGTCCGCTCGCTGAGCGCGGGGAACAGCTCTGCGCGGCCGGAGGCGCCGAGAGCATGTATTCTTAACAAGCTCATCACCATCCTCCCTCACCGTCACCACCGCTGTGACAGAGACTTAGGAGTCCCCGCTGCAGCACTTAGGACGCAACCTGAGATTGAGAGGGTCGTTTGTGAATGCCTGACTCCCCTGGAAATCAAAGGCGGGTAGGAGAACTACTCAGACACCTCTGGAAGAAGCCTCCGTCTTCCAGTACTACACAGTCCATGTCATTCTTTCACAATCTTTCCTATCAGAAGTAAACACTGTAAATTGAGACATAATATTTTAGAGGCAGAAATGTCACCTTGGAGAGCAAACAGATGCTTAATATTTGTTCTGACTGGAGATTACAATGACCTGGTACCAAATTTACGCTGGGGCTATGCAAGGGACTTCCATTCCTACAATCTCACTTACAATACAGTGTGAAGAGCTCTGGGTACCAGTTCCTAGTACACAAGGACCTCTTGTAAAAATCAACTGCCATAGAAGCTTTATAATAGTGGGATTTCCGTCTGTATTTCATGTCTGTTTTTTATAGCTTACTGTCAGATGGTTTATATGATGCCAAGTCTTTGTTCAGAAGGGCTGCCCCTTCCATAATGATATTCTCTTAGACAAACCTCTGTTTTAAAATAAAGCACTTTGTGGCACTGTTGCCAGGAATACGTTGAGGCAGAATATAGGGGCTTCTCTGTAGTTCTCAAGGCAAACAAAGCAAGATGACATGGGTATTACATGCTACTGCAAATCTTTTCTTTTTCCTAGCAAATTCAAACACTGCACAGAAATTCTCATTTTAATTGTTGAGGAACTTATCAATGCCAATATCTTAGTATATGATGTCAAATCCTATTTTTATGATTGATCCTTTTCAAATCAATAAATCTAAACTTTAATCTGAAAAATGGTCTTATATATGTATAATCAATTAGTTTTGTGGCTTTTCCTTTGCTTTTAATGCAAACTCTTGGACAGAACATCTAAGAAGGGTCGCCCAGTTGTACATAACCTGAACCCTAAGGGACTCCTGTGCCTATTAGCTTTAACTTGGAATAATGGCTTAGTAACAACTGTCTCTCCTAAAAATTTCTACGTAAGTCATGTTTTATGATATATTTTGGAAACTTACTAGGGATTTTGCTATATTTCACAGTGATATGGCTTGAAAAGGTTACAACCTTTGATTCCAATCAAATCTAGTACAACAGCAGATCAAAGAAAGTTTTGAATGTTGCTGGGTATTTTATTCAAGGACAGTATTTACACTTTTGGCAAAACTAATCAAGATTATTAAAATCAGTGAAGTTCCTCCTTTAAATTTCTCCCCCTCTTCAAGTTCACTAATCATCTTCGAATAATAACTTGTCTCAAGATGGGTTAAAAAAAACTAAACTACAATAAGCACATTTTCATTTTAAGTATGTTTTCAGGGATAATAGTTCAAAAGACATAAAAGGAAGGCTGGCAAAGAGCTTATTCCTTCAAGTAGGAAAGCATGGTTAGGGATGCTCTAAATTGAGGGTTAGAGGTCACCTGAATGGTAGCCCTGCTTCTGGGATGACTGACTGTATATGCCTCCCTCTGAAGTGGACGTTAAACATCTCTTGTTGAAAACACCTATTAAAAGACAGTATTAGAATGGTGTTCTCTAAGATTTAGAGGTTCCTTCACACCTTTAGAAGGTTATATGGTTCTAATTAAACTTAGAATTCGGTTTCAGTAATGTCTTAAAAACCCATCTTTCCAATTAAAAATGTTCCATCTCCTGTAAATGTCACTACCAATCTGATATCCTGCCATGACATTCCAGACATGAGACAGGAGAATATGTGACGGGCTTATGTAGATGCTATTCCCATCCTTTCACTACCCAAACTTTGCCAGGAGCCAGCTTAATCCTGGAACACTTCAAAAAACATGTCCTTACCACTATGGTTTTAGACTAGAGATTCAAAATTTAAAGGTAAGAGAAGGCCTCAGCTGGATTTGACCCAGCCGTGTGACTTTACACCTGCCTCTGACACTACCATTCATTTGGGCCTCGGTTTATTTCTCCAAATAGCGGAAAATAACAAATCACGTTGGCAAATACTGTTAGATTTAAGTAGGTTAATTGTTTTAAGATAGAATTAGAGGAGGATGGGCAAAAGAGCTTTTAGCTCCTTGGACTCTTGGGAAGGCGTGTGCTACCCCTACCATCACCACTGGATCACGTATCTTGTTGTAACTTATTATTCTGAAATGCTCAAAAATATCTATGGATGATGATGATGACAAAGAAGATGTCAACATTTAAATTTGATAAATTCCAAAGAGGAGGACATGTGATATACAGGAAGGGGTTCAAACCCTAGCTAACCATCATTAACTACACGGTGTAAGACAAGTTAGTTGCCCTGACCTCCCTGCACATGTTCTCCCATTTATTAAATAGGGAAATTATGACTTTTCTTATTTGCATCGTTTTGAGTAATAAAAGATACATGACATGTATCGAGTCCATTACAGTGCCTGGCACATAGTAGGTATGTGATAAATGTTAGTCATTATTGTGTAGCAAACAATGACTTTATTAAGAAAACTCAAATATCCTGGACATCAGATCCCATTTACCCACTACTAATATTACAAGCTTCCTTTGAGACTCCAACAGTAATCCTTGACTTGTAACTTGCAAGCAGCTATTTTTAAGAAAAGACAATCTATACTCCACAGAAGATGCATGTTAAATAACTTCCTTTACCTGAAACTGCCTAATTTTCATCTCCATAATTGTGGAATTATTCCATATTTACTTAGAACCACAGCCTTTTAAAGTCTGAAGGAATCTTAGGGAACACCATTTTCATATTCTTTTTATAGATCCGTATGCAGAGTGTTTTTTAAGATACTGTATTTTTTTAGCTCTAAAATTTCCCTTTTGTTCTTCTTTTTTTTGGTATCATTAATCCACAACTACATGAGGAACATTATGTTTACTAGACTCCCCCCATCACCAAGTCCCCCCCACAAACCCCATTACAGTCACTGTCCATCAGTGTAGTAAGATGCTGTAGAGTCACTACTTGTCTTCTCTGTGTTGCACAGCCCCCCCCGTGACCCCCCCCCACATTATACATGCTAATTGTAATGCCCCCTTTCTTCTGCCCCACCTTATCCCTCCCTTCCCACACAACCTCCCCAGTCCCTTTCCCTTTGGTAACTGTTAGTCCAGTCTTGGGTTCTGTGTTTCTGCTGCTGTTTTGTTTTTTGTTCTTTTTTATACCAATTTTCCTACTGAAATTTCCTATACTTTCACACATTTGTTACAGGAACATTTTCCTTTATCTCAATTATATGAATTGCTTTAAAATCATCATCTGATGAATCCAAAATGTGGATCATCTCAGGGTTGGCTTTTGACCATTTTTCTCTTGAAAATGTGACCTAGTTCTTTGTAGTCCATTAACTTTGGGTTATACAGTGGATTATACAATTTGTGTTCTGTGTGTGGAGACTCCAGAGTTTGTTATATTGCTCTGAATAGTGTTAATGTTTATTTTAACAGGCAATTAACTTTGTTAAGCTACCAACTTTGTCTTACCTACAGTAGATAACAGATCAAATCTCAGTTAAGGTCTTTTATCTTTACCTGTGATGCTTTGGGTCTGTCCAGGAGTCACCCAGAGACTTGAGCAGTTTACACCTACAACTCAGAGCTCTCCTTGTCAGATTCTCTCCTTGCTTGTACTCCCCTTTCAATCTCAGGTAGCTGCAGTCACACCAGCCTCTGTCCTCTTGTTAACTCAGGCAAGAAAGAGGGCAATTTTTATCCGAGCTTCAGCTGTCTTGTGACAGGACACAACTGCAGCCTGCTTCCAGACCAGAGCTGTGAAAATGGACAACTCACCCCATTACAGATCCTTCTTCCAGACACCTACTGCTCTTCAAAACCTGCCTGCCTTTTTTCACTCTCAAAACCTTCAGGTAGCTATTTTTTTATATTTGGACTGAGTTTATACTCATTGTCTGTGGATAATTAGTATATTCAAAGCTTACTCCATCACACTAGAGGTAGAACCCACAAATACCTCAATTTTTAAAAATGCATATATATATATATATATGGAATCTAAACTTTAAATGTTATACTGTAGGCTGCCAAGTCTTTCTGCATCTTTCAGTCTCATTTTACCCCACTCCTGCAAGAATCATGCTGCTACTTATCATGCACCAGTAAGTATATTTTATTGTGGAGACAGTTCTTTCTACTCATCCTCAAGCCTTCATTCACATCTGGTCTGTACTTAGTCAGTCTTTGTTTCCCAAGTGCAGACGTGTACCACTAGTAAACCAGATGACTTCACATAGCTGAGACACAACATTAAATAGCACTGAACCACACTAAGGGGAAGTTATTTTCAGTTCTTTGTCAGCACTTCTGAGTCTGTCAAGGAATAAATCTCAGTTTGGTGCTAATATGCCTTTGACACTTTTCTAATAGCGGCTACTTTCCTCCTTTCAAACATAGAGAAAGCAGGTCTCATATGAAAAACCTTCTCCAGGCAACTGCATCTATCTAGAAATGATTAATGTTATTTTGTTTTCAGCCTATGTATTTTTAGAGCTACCTTCTATTCATAGTGATACTGTTTTCCATTTGTGATAATGAAATAAAGTTTAATTTTAAAGTAAAAATTCACAAAAGTGAACTGATTTAAAAATAAGTGGCAGTATAGGTTATATACAGATAAGAACAGGAAAAAGATTTGTAGTAGAGTGGATAACATCCGGATGCTTTAACAAGCACCCCTCTTCCCTAATCTCAGTAGCTTAACACAACAGAACCTATTTCTTGCTTATGAAAATTCCAATAATATGTTTCTGATCTGTGGTAGTTTTCCACGTATTCATCCAGGGACTAAGAATGACAAAGTCTCTCCCTTCTTCAACACATGGATTCTAAGATCACTTTGAGCATGTTTGGTCTGAAGACCAGGAAAACACAGAAAAAGCAAGACAAAGAATTGGGAGGTTTTTACTTCCAGGCGTAGAAAAAATATGCTCCTTCTGCCCACACTCCCCTGGCTGGAACTCAGTCTATGGCCACGCATTACTGTGAGAAGGAAATGGGTCTACTCTGTGCCTAGGGGGAAGAGAATTTAGGGTTGTAATGAGTGCAAAGTTTAGGAAACTGCACTAAAATGTGGGAAACTCCACTAGGGTCTGAGGGAAATGGGGAGTCATCAGGTTTCAGAAACCTCCCTTTATTTTGTTAAGAATGTCTCTGGATATTATTGTCTTTCCTTCCCGCTCACCTTCCAGCCCCCAGTGTTAGGGTGAGATGCAGAGACAGAAAGGCAGTCCTCAGGAATGTTCTGTTTCAGCAGACTTCTGCCCACACAGAAACCTGGGGTGCCCACTCTAGCTCCAAGGTGCTCAGGCCTCCTGTCCCCTCCCTGTCTTTTTCTTCCTAGCAGCTTTGTGATCACAATTTACTAATCCTGCCTCTCACCCTCTCCTCTTGGCTTTCTGAGAGTTCAGCTGGCTGACCTGAAAGAGTAACCAGTGTTCAGGTTCATTGAAAGCTCTTCCTCCTTCCTTCTCTCCAGGGACATTAGGACCACTTCACACAGAGGCTTCTAGAGCCCACACCCAGTGCTTCCGGGCCATCTGTTGCACCTGCAGCCAGCCCGTCAGCGCCCCCAGGCCCAGGGAGGGAGCCCACCAGGCCCAGGGAGGGAGCCCGCCGGCGGGGCAGGCCTTCCCGATGGGGTCACTATTGCTCCACAGCCCCATGTCTAGTATATCTGGCCTGTTCTGATTTGGTGGCTCACTCATGCAAAGAAAGGGGGCAGGTCTTTAAAAGCAGGACACGTCGTCCTTCCCCAGGATCTCCCTTTGATCCTCACAGATCACAAAGGACCTCATACAGGATCTGAGCTCTCTGCTTGGGTTCCAATTCAAATCGTTGATTCAGTGCCATTGAGGCATTAGCAGTCATTTAAGTTGAGTTCTGTATATTCCTTAAAAATGGTGTATTTTCAAACAGTCAGGAATAAGTGTCAAGCCTTTGATCACTCCAGAAATGCTGCAGTTAATGAGTTTGCTCCTCACACTTGATGGGAGTACAGCGGGAGACCCCCACGGGCTCAGGCCTTCAGTCAGATGTCACCTATGCTTGATCCCCGCTTTGTTAAATTCTTGAACTGGCAGCAGAGTGCATCCGCAAATAGTGATTTCTACAAATATGTTTCAGGAGATAAGCAGCCCCTGCAGTAAACTGGAGTTTCATGAATGCATCAATGAAATGCTGCTACACTTTCAATACTGAGTCCTGCACCCACTCTCCACACACTCACACCCTTACGAAATTATGTGGAGCACCTAGATTCAAAAATAGTTTGGAGGTTCCCAGGAGGACTGTTAGTTACACTGATTTTTTAATAACAACATCATCATAGCAGTCTGCCCAGTGGTCCTGTTTCTCACCCCCACCTTTTCCCCCCAGCACAGGTACTGGAGCCAGACCGCAGAGGCTTGAATCCGGGAGTCAGCACTTTCTAGTTATGAGATCTGGAGTAGTAAGTACTTCAAATGACATCTAGGATCTGCTTTAAAATTCTCCAACTGAAAAATAAAAGAGGGGCAGCGATGGAGTAGTGGATGGAACAAGATGGGCCAAATTCTGATGGTTTCTGAGGATGGGCAAAGGGAAGCTAATTCATTCTTTCATGTTTGTTTGAAAATTTAAAAGAACACTTTATAATTCTCTGGAATGTACACTATTTCCCAAGTCCTCCTTTCACAGAACTCTCTCCTCTCTTCCGGAGATATGTGGTAGAGAATACAGCAGGAATTCTATGCTCATTGTGCAGAACGATTTCTGTCAGGCTTCCCTGTCCCTACAGGCTGATGATGTAACAAGAGCGGCTGCTTCCTCCTCTGCCACCGCAGCTGCTCAGACCGAGGACATCACACTGCCTGGTGCACCTCACTGCGGTCCTTGCCTCTCACAGGCCAGGAAAGATACTAGGTGTCTGGACTATACCTCGCAGGGGTATATGATTTAGGACTGTACCTGAATTAGACAGCTATAATTTAGTGCCATTCTCAGTGTTTTCTCTGAGATTCCAGTCCCTCAAGACCTCCCGTTTCCAAAAGGGGAGAGAGATTGGAGGTGGGAGGAGGAGAAAACAAAAAGAAAAGGAATATACTGCATTCCATTTCAAGCACCAACACAGCTCCACTCTCTCCCGGTTGGCTGCAACAGCCAGAGTGAGCACCACCCCGGTGCCGCACCCACAGAGATGGCACAGATAAGGCGAGCTGCGGGGCTCCGCACACACGTGTTCTCTTCACCCTCCCCTCAACCTTTCACACATGGTTTCTGGCTGGAGCTCCGGCAGTGCCAACATAAATTGCTGGCCTCCCCAGCTTCTATGAACAGGACTGTCAGGGCTGCGTGTGATCACGTCACAATTGCATAGACTGGAGAAAGGCCGTTTACAAGGCTTTCCCCCAAATTATCAATTCTTAATTACACCTCAACAGAATATTGACATCTCTCTCATCACTGACAGATCCTATGAAATTCAGAGACTGTTTTCCTTCAGGTCTTTGAGAAACACTGAAAACTGAATATAATTTTATTACTCCTTTCATGTCTTCATCAGCTAACTTAACCGGGATCTGTCTTTTTAATTTCAAGTGTAAAAAATGAAATCAGTTGTGAGTTTTAGGGTAAGAATTTAATAATTATCACCAAAGGAAAGGTTAAAAATATATTTAAAGCCAGCTGATATCAGCATCAGAGTAAGAGAAAGTGCATGATGACAGTTCTGATTTTTACACTCTCTTGCTTTGCGCCTCTGAGGAGCGGCAATCCAATCTCTGCTCAGACTTGTGTGGAGGGTAGGATGTTCTGCACCCGCAGGACTGACACTGCCTCACGCCCTCTGGCTGCACAGGCCTCAGCTCCCTGGGCCGCAGACTTCAGGTCACAATGGCGAATGCGAACTGTTCTAAGAACAGCACTACGTCGCCGATGAGGCAGGACAGCGTTTACCTACCACTTGATATCCATTGAATACGAACAAGTACAAAATGATCTTCCTGGCATCTACCACGGTCACTATAGACTGAAGCATGTGTGGATTTCCATCCAGGCAGCATGCATGGACCGACGGCAGGTTCTGAAGACTGGAATACTGTCCCAGCCTTGGGCAAACCCCTCCCTCTGCATCTATGATTCTCTACCTCTTTCTAAGGGCGATTACTGTGCAAGCACTTTGTGAATGTAAAGCATTCCCACGTGAACCGGTTTGGGGTTACCCTCCATTTGTAAGAGTGCTCAGCCAGATCGGTAGATTCACTCTGGGGAAATGCCCATCTGTGGCAAAGGCAATATGCTCCCTAAATATTCTACCTGTTCCCTGACATTCCCCAGCCTGGGCATTAGTTTGGGCCATATGACAGTTCTGAGTAAGCTGTGGGCAGAAGTGACTTGGGTCACTTTTAGGCAAAGGATGGAAGAGCTGGTACGTGACCTTCTGGCTGTGTCCTTTCCTGTTGGGATGAAGGAGGGGACCATGAGTTGCAGATGCTGCAGCTACAAGATGTTAAAAGCTGCTGCCCTCAGTCTGGGTCCCTGAATGGCTGTGTGGGGCACACCAACACTGCCAACTCTTGCTGGGCATGTACAGTGAAAAAGAAACAAGCCTTTGTGTGTTAAGCCACACACAAAGATGGAAGATGGGGCTATTCTGAAGCATATCTTAGGTAAAATTAGTCCCTGAAGCATATCTTAGATAAAATTATATCTGAAGTTCAAAAACCTCAAAATTTTCACCTACCCAGCTTCAGAGGGCTCCAGATGCTGTGCTTCTGAAGCTTCCTCCCACGCTGGGAGCCGGGCAGGGCACTCCGCAGGGAACGTCTCCACCACAGCATGCTGGCAACCTGGCACGTCCCCACACAGGCCACGGAAGGCAAAGCAGAACCGCAGTCTGACCCGGGTCTTGGCAATTCCTCCCAAAGTGAAGGGAGACAAGCGGTCTTGTGGGCAGCTGCCAAGCAGCCATTTCTCACTTATGTTCCCTCATGTGGGGGTGGGGTGGGGGCTGCCACAAGACCGTTTCCCATGCACCACGCGCATTTTGGGTGAGCACAGGATTTCCACCTCCCTCCCTCCCCCACAGGGCACAGCTGCAGGCTTCTGTGTCTGTCAGACTACTTGGCTGTAACTGGGGGACGGCTCCCCCAGCGCAGTGACCCACCACCCAGACCACCTGCCGGCTGCTCCCTCTGCTTCAGAATCACCCTGTGTGGGGGGCTAAGGAGGTGGGGAACTGCTGCCCTGCTGGTCTGACTTCTGCTGTCTAAGTGATAAACGTGTGAATCCACCTGGACTCCTGTGTCCTTAGCGGCCAAGTTCCTGGAGCGTGGGGACCCAGGAGGGCAGCACGGCCACCAACCTGCTGCTGTGGATGCTTGACAACTGAACACAGTGCAGGTGCCTTCACGATAACCATCTGTGGTTCAGCCTCAGACAGTCTTGTGCTGGGACACCTCTCTCCTGCTTGGAGAATGAAGTGGGGTTCCAAACAGGCCAGCCCTCTGAAGGGACATTGAGGAGCAAATGAACCAGGCTGATTTCCTTTCCTTTTAATGTCTTCAACATTTTAATAAAGTTAGCAAAGTTAGAAGGCTCCAGCAAGGAACCCAGTTTGGCCACATGGGGTGACATTCTGTGTCTGACATGTGCTGACTGGTGCAACAGTAAGAGAATGCCAGTGCCCTGCCTAACACGCAGTGGGATGGTGTGTGGCATTTCCCACTTTTGCCGTTCCAATGAACCAGAAAAGTATATCACAAGGATGAATCGTTCCTTCCAAATCAATCAATGGTGATGCTAACACTAACTTTCCTGAACATTAATAAACATGAACGGTATACAAATTCATTCACTAACTGGTAGCCATCAGGAACTGTGTGAGAAAGGGTTTACAAAGATAAACAGCATTACATCTTTGGATGTAAACCAAGAGTTCTCCAAGATGGGCGATGTTTCCAACTTGGCAGCAAGATCCAGAAATAAATTCTGGTTTATAGGTCTGTGGATGTGAGATGATGTACAGGTAACTTTGTGACAGGTGAACCATCTGTGCTTGTTACAAAGGAGCAGCCCTACAGAGCTGTCTCGGTGGCAATCACACAGCAAGGCCATGCCCTATGGACCACCAAGAATGGCGGCAGAGTTTTGCTTCTCTCAAGTTTACAAATATCCTAGTGAGAGTCAAAATCAACAGGACAAATTTTGATGGTTGCCAGGGAGAGATTTTCTCAGAAAGAGAAAGGGGAAAAAATGCCTCATATTATTTCTAGAAGGAAGACATCATTTCTTTATAGGACTTGGAAATATGTTGCTCTTAAGATGATTTTGAGCAAAGACTGATGAGTAGAAATCTGTGCTTTTAATGAAAATGATGGCAATAGAAGAAATGCTGCAGGCCAGTGAAACCACAGTGCACATGGCTTCCAATCCTCATGCTTTCCTCAGGGCAATAGCCTGGTGTTCTAAGCAGAAACTGCTAGAACTAATTAAAAAGAAACAGTAAAGTGCCATCCTTCTTATCATTGTCTCCACCACATATGTTGATCTGGGCCTCTCTCCATGCCAGACATGATGCCAGGCAGAAAGGGCACAAAGGAGGAGAGGATACATGTCTGATCAATCAGTGCCTCGGCAGTGTTACTGCCTTGAAGGTCCATTTTCTTACAACTTTCTTGGTTTCTACAGTAACGAGTAGGGCTCAATTAAAAGTTTCTGGGCTTTGACAATCATCAAAATAATAATTGATTCAGGCAAGGATTCTCCATGGATGTCAAATTATTGGGTCAGAGTTTGGAAGACAACAAGGGAGTCACATAGTTTTCAAAGAATTACCCCTTAGGGTGCTTATTAAATACAAAAAGGGAAAAGAGTAAATTTTGCAATGGAGAAATCTGGTGGGTACCATTTTCCCCAAGGGATTAAACTCAGCATCAGCAGTAATGGGACAAGCATTATTCTGGTTCCTGATGTGGTACAATGTGAAAGACAAAATATTCCCCATGTGGTATGTCTGCAAAATTAACTAACTTGAATATAATGATAAGGAAGCAAGCAGACAAATCCAAATTGTGACACTGGGCAGGACTTTTTTAATACTGCACTGAAGTGTTTAGACTCTTCTATAGTAAAAGAACTAAAGGCAATGCAGGAGTGTTCAGCAAACCAAACAGCTGTACCGATAAGTAAGTGAATTGCTGGGGAAATTAAATAAGGACTGGGTATTCAGTGGCATTATTGTATAGGCACCAAACTCCCGAGGACTTAACAGTTTTGTGATTATAGAGGGACAAGTCCTTGTTCAAAGATGACAACGCTCAACAACTGAGAGGTGGAAGTGCGTGATATTCGCAACTTACTTTCAAATAGTTTAGAGAAAAGAAATGCATGTGAACAGATGTACATACATACATATGGGAGGAGACACAAAGTAAAAATTGTAAAGTGTTCACAATCGGTAAATTCAGAAGAAGTGTATATGGGTGTGCATCTTTCTATTCTCACAAGTCTTCATCTTAATCTGAAACTTTTCATTTAAAAAAGTGTGGAGAAAAGAAAAGAAAAAAACAGCAACCAGCTGAGCTTGTGTTAAGTTGTGCATCATGGAAAACAGAAATACTCAGGAGTCACTTGGCCGAAGACTGTGCTCCAGGGTCCGCGAGCCCCTCTCTGACGGGGGTGGGGGAGGGCCTCATCTGAAGCATGGGACCATCCAGGAAGTGCATTCCTAGTTTGAAATGGTTCAAGATGCTTCAAGTACCACACCCAAAGAGATTCATCTGTTTCACTGTACTGCAGACTTAAAACCACCATGCTTCAGCAAATGGACAACTTCTCATTTGTTATTTAGGCCAGTGAAAACCAGCAGAGATTTCTACAACTGACATGGCAGGAACTGCTCAGTAACTTGAGAAACAATGTGGGTGAGCGTGCCTACATCCTTGAACATAGTCTCAATCAAGCTCTGGCTGCAGTGGGAACTTAAACGAGAGTTGAAGATTTTCTTTTGAATTATGAGTTCTCTGCTGAATAGTCAATACCATACACCTTAAAATTCTGGCAGAAGTCCGCATATGGAAATATGTCAGTCTAAAGATGATTTTGAGCAAAGACTGGTGAGTAGAAATCTGTGCTTTTTCAAGTCATGAATTCTTTGTAAGTAATATTTTGGTATCTAATGAGAAAAACCAGGAGATGTTACTCGTACACAAAGAAATGATGACTCAAGGTCCATCCCTCCGCTGTCTCTCACTGCTCTTTGGCAAAGCCCTTGGCACCTGGCGGGGATGCCCACCTGTGTCTGTCCTAGAGCCCCATCTCACCCGAGAGCTCTGCGTCCAGCCAAGGCTCTCGTGCTCAGGGGGTCTCTTTTCCTTATTATTATCAACCAGCCTTTCCAGCTGTGTCTACATGGCGCTGGATCAGATCCATATAGCAAAGTGTTTACTTTTCTTTACAGATTGTCTAGTACTAACATTATAACAAAAGGCCTTTACAACAAAGGGCCAATACCAACACAAAATTTGTGAAGTTAAACAAAATCAAATTTCTTTATTAGACAGCTAAAAATAATATTCCTACTAAATTTGTACAAGATTAAAATAACTCTTCCCTCATCTTTCACTGTTCAATACTAGTACAAACAAACAGTTACTCCTGGGAAAAACGTTGATATTGAAGACAGTTACCTCTCCTTCCTCCAAACTCTAAAGAATCGGTACATCCATTTCCCTTCCCACATGCCCCAACCCCAGGCTCTAGATGGCCTAAGGCATGAGGTTGGCATTATGTAAATTAATAATCTGTCACATTTTCATACTGTAAGTTTTATTGAACACTATGAAACACATATTTCAAGTATCAATGTATCTGATGTCAGTGTAGATAGAACCGGAAAATATCCTTTTAATCAACGTATGTAAAAATATTTTTGACAGCTCACCGCAAACCCATATTTTCCCAAATACATAAACACAGAATACACAACATTTCAAAACATTCAAATTATGTGGCTAAATGTTTGCCTCTCCATCAAAAATTTAGGGCATAGCCTCCACACAAAAAGCTTAGAAGTCCGCACTCCAAAGCTCAGCTCACACATTTCTCCTGTGCGGTCTCCAGTCTGTCAAACATATGTATATAATTGTTCCTCTAAGACCAACTCTTCAAAAGCTAGTGTGCATGAATCAACGCTCTATCCATGCTCCCCTCGGTTTACCCGGGTCCTCTGGTGGTGCAGCCTGTGGGCCTGTCTCCAGCGGGAAGGAAACACGGGGTCTCAGGAGTGTACACTGGATCTGTGCACGGGAGCTGAGGGGTCAGTCAGTGTGGACTCACGCCTTCGTGGAGGAAGCACGACTGAGATGCGCATGGATGGAGGGGGATCTGGTGAGATGAAGGCTGTGAAAGGACAGAAGGACCGCAGCATGGGGTGCCTGCGGGGAAGGGAGGCGCCCCAGGATGAGGAGGGTTAAGGCGTGGTAGAAAAGTACCTGCTGCCAGGGCGGTAGGTGCCAATAACATGAAAGCCCTACAAGGAAAGCAGGGCAGGAGCCATGTCCTGGGGTAAGAAAGATGGGCCACGGGCAAGATTTATATAAGAAAGGGGCTTGGGAACAACATTACCAAACACTAGATCATCGGCGATGCTGACCTGGAGAGCTAAACATGACCCTGCCTTAATGTGGCCGTTACACAGCACATGATTTTTTGTTTCCCTTCTTTCTCTTCAACCAGAGAGATTTTGTGGAAGAAAAAGAAGGAGAGGTTTAAGGGGAAGACCACACTGAGTGCAACAATAGTCAAAGATCCAAAGCATTCCTTACCCATCAAAGAAAATCTTTCATTTGGATTTTCATTTGGAACTCATTTCATAGCTTTGCATCACAGATCTGGTAGTGTGGAGCAGAAAGCAATAGTATTTAAAATAAGAACACAGGTTATAGATGCCAGCTATGCTCCTCGGGGCTTGCAAAATGACATATTATTAGATTTAAAGCAGAAAAAATAAGCAAATGAAAATTTCTGATCTTTCCATTTCAGTGATCAATGATGAAGCATTTGGACTCCATTTGAACAACAAAAATAAAAGGTCTCTGGATGACAATCATCTCATTCAAGTGGATTTTCAGGAGACAATGAAATGACAGGGCCTCCATGTAAATGCCACCAAAGCCCCAGGAATCTGAGAGAAAAACAACCAGTCAGGAAAATTGGCTCTCAGTGGTCAGACGCAGCAGCAGTGATTCCCAGCAATTCCATTCTCACCTTTTCTTGGAATAACAAACTCTGGAAAGAGAGAAGGCGTGCGGTGCTCTGCTGACATGGCAATGGGAAAAATCTCAGCCAGCAGCGACAGGACTGACTGGGCAGATTGGCGGCCGGCAGCCCTGGGACCCAAGCCAACAGCAAGCTCCAAGCTTGAGGGAGGCTCACCTGGGCATCTTCAGAAGACAGACCGACCATGAGACTCAAGACCACAGTCAGACGGCAACTAGAAAAAGGGCAGCTAGTGTCAAAAACATCTGCTGTAGTTCTGAACCTTCCTTGAAGCTTCCAAAACCTCTGTTTTCATTTAATGCTATTGGCCTCTGAACTGTTCAGACACAGAGTTTTATGAATGGTGATGGGGAAAGGGGGTGGTGAGGCCAGGCTGAAATATGGCAGCATGGCTATTCTGTGCTATCGGTCTGGGAGGACACTTGGAAGCTGAAGGTGGTGACAGGCCAGTGGTGATGAAATTGAAACTCTATCTCCAGGCTGATCTGTGTAAACTGGGACTGCAAGGGAGAGACTCTTCTTAAATACTTCCAAGTTTGGAGTCTACACACACACCCCATGTTCATTCACTTACACCAAGGGCTGGGATGTTCCTTATGATTAAAATACATTCTCTTCACTCAGTTGACTCATAAATCTAATGTAGTATGTTTAAAAATGATGTAAAGTTAGAAATCATTGAATTTTTCTTTTGTTTGGTGTTATTATAGAGTTTTCTTTCTTTTTTGATCACCAAACAGTTCCAATTCTGGACTACAAAGCAATCTGTAAAAGTCAACCTTCTTTATTTCTAACCCTTCATACAAAGTTATTCATCCAGGAAAAAGAAGTGGGTGACCGTTGACTGCAAGAATCGGTGCAATCACCCCAGATGTGAGTATGAACAGCTATTGCATGGATGGTGTCAAGTGGTTCTCAAAGTGGTTCAGGGGCCTCAGATGGTTTCTGAGACCCATTCGGGAGGCCCATGAAGTCAGTCTATCTTCTAATCATACTAGGATGTTATCTGCCTTTTTCGCTCTCATGCTTCACAACTGTAGACTTTTCCAGAGGCTATGTGCCTCCGGATGAAGTCAGCGCTCTACAGCTAATGGAATGTGTGCTTGTATATTCAGGTACTTCAAAAATTCCCAATTGTATTTTATAAATTCTCACTTATTAATCACACAATAAACATTGATAGATATACTGCACCTGAACAAGAGCTTTTTGGAGTCTTCAAAAACTTTAAATGTAAAGGAGTTCTGAGACCAAACTTTTATTAGACACAGGGGTCTTCTTCAGAGAGTCCTTTCATTCAAAATCTTACTAACTAGTAACTTAGTAATGTGGAACCATGCAAGCAGCTGGGTGTTTAAAAAATTAAAAATGTAAATATCCTTAACCTTTTTTTTTACTTGAGTGGTAGAATTTTAGTGATCTCTAGCTCTCACCAGTAGCCTGGCCTTTTCCTTCCCTGGAATTACATTTGAGAAGGAATTCATCTCATTCAACATCCACTATTCCTCCATTCTGCATTTGCAAGGAAACCTTTTTTCTGAAACCCCACCACGACTGTCACTCACTGAGCCTCTTAATCACATACCTCCTGGCCTGTTAACTTCTCCCCAGTGTGGTGATCACTTCCACTTCTTTTACTCATTTTCGATTATTTATAACCTATGTACTTTTTCAAATTTGTAGTGATCTATTTCAAAAGATGCGTGTTACTGCCTCTCCTATGATGTCCTTCCCACAGCTCCCCACCTGGCCAGTGGAAGGACTCCCACGTGCTGGGTCTGGTCTGCGTCTTCTCCCTCCACAGAGGTAGGTGTGGGCTTGGTGGTGTACAGCTTCTGTTCAACTACAGGGTTTGTTTACAGGGTTTCAACCCACCAAGACTGTGAGATTTATAGGGTTTTTTTCCCCCTTTCCTTTAAGACTAGCACAGAGAATATGTTTGATGATTGAACTGAATATGGGGCTGTTAATTTAGAAATTAAAAAGTTGAGAGATAAAGGGAAGCAAATGAACAAAATCATGAAGCTACAATTACTGTGTATAATACATTAAATCTGATTCTGAACTTCCTGAAGGCTAAGATAGAAAATAGAGGTTTGACTTCATTGGTTCCAGGCCCCCACCTACTAGAATAGGTACTTAATCAATACTCCTCGTAAACTAATGCCTCTTCTCAGAGGACAAAGTTTGACTTTCTGTTCAGTGGTATACTGGACATCACTGAAGACGCACCTCAAGACACGCCGGAGGTCTGAAGAAGCCCCCAACACCCATTCCTATATACAGAATGGAATTTCCCATATCCCCGTCATTCCCTTCATTAGAGTTTAATGACAAAAACAAAGTTACTTCACCAAAGGAAATGAGAGAAACTTAAGAGAATTCAGTTTATTGAGAAGGAAATACATCAAGTTTAGAAAGTGGACTAAATAGTGAGGGGGATTAAAAACTGAAGTTGAAAAATAAGGGATTTCATTAGATTTTTTTGACCTTTTTGTATGAAATTTTTTCTCAATTCCTTTTCCTTTACTATACAATTATTAGGCAATCTCTCACTATATACTAATAATATTTAAATAAAGCTTGCATTTTTCAGGCATTACAATACAAAGCCTACTAGTCTACTCCTTACATGTCAATAAGCAGAGTACAAAGCTGATACCAAATTCTTCTGACTGGCTACCACAAAAAAAAAATAAAAATATTTACTTGTAAAATTTAATTCTAAAATTATACCAATTACTTATGAAACATGTGCTACCTTGTTATTTCAGACCAGGATCTGTTTCCCCAAATACATGTATCTTTCACTCAAACACCAATGACCCACAAATCTCAATTTCCATTCACTGCTCCCACTCATTAAAAATCTTGGGGTGTGGGGAGGGGTCAATGAGAATGTAATAAGAGAAAACCACACATTTCAAGTTTTGTTAAAAAATGTAAAGGCAGGTGGACAGCTACATGCAAGAGAATGAAGCTGGATTATTGTCTAACCCCATACACAAAAGTAAACTCAAAATGGATTACAGACCTGAATGTAAGTCATGAAACCATAAAACTCTTAGAAGAAAACATAGGCAAAAATCTCCTGAATATAAACATGAGCAACTTTTTCCTGAACGTTATCTCCTCAGGCAAGGGAAACAAAATAAAAATGAACAAATGGGACTACATCAAGCTCAAAAGCTTCTGTACAGTGAAGGACACCATCAGCAGAACAAAAGGCATCCTACAGTATGGGAGAATATATTCGTAAATGACATATACAACAAGTGGTTAACATCCAGAATATATAAAAAACTCAAATACCTCAATACCCAAAAAGCAAATAACCCTGTTAAAGAATGGGTGGAGGATATGAACAGACAGTTCTCCAAAAAATAAATTCAGGTGGCCAACAGGCACATGAAAAGATGCTCCATATCACTAAAGATCAGGGAAATGCAAATTAAAACCACAATAAGCTATCACCTCACACCAGTTAGGATGGCCAACACAGAAAAGACTAGGAACAACAAATGCTGGTGAGCATGTGGAGAAAGGGGAACCCTCCTACACTGCTGGTGGGAATGTAAGCTAGTTCAACCATTTTGGAAAGCAGTATGGAGGTTCCTCAAAAAACTAAAAATAGAAATACCATTCAACCTGGAAATTCCACTCCTAGGAATTTACCCAAAGAAAACAACTTCTCAGATTCAAGAAGACATATGCACCCCTATGTTTACGGCAGCACTATTTACAACGGCCAAGATATGGAAGCAACCTAAGTGTCCACCAGTAGATGAATGGATAAAGAAGATGTGGTACATACACGCAATGGAATACTATTCAGCCATAAGAAAGAAACAAATCCTACCATTTGCAACAACATGGATGGAGCTGGAGGGTATTATGCTTAGTGAAATAAGTCAGGCAGAGGAAGACAAGTGCCAGATGATTTCCCTCATTTGTGGAGTATAAGAACAAAGCAAAACTGAAGGAACAAAAATAGCAGCAGACTCACAGACTCCAAGAAGGGACTAGAGGTTACCAAAGGGAAGGGGTGTGGGAGGGCAGGTGGGGAGGGAGGGAGAAGGGGATTGAGGGGTATTATGTTTAGTACACGTGGTGAGGGGGATCACGAGGAAAACAGTGTAGCACCGAGAATGCAAATAGTGACTATGGCATCTTGCTGCACTGATGGACAGTGACTGCCTTGGGGTTTGGGGGGGGCACTTGATAATATGGGTGAATGTAGTAACCACATTTTTTCCTGCAAAACCTTCATAAGAGTGTATATCAATAATACCTTAATAAAAAATTTAAAAGGGGGTGGCATTTTTATAGTGTGTTTACTGCACTGTTGAGGAGAGAGGGTAAAAGAAGTGCTGTGGAAACTGGGAACTCGGGAGTAGAAACTTAATGTGTTAGGAAGCGACAGTGTATTTCATCCCGATCAAGCTCCCATGTGAGGAAAGGTCTGCACTGGGGCAGGGCAGGAGAGGAGCAGAGGGACAAGGGGCATGTGGGATCAGAGCTTCTGCTTGCACATCTGTACAAATGTAATTACACAAGGGCAACTAAACTACCATTCTTTTTAGAAAAGAACTGTTTTAAAAAGTAGCAGAATATACGCCGTTTCTGACTTTTGGAATTATAAGCACGGGAAAAGATGGAAGAGATTTAAAAGGGACAATATCTGATGTTGCACAGAGAAAGATTTTGTCTATGGCAACGTTTGCTATAAAATTTTTTAAGATTAATATCCCATGAGCTCCACTTCTAAGAATATATTCAGGAGAAACATATACAGATATTCCAGGAGATATGAGCAATGTTTTCAGCAGGACTGGGGAAGAAAAAAAACCAAGAAATGCCCATCAACAATGATGGGTGAGTTTATTCTGTACACACACATTCATAGACAATAAAATCTTGCAACCAGTAAAACAAAGTAGGGAGACGGGTTCTGAATGTTCATTCCTGGCTTGGTGGGCAGAGTTTATTTGGGAAGCAAAGCTAGTAAGAGGTTCTTTTTACAAGTCAGAGCATTTCAAGGATGTAATCAAATGAGTTCAAAAAGGAATCCCACTTCATCATGAATTATACAATTTAGTTTTTAAAAAGAAGCTTAAATTTCACATATAAATGTGACAGGGGTAGATCCCTTGTTTTTTGTTAAAAACATAGTGTCCTTTTTGCTGGGCTTCCGTAAATACTTAAACTCATATCCCTCAGTCTCTTAACACAACCTCTTTAATAAAAAAGACACGGCCATCAAGAAAGGAGAGCAGTAAACTCCAGGCACTCACTACCTATGGAGACACTAAATTAACAATAATATACAAAGAAAAAATTATTTAGGAATCTACATAAAACTAGTCCAAATGCTGCAGCTCTCAAATGACTACCCCCAAAACAGTGAGACAAAAAAATGTATGAAAGTTCATAACAATTTGCAGTAAATCGAGTGCTGGTACCCTGAAAAGACTGACAAAATTGAAAAACCCATAGCAAGATTAATGAGAAATCCCAAGAGAATACTCAACTATGTCTGATGGATGATGTAAAAATCAACAACAAAACAACTGTAAACCATCTTCGTTCCTCTCACAGAAGATCATTGGCCTGAATCGGGCTCTGGGGACCTCAGTCATTTTAGAGGAGTCAGAATAAGAGGACCCAAAGCCTGAACTTGCCAAGCGGACTCTGTTTGCGAAGGCACTGTTCAGCATGCCCCTGGCTCCAGAACAATGCTGGGATGACCCCTGCTGAGGGACCAGGGGTCACTGACAGGAGACCGAGGACAGAAGCTCACTGCCTGCGCTCACCAAGAAAACACCACGTTCAAAGATGAAACAGCCGCCATCACTGGAGCATCTATCTTGTCTCCTGGGCCTTCAAACATTAAATGGACACATTTTAATACTACGGCTCCAACCGATTTTCTGTGTGAGATCACATACAGAGGAATCAGACTAATTTGAGATTATACGTCCGCTGTCCTTTCCTATGAAATGTCTCTTCCTATTTCTAATTCTTCTTCTTCTATGACAAATGCCAAGATGTCAAAATGATCCCTGTTAAGTATGCGAAGTGCCAGGAACCTGGGATCATGGGGTGCTGTTTCCCCATGCCTGGGTGAGCTCTGTTGTCAGTGCTGAATGTAAGGGATACATGTGCCCAAAGGTCATGGAATTTGGGTTCCTTTGAATGAGAGGGAAGCAGCTCCATGGGCTGCACTGTTTGCACAAGAAGCTATCATATCAGTCCCTGCTGCCACCTATGGGTGGGTATGCAGAGAGCTGGTGTGAGGAGAGCAGTAGATCCGTCCAGATCCTTCCCTGACGCTGGGAATGACATGACAAAGTCAGCACCCTGTGCTCCAACCAGTGTGGTTGGTGAGAGGCCAGCAGGACAAGGTGCCAGAGGATGACACCAAGTCCCCATTTTGTCTTTTACAGCCAACTGACTCAGTAAAATAACTTTTATTGAGCACCCACTGTGTACACAGAGCAGTCAGGACTTTCATAGACTCTCTGCTAGTCTTCAAAACAATATCAAAAAGTGGTTATTATTACCACGATGAGGATATGGGCGCGTTGGAAGTACTATTTGCTTAAGATCACAAAGCCACAGTGAAGTAGAGTCAGGGTCTGAACTCAGATCGTTGTCACTTCTCACTGTTGTGCTTCATCTCTGAGTCCTCTTTTCCTCTCTTAGAAAATAAGGAGGGTAACCTCATGGGTGTGAGGGTCAGATGGAGAAGGAAGAGCATGTATAACAGGCTTGGCCGCTGCAAAGATGCGGCAGGTGGGGGGGCGGGTGAGCGTGACTGTCAGTTGTGGTTCCATCTGCCATTGGTTTCTGACATTGATGTCTGTATAGCTACAATTAGGTGGCTGTTGATGGGCACCTATATAGGTCAGATGTCCTATAAAATGCTCTCTATTTCCCTTTCTATGAAGCAGAAGAATCACTGATTCTGGGCTTCCTTTCTGCCTCAAATGACTAGGGAGACAAGAAGTCCATTCCATTGTTGGACAAAGAGCAGTCATTCTCACCATCCCCAGACTACATGAGGGAGACACAGTTAATGGGAAAATCCAAATTTTGATGAATAAGAAAGACCTGGGACATAGTATCTCCACCTTCTCATCACCAAATGGGACTCAATGTGACTGAGAACAGAATCATCCTTTTTTTTTTTTTTTTTTTTTTTATCAAATCCAGATATCTCCATCCAACACAGAGTGATTTACAACACTTCATTCCAATCTCTCTGCAAGAGTGGCTCCTGGCTTGGCTATCAGACACCCTCCAAGCAGTTCCTCAGTTTTATACAAACATCTGTGTCCCTTAAGCTCATGCACTCCATTGATTCATATGAACAAGAACAGGGAGGATCATCCTGGCCATCTTCCACTGGACTTACCGTGTCACTGACAGTCTGATGCAGTGCTGTTTGGGGGCATCCTCCACTCAAGCCGTCAGCCCACTCCACGCAGAGGAGGTAGGAAGCCAGGCGCCTGAGTGGATCCAAGCAGTGGTGATTGTGTTTAACCAGCATGGGTATTCTGGGTCAGCAGTCATAGCAACTGATCCTAGGTGGGTCCCCAAAGGGTCCCATACATCCAAAATGGAGGGGGAAGTGGACAAGGTTCACACACAGTGGCCGTTTTTGGTGGGCAAGATGGCACTGTGCAATTTTGAGTCTTATCACTTATACTTGAAATCAACCTGATGCATTCATGATTTCTCTGTATTCCTGATTCGTCTTTGTCTGACTCTGTGTCCCTCTGTCCTCTCATTCTTTTATGCCTTTGTTGCTCTGTCTCTCTGATGTTCTGACTCCCAATTGTGAAGAGCCCAGGAATGAGTCGGACTTGGATTTTTACACTGCTTTTCCCCTTAGCAGTCTGTGATCTTGACATGTCTCTGAACGTCAGTTTCCCCATCTTTAAAATGGAGACAGTAATAATGATCTTGTTGAGTTGCCATGAGGATAAAAATGAAACAAAGTATATAAAGCAGACAACTCTGTTCCTGGCTCATAACGAGTGCTCAATAAATATTAGTTCCCTCCCCCATCCCCAGTGCCCTTTGCCCTCATGATAGATTAGAATTCCACCAATCTGTTGGCTTTCTTCTAGTGTGGCTTGCCCTTGACCCATTTTCAGGTCAGCCAATGGAGCCAGAACTGGCTGAAACCATTTTTCATCTCATTGCCTTTATTCCAGCAGTTTCACGTGGCCTCTTGCTGTAAATCAGTCCGGGAAAATAAATGTCCCCAATCCATTAGTGACTTTCCACAAGCCAATTTGAGCCACAAACCGGGCAAGGCTTGTTAATGGCCACTTAAATACAGTCCTGCATCCCAGCCTGGGGAGCCTCAGCCTCAAATCCTGCCAGTTCCTGTCCCAGACAAGCTCCACTGTGATAAGACTGCTGGTGGCAAAGGCCGAAGACTGACCCTTAAGGTTAGGGGAACCACGTACCCTGGTTTGCCTAGAACAGTCCCCTTCCCTGCTGCTGTCCTGGGGGAATTATTAGCAGTGCCCCTGTACTGTCAAAAGAGTTCCAGTTTGAAGGGGAACCTACAGAGAGCCTATAGAAACCAAGAGTAATAGTTGAAATAGTAATAGCTATCATTTTGACTAGGAGCCAGGCATCATTGAAAAGGTCTTTACGTCTGTATCTCATTTAAACTCCATTACCACACTCTGAAGGGAGGTGCTATTATTATCGCCATTTTATAGACCAGGAAACTGAGGTTTAGAGGAGTAAGTGGCACATTCAAGGTCACAGGGGCGCTCACTCTGCCTCACTCGGATCCCTTTCCCTGGGCAGTGCACCCATCTTCCAGCTGCTCGTAGTGCTGGCCACTTAAGGCTCAGAGTGGTCCCCTCGCCTCCCCACTGGCCTCCTTCCAAGGGGAACTGCTGTCTGTCAAACAGAAGCCATCTCCACTTGAGAGGCTCCAGGCCCCCACTCAGGAGGCAGCCCACAGCCCATAACTGGGAGGGGGTACAGGGGCACAAAAGGCTCCCTGCATTGCTTGGAGGTTAGATCGACTCCATGGTACAACTCATGCTCCAAGACGCCTGGTGGGATCCAGCTGAGACCACATCCTTGTTGAGCTCCTGCCCTGCCCTGTCCTGCTTCCCGTGCCCCCATTCTTCTAAAAGCACCCCCCTAAAAAAGCATTGCTGTCTCAGGCTCTGCCTCCGGGGGACCAGACCCAAGACATCCCATTAGCAAGTGGTAGAGCTGGGACTCATGCCTGGAAGGTCTCACTCTTCACCACTAGGCAGATGTGACATGATAGTGCCTATAGCATATATATGATTAAAATGTGTCATAGAGGCATAAATATGACGATACAAGAAGCCACAGCAACCACTTAGTTCCGGTGTCTCTCTTGCATCTGATCCCCTCAACACCATGAGCTTCATCCTATTGTCCCCACTTTGTAATTGAGGCACAGAAAGCTTGCAGAGATTAAGAGCGATGTCCACCGTGTTTATACCGATAGAAAGCAGTGGGGCTTGGGCTGACATCCGGCTCCATTTTTCTCCAAAGGCCACATGCTTTTTCCACTTGGCCACTTAAATCATTTGCTGTGTAAATTGTTCAAAGAATGGTTGGTGAAATGGGTCTGATGGTTCCGCCATCAAAGCTGATGCTCTTGGAACAATTTAGACAGAAGACTCTGCTATCCCCCACACCCCACATGCTTCACAGTGGTCCGTCTTGAACTGCATGTCTCCACGTTTGGGGGAAAAGTCATATTACTTAGGGAACAGCCAGGGAATGTTTCCCTAAGTCAGCATAAAAAGATCAAAGGAGCCGTATTCATTGAAGAAAGGAAGGCAAGCAGGTTTACATGCCACAGGTCCAGAGGGGTAAATCACATTCTTATGGCTTTTCCATGGAGGAAAATAAAATGGAATAAAAGGAAAACTGCAGAGCTTTAAGGAGAGACAGAACAGGACTCTAATCTGGACTCTACTATCCGTGTGATGTTTTTGGGAAATTAGTCAACACCTCCAAGCCTCAATTTGCTATGCCGTAACACTTACCTCATTGGGCCATAAATGAAAGGGGGCAAATGAGGTAAAATATGTATTTCCCCCCCCGGCTCTTCCATTTCTGTAAAGTTTATAGAGTAACCATGTTGAACCCTCATTCCAGGTCTGAATGATACTAGTTCACTTGGACTCTGCTTTATTCCCAAGCAAAAAGCATATTCTATTTGATGATAAAAGGTTTCTATTAGAAAAGAGAGAGCAGATAAAAGGGAGACCTTTATCCAGGAGGCTATCAGCTGATGCATAAAAATATGGAATGAGGCACGCTGGCTCCCAAGGCTACGCTGACAATCAATGGGCATCTCTGGCCAGCCAGTCTCAGCCCAGTGGAGGAGGAAGGGCCCAGCGGGCAATCTTCACAAACCTATTCCAATCTCTTCTTGCAAAACCAATTAAGTCTGCTTCCAGGTTGGAGAAATGAAAATCAGTCTGAGCCCTTTGCAATACCATATTCCAAATGCTTTCCCGTGCCTGCTTTGAGTTCTGAACAACCAGGGTGGAGGGTCTGCACTGATTCCATTGGGTGCGTGCGGGTGTGTGTGTACAGCTCCTATGAAGGCTTAAGTGTCTGGCTTTGAAAATCAGTCTCCTGGCCTTCATCTTGACATTCATTACTTCAAAATGCTTCAGTTCCTATCGGTATTTATGCAGTTAACATAAGGCTGGAGAACCCAGACCTATCCACAATACAAATGATACTCTTTTCTTTAAAAAGTAGCTTTAACACTTTTATTCTCTGAATATATACTCTGATGGAGCCCCAGAATCCAATCCTCAATTTGAATGGAGGGCTTTATATATCGCTATATAAGGATATGTTAAACTATATATATTTTACATATAAGGAGAATTATCAATACATGGTTTAATTTACCTAAGCAAACATTCTTCCACCAGTGAATAAAGAAAAATAATGACTCCACAATCCCCTTCCAAGCATCTTTTCTCAGTCCATCCATTCAGCAAGCACTTGTTTAGGACATTTCATGTGCCAAGTATTGTGCTGGGCATTGGGGATTTATTGGTGAAAAGGGCAGGTGTGAGCTCTGCCTTCTGGGTCAGTTTGGGTCCACAAGTTTGTTTCTGTTAAAACAATAGAACTGTATAGGATCCCCTAGTTTGCAAAAGCCTCTTCCCTTAACCTGAATTCCCCAGGGAGAGGCTCAAGGGTCTGTTTCGAGTCCATCCTGACCAGCCATGTACATGAGGAGCCGGCCAGAGATCAGCGCCTGCCTCTCTCGCCCCCTGCCTTGCAGTCTGGCAAATCAAACGTGTACCTGCTCTTGCCGGAAAGAGGGGGGGGATCTCCTGGCATTTTTTCTTGCCTCTAGATACATTCCCAGATTCCTGGTTTGGGGGGTGGAGGTCTAGCCTGGGAACTGGTGATTTGGCTGCTGCTTTAGGGAGCAGAGTCTGTTGGGGGCTTTAAAACACGGAGGTAAGGATAGGCCCATATCACTGTGCTGACAGCAAGTCCCCCATAGGAGCTTCCTGTGCTGCTGGATGCAGAACTCAGTGCGGGGTCCAGTGAACCCCAGGGGTGAGCCCTCCCTCCCCAGAACTTCAGGGAAATGACCATATAGTGACAGCACACACACAGAGGCTTAAACACTCCAGAGGAATCCCAGTGGGGCAGGGAGGAGTGGGGAATGAGCTCCTTCCCAAACGGGAGCAGGAGTTCTGAGAAGATTATCCCTGTTTTGTTTGTTTTTGTTTGTCCTCTTGGGAGAAACCCAGAAGATGCTAGTGGGGAAGAGGGAGCCTTGGCCTCACCCCTCCCAGGCTCAGATGCTTGGTACCGCCACTCTGTCCCCACACAGGGCCACCTGGAGGAAAGTGTGCAGGAGCAGGGAGGAGGCACAGTCTCCCCAGCCCTGCACTCCGGCCCTGGCCTTACAAAGATCCAGGACCAAATCCTGGCCATGCCACTTAGTGGCGGCCGAGGGATCGTGGGCAGAGGACTCCCTCTCGGCCCTGCTTCCATCGCCTGTAACAGGGATAACGGTGGTACCTAAGTCACTGGGTCCCAGGAAGTATTAAATAAGATCACACACAGAAAACTCTAAAAACGGCGTCCGTATGCAGGAAGCCGACAGTTAGGATTTTTTAACCATGTTATGGTCAGACCCCCTCTCCTGGCAGCTGAGCTGTCCTACCCCACCGAGCGCTCCGTCGGCGCAACCTTCCAGACCTGGAGCACCGGGTGCCACCGCCCACCGCTCTCCTCCGCGCGCAGGAGCTTGGTCCCCCACGGTGCCCCCGGATGCGGCTTGGGGAGGGCGACTGCCGGCTTCTAGCATCCTCCGCGCAGGACGGGCCGCGCGGAGACTGAGACGCCCGGGGCGCGCGGAGGAGGGGAGCGCCCCCAGGCCCCTCCAGGGGCAGCGTGCCCTCCGCGGCGCTGCCAACTCCCCACCCCCACCCTCACCCCCACCCCGGGCGCCGAATGCGCGGAAAATCGAGCAAGCGAGTAAGGCGCGGATATTGGACCGGGCTTTGACGCGGATCTTGGGCTCGCCGTCCTGCGGCTCGGGCATGGCCTTCCTGGTGACCCGCAGCTTGCTGAGCCCCCCGAAGCCGGCCAGCACCACAGCACACATCTCCTGGGCGTCCCCGAGGCGGTGAGAGCCGCCGCCGCCGCCCTCCGCCGGCTCCTTGCCTGCCTCCTTCTCGATCATTTGCTCCGTCCCCTTCGCCTTCTCCACGCCTTCCTTGGCCGTGGTGCGCGGGGTCGCGGGGCTCACGGGCTGCGGCGGCTGCTGCGCGGGGCTTGGGGCACGCCTCCCGCGGGTTCCTCCTGTAATGTGGGGTGCTCGGCGGTGCAATGGCTGCAACCTCCGCGAGCCGCGCGAGGGCCACAGTCTCCGCCGTAAACCTGGCAAGAGCCGGGCGCCCGTGTGCCCCACCCCCGCACCCCACCTCTCTTCCCTGCCCGAGGGAAGCCGCAACTCCAGCTCCTGAACCAGTCTCAGGTCGGGATCGCAGCCCCAGAGCCCATAGGTGGCCCAAGACTCGTGAATAAAACGCGCAGGGAGGACGCCGTCTTCTCCGGCGTGGACGCACTACTCGGTTATATACGGCGCGGGCTTGGCGCCTTGAAATGGACAGAGATGAATGCCTGGGCCTGGAGGACGCCTCCCGCGACCAGGCTGCCTCCTCTCCCCACCACATCTGCGGGGCGGGAGGGATGGACGGGAAATGCAGCAGGTCTCGCTGGAGGGCGGAGAGGTTGGGGAAGCGGGAAACTAGAAATCCCACTCACCACCCTGAAGGGCCCAAGCCCAGGGTCTCGGCCTCGGGACCTCAGGGTCAGCGGGGATGCTCGTCACCCGGCGTCACCAGCAGAGTCGGCTGTGGCTAATTCTCCCCACCGGCACCATCTACGGCCACGGGAAACAATCCCGTGCCAGAAGCTGGTCCTGTTTCTACACACACACACACACACACACACACACACACACACAAACACACACGCACAGCAGTAACTGGCTTTTCGGGGTTTTTTTTTGGTTTTTGTTAATGGATCCCTCTGAAAAGAGCTCGTAGGAAAACTTGGATTTTTTAAGGAGAAACGATGGGGGGAGTGCTGGTTTGCCCTGCTCAAGAAAGATACAGTTGAAGACTGGTAGATATATATGATAGTTCCGTGCGCGGCCCAACTGCCAATTGCGGGGTCTTGGGCAATGCATTCAACCTTTCTGAGCCTCAACTCTCTTATCCATAAAGTGAGTACATCCTGTTTGTTTACTCACATTGTGCTGAGTGCTGGCTTTCAGCGACACATGGTCCTTACCTTTAAGGAGCTCATCCCCAGAGCAGGAGACAGGAAGGCAGGACACAGCCAAGTAGAGGGGACTCAATGGATGGTTTAAGTGCCTCTTCTACCTCCATTCCCCCTGCTCCTCTCTGCTTTAAATGTCCTGGTCTTCTATTCCTCAAAAGGAGTATTGTGTTCCCTCCTACCCGCTGTTGTTCGGAGGCCTGGGGCATGCTCCACCTCCTTCATATGGTATCATCTCCTACCCACTTTGAACTCAAGCACCCATTCCTCGAAAGCTCTCCAGCCCCCAGGCTGGGTCAGCATCCGTTAGGATTACTCTCAAGGCAGTTTGTAACAGGCCTTTGTATGATTATCTACTGCCCGGTCTCATTTTCCCAGCTGTGAATTATCTGGTTTTATCCAGCATGGTTTCCCCCCAGGGATTAGCTCATGACTGGTATCTGGCAGAATATGCTCAGAAAAAGGCTTGTTGAATGACTGACTGAGTTCCATGCCTGCAGATGCTGCTATGGAGGCCCAGAGGAGGGAACTGTTAACTTGCCTGGGGAGTGGAGAAGTCCTTGGAGAGGGGGGACATACGAGCCAGACCTTGATTGATGAGCCAGGCTCTTCACACGGGAAAGATCTAGCACATTCAGACACATCCAAAGGTAGTGGGTGAAAAGCCTTTTGAGAAGACCCTGGCTTGTTCTATGTGGGCAGAGCATCAGCTCACTGGAGATAAGGCTGGAAGATTGGTTGGAACCAGCTTTTGAAGGGTTTTACATACTGTGTTATAAAACTTAACACATAACCCTGGAGGCAGCCAGTGCCACTGAAGACTGAAGAAACAAAGACAAGGGACTGGCATTTCCCGAAGTGCATTTCGAGGTAATAGCTTTGGCAGTAAGTGGCTGATGAGTTAGATGATACAGTTACTGGAAGCATGGAAAGCAGACATAAATAAATTCAAAAAATAAATAGGAAGAGCCTTAACTGAGGCAATGGCTGGGGAATGGAAGAGAGGGGTTTGGAAGAAGCTGAATAGACAAGTCTTGGTTAATGAATTGAATATTTTATTTTAAACCCAATCGTCCAAAATACTAAGCCTGTTTACATTTTGAGATACAGTGTTGAGGCTGGTTTCCATCCTGAAACAAGAATCTGAGTGTGAGTGGTTTATTCTGGAGGCAATCCCAGAAAGCTCCTGCCAGGAGAGAGGAAAGTGAGACAGGGAAGTGACAGAAGCCAGCACAGGGTGCGTGAATGAGCAGGTTACCACATGGACAAATGGAATCCAAGTGCACAGGAGTCCCTAGGAAGGCAGTATGGAACAAATCTCAGAGTTGTCCCACCCAAGGAGTGAAGAAATGGGTATGTATCACTAAATTTTCTGCATGAATCGCTAGGGGCTGTCCCTGGAAGTGTTAAGTTCCTGGCCCTTCCAGCCTGCCCCGTGTACCTGGGCAGAGAGAACCCCCAGGCTGAGAACTTCAGATGCTCTCAGTAGGAAGCCATCCTCTGGTACAGGAGATGGTGAGCTCAGAGGAGATACGAGTTTGGAGCTGATAACATCTGCAATATATGGTATTGTTTTGGGGTTTATCTACTGTTGGAGATACTTTAGGTATGTTCTGTAATTTTAATCTCAGAATAACTTTACTAGGGAGGCATTAGTATTCCCACTTCACAGAAGAGGAAACTGAGTTTTAACATGGTAAATTATCATGCTCAGAGGGACAGAGTGAATGTGGTGAGAACCAAAACCAACTCCAAATAGACGCTCCTACCATCTTACCACGCGTATTTATTTGGATAAGTGAAACCACGTCTTCCCCTGGTTGATAATATTCTGTGGCATTTTTTATGTTGTCTGCCCCACCTTTGCCTGGATTCTGAGGGTTTCCCTTTAGCATCAGAAAAGTAAATCAACATTGCAGTCAGCACACAACATGTTTTAATAAAAAGTGTTTACCTTATAGTATGTTAAAGGCAATCTAATTACTCCTCCAAGGGAATCTTTTGGCTGCTGACAACCCCCAGAGTGTAATTGGTATGCAGCTGATTGTCACAACAACTGAGAAAAACCACACCACAGTCTGTGCTGCCTGGGAAGGAACACCTTCCTGGGAGTCCCAGACACCACCATTTGGGTTGTTAAGTGTTCCCAAATCTGCTCCTCTGTGGTGCAGTGTGGGGCAGGAGCCGTGCTGGAAGGCATATCCACAAATAAAGGAATATCCACAAATAAACACAATCAATCTATTTTCAGTTTATAAAATTGATTGCTGGGACATGCATTCACTCAGCCTCCGTTTGAAACAGCTGACACTGAAGGGCAGCGTGAAACAGTGGCCCCTGCTGGTGAAACCTAGCATTCCAGCTTAGCTCTATTAACTTGTACATAGCCTGGGAGCAGGTTCGCGTGCCCTTGGGAAGAGTGTAGAAGGTCAAATTCAGGAACCCCTCAAGGTACTGGCCATCTGAGGGGAGTGTCACACAGCAGAGGTGAAGTCTTTAAATAAGAATATGTGGGAAACAATGTTAGTATGATTTTTTTGTGTGGTTTTCTAAATAACTTGGAATGGTTCAGTAGCTTTCCAGAGAAATGTTACCTTTGGACAAGTGGTTTATGTCTTCAACCATATCCTTTAATATTTCTTCTATTGCATTTTCCTTAATACAATTAGAGCCATTTATTATACATGTATTATAGTATTTAATCTGCAAAACAATCCTGTGCCCTAGGTACTATTATCCCTATTTTATGCAGGAGGAAATTTAATAGGAACTGAGTAACTTTCGTAAGGTCACCATCTGAATCTCTGGCAGAGCTGGGGTTTGAGGTGGGAGCCATTTTGCCTCTTGAATGTGGATTCTTAGCCACTATTCTATAATGTCTATGGTTTGATATGCTGTTATGTGTTTTAAAAATTTAAGAAAGAATAGGTCAAGAGGAAGGAGGCAAATTTAGAGGGTCAGTAATGAAGAAAGGTAGTAGATTCTGGCCATTGAAAGAACTTAGTAAAACCCAGGGGATCATGTTAAGGATGTGTGCCTTAACTTCTTATAGCTTGGACTGATGTAATTTCAAGGATAATGGAGCATGATTGCCATGAGCAGAGCATTATCTTCAGAGAAGTCCTGGATAGTCATGTGCGGCCCATCTTGTAAGTAGTAGAATATACTTCCTATTTATATCTTGTAGGACCAGTCATAGGCAGTTAACTCTAGATGTGTCAGAGGGAAAAAAAGTGAACTGACATTTATTCATCACCTCTTGAGTGCTGACCTTGTGCTATTGCAAACTAGTGGAGATAGAATGGTGAATAAGACAAACCTATTCCCAGTCCTAAAGAAGGTAGCATTCTAACCAAGGAGACATATAAGGGGTTAGCTTGGGTTCCCTAAAAGCAAACCATTCTTAATTCAAATATTTAAGAGCAAATGGCTTATTTGAGAGGTGAATCCAGCAAGTAGGGGCCTGTGGGGGAAATGAGACTGCCAAGGAAAGTGGTCCCTACAAGGTGTAGTGTCTAGCAGGTCATCGTTCCCATTAACTCAGTTTATATCCTGCTTAAGAGCTCTAGATGACAGTGTAGAACATCCCTCAAAGGCATCCTATTCAAGAGGCAATGTAGTGTCCACCAACTCTTGTCCGTCATTGGTCCAGGGCTGTTTCTGGGGGTCTACTAACCATCTACCCTTTCTGTTCTGCCCTGTACGTGGGCTGATTGAGGATAAGCAGCTAGACCAAGCTCTCCCCAAAGAGGTGCAGGTGTTTCCGTTTAAAGCCATTGGACCCTTGCTCACAGCAATGGTGAGTTCCAAGAGCGTGTGGGTGGAACATCGGCTGCATCTGCTACAGATATTAAACCAAAAACAGAAAACAAAACAAAAATCACATAAGTAACTAATCATTTACCAATATGATAAGCTCCGTCAGGATGAAATATAAAGTGCTATCTAGAAGGTCAGAGAAGGCTTCGGTATGCAAGTGAGAGTAAAGTAATAGATTCAGCTATGAAAAACAAAAAACCTGAAGTAGGAAGTGCCTTAAGAAGACAGCATATGTAAGGGTGGTATTGAGTCCCACAAAGTCATCAAGGATCCAAGTTCCTTCCAGCTCTGTATTTCAACTAGATGAAGGATAGGCCCTCATTCTCACAGCTCAAGATACAGCCCTCACGTCCTCATTCCAGGTAGCATGATGGAGATGAGTGGGAGGAGGGGAAGGGTCCTCAGCTTTAACTACACTTCGGGAGTCGGCCCCAACACATCTACTTACCTCTTATTGGCCAGAGCCTTGTCACATGGCTGTTACAAAGGACACTGGGAAATGTAGTTTTTTTCTTAGTTAAGTGGCACTCTCCCAGGTAAAGGTCAGGGTTCTATAATGTATGGGGAAGAGCAGAGATAATACTGGGAGGTATGGCAGTGGTGTAAAGCAGATGCTGCCAAAGGGCTTAAACGAAGGATAGGATATGTGGAGGATGGAGGCTAGTCCCCATGCCTCCCGAGAGCAGAGCTCTAAGACCCCAGCACTTAGTGCTGCTCTCTCAACTCCTTTAGGAGAACTTTTCACCCTCTTGGTTTTTTTCTCTTCATGGGAATTCAGCGGTAATTTTATAATGGAGGTTAATGAGAAAACCCACTTCTCTGTCCAGAACCAAAAGATGCTCATCATAAGAAACTGAAAATCATTTTAGCTCTTTATGAAACGGACATGTACAAATAGAATCAGAAACATTTCACCTACTCTTACCCGTTTATTCATTTAAGATTTATTTGTAAGTAGTTGTTACCCATGGAGAGATGATCTTATGGATTGTTTAGTAACGTTTGGTAAACATGGTCGCGGAGTGAGGAGGAGAATATACTGCATAAGATTGAGTAAGGAATTTCAATAAAGTAATTTATGTTCTGAAACCTTGCTTCTGCTTAAAGGTAATTTCTGAGTGGTTTCTTTCATCCCTTACCCTGAATATTATTATCTGGGCTTTTCCCTCAATGTGAGGCTGTTTGGTTTCTTGTATGAATCATTGCTACAATGGTGGTGTTTGCTTCTTTCAAATGCTGCAGAGGGCGGTTTACCCCAAAGTACTTTGCTGTAGATCATTATGAATAATGGGAATGAGGTGGCGATGTAAAATTCAGGTTCAGAAATGAGCAAAAGCATTTATTCCTCAGAGGGAGTCCATGAGAAGCCAGAAAGGAGGAACATTCCCTCCCCTACCACATCATCACAATTTTTTTTCCTTACAAGCTGCGAGCATTCTACTATAATAAATCACGAGGAAATAACCCTCCAGCTAACTCAGTCTCTTTTCCCTGATGTCTCTTGTCTGGGCTAAGAGCTGATTTCCCTGAGAGTTTTGTCTGCTTTATTATTTTGCTGGCCTATATCTAGTTGGTCGAGGCTTTCTCAGAGTAACAACTGTGGGAAGCTATGAGACCTTGAATGCAAACTGAAAATGCTAATAATGAGAAAGGCACGTTTTGCCTTTTCTGTTCTGAGACTAGAAGGCACAAACCCCAGGAGATGGGAAAAGCTCTTCCAGGGCAGGCATCTGACCCTATTCCATCCAAGATGCCTCTCCTCTTCACAAAGGTGAGGAACTTTGCAGAAAGTAAGTGGGCAAGAAGGGATGTGCATCCATAACCCATCCATCCAGTTCCTGTATTCTTGCTATGCAATAAGCAAAATGGAAGGAACACATACCTTGTTTCCAAAACTTGTTCAGATTCTAATTTTCCATTTACTAGCTATGTGGCTTTTAGGCTCCAAGATGGTAAGAGAGTTTCCCAATTAAAGGGGAATCAGAAGACCTAGGTTTCAGGCATGCTGTGAAAAACTGCATGAGATACCATGCCAAACTCTTGCAGATATTATTTCTCCAAGTTGATGAATGAACAATAATTCCCTTTCTGCTTCCCTCATGAGTAAGGCCTGGTACACATCCTGAGAGGGAGACAGACACATAAACAACTCGGCACAGTGTCCCAGGGAGACAGAACAGTGTAGACAGAGGAGTAGTACATAGGCTCTAAAGTCCAGTGGGCTACGGTCCAGTCCTGGCCTGAACTCTTCTAGCTGTGTAACCGTGGGCTAATTCTTTAATCTTTTCCTGTTGCTTTATTTTCTAATCTGTAAGATGTGGGTACTGATCACACCTGCCTTATAAATTTGTAGGGGAAATTTAAAATAGGTAATCTAAATAAAAGTCTATGCTTGGAAAAATTACCCGTTATATGTTACTTTATATGTTTTACTCATGTTTGTATGTCTTTACTGCCTTTGTCATAGCACTTAATATTTCAGCCTCTGTGTTTAATTTGAAAACTTTAGAGTTCAAATCCAGGCTTTTCCAAAGCATGTTCCATAGAACAGTAGTTTCTTGGGATATTGATTGATGCTAGGACAAAAGGGAGTTCTATGGTCAAGTTTTCTTGGGACTCTCTAGGTCAAGTGCAATTCAAGTTTTCTTTAATGCACTTTTAGAGCCTTGTGCAAATATGATATTTGAGTCTCTAAATGGGGATACAGAATGCAGCACCACCCAGACTGGCCTGACCTCCAGCCCTTTGCCCTTGAAGTCCACAAGACTAGTATTCTACAAGATATCTTTTGGGGAAAACTGCTCTAAACAAATCAATAGATAACTGTCTCTGAGTGTCTGCTCAGAGCTGAGCATTGTGGGGAAAACAAAAGGAGAAAATGGCATGACCTGTGGGCCTAGGGACTTACTTAAGGGAAAATAAAACCACAAACAGTTTTGAGAAGTCTTAAACACTAAATTGGGCCCAGGAAGATTATGAAACAAACTAGGTCTGATGTAGAGCACAGTAGAGAGTGGTGGGGACTGTGACAAACAGGTGTACAGGTGGTCGTTCTACAGGGAGTATCAACTGACCTTCAATACATCATAGCCATGTGAGAACGTGTGCTCAGGGTTGCCAGGTCTTCCAAATGTTCAAGAGAAGCCAGAAATCTGGATTTTTATGTGAAATCTCCCAAATTTTCAAAATCCTGATAAATATTGCATAGGATGAACAAAACATATGTGAGCCAAATTTAGCCCATGTGGCACCAATTTGAATTTTTGCCCTTATCCAGTAGTTTTTATCTAGGGGGTGATTTTGTGCCCTACCCCACCCCCACCCCAGCCTGATATTTGGCAACATTCAGAGACTTGTGGGGTTATCACAACTGCTGCTACAAAAAACTAATGGGCAGAGGGTAAGGATGCTGCTAGATACCCTAAAATGTACAGAGAAGCCCCACAACAAAGAGTTATCCAGCCCCAGATGTCAGTACTGCCGAAGCTGAGAAATCCTGCTCTGAGCCCTGGATCCTTAAATCCCAAGGGCAAGGAGGCCTGTGGTTCTGACTTGCACACGTGTGACTTTGGAAATGTCCTTGTTCCAGTTGGTAAAGGGAGAGAATTGGACTAATTGATGCTCAGGGGACTTTCCAGCCCAGGGGCTGAGGTCACATCAGTCGTCCATGTTGGCAGTGGCCTGGCACAGGGCTCTCTCTGCAGAAAGGACATTGATCAGAAATGATAGTTACTGAAATGACAACACACGCTAAGGGAACATTTCCAACCCAGAATATGGTTTGTCCTTCTGAAGAGTTCAGAAGCCAGGTTTCATGCAGGTCTCACTCCAGACACTTGAATAAATTTGGAGCTGATTTTAGAAGACTACTAAATCATCCTGGTCAAATATGTTTTAGAAACTGTTCATATTTTGTTGAGGGGAAAAATCAAAAGGCATACTTTGATGTAATATACTACTGCCTTCCATACAGAGACAGAGTGAAATTGATTTGGAGCTTTGGCATCGCATAAGCCTGTTTATCTCAGTGGTCATCACAGACAAAGTTGAGTTTGTGTGTGTGTATGTGTGTGTGTGTGTGTGTGTGTGTGTGTGTGTGTGTGTGTGGCATGTGTGTGGCGTGTGTGTGTGTGTGTGTGTGTGTGGAGCGTGTGTGTGTGTGTGGAGTGTGTCTGTGTGTGTGGAGTGTGTGTGCATGTGGAGTGTGTGTGTGTGTGGAGTCTGTGTGTGTGTGTGTAGTGTGTGTGTAGTGTGCGTCTGTGTGTGGAGAGTATGTGTGTGGAATGTGTGTGTGTGGAGTGTGGGTGTGTGTGGAGTGTGTCTGTGTGTGTGGCGTGTGTGTGTGTGTGTAATGTGTGTGTGTGGAGTGTGTGTGTGTGTGTGTGTGGAGTGTGTCTGTGTGTGTGGAGTGTGTGGGGGGTGTGTGTGTGGAGTGTGTGTGTGTGTGGAGTGTGTGTGTGTGTGTAGTGTGTGCGTGTGTGTGTAGTGTGTGTGTGTGTGGACTGTGTGTGTGTGTGGAGTGTGTCTGTGTGTGTGTGGAGTGTGTGTGTGTGGAGTGTGTGTATGTCTGGAGTCTATGTGTGTGTGTGTGGAGTGTGTGTGTGGAGTGTGTATGTGGGGTGTGTGTGTGTGTGTGTGGAGTGTGTGTGTGTGTGGAGTGTGTGTGTGTGTATGGAGTGTGTGTGTGGAGTGTGTGTGTGTGGAGTGTGTGTGTGTGTGTTGAGTGTGTGTGTGGAGTGTGTGTGTGTGGAGTGTGTCTGTGTGTATGTATAGTGTGTGTGTGGAGTGTGTGTGTGGAGTGTTTGTGTGGAGTGTGTGTGGACTGTGTGTGTGTGTGGAGTGTGTGTGTGTGTGTGTGTGTGGAGTGTGTGTGTGTGTGGAGTGTTTGTGTGTGTGTGTGTGTGGAGTGTGTGTGTGTGGAGTGTGTGTGTGTGTGTGGAGTGTGTGTGTGTGTGAGAGTGAGTGTGTGTCTGTGTGTGTGTGGAGTGTGTGTGTGTGTGAGAGTGAGTGTGTGTGGAGTGTGTGTGTGTGTCTGTGTGTGGAGTGTGTGTGGGGGGTGTGCTCACAGTGGCACTGAGGCAGACTGCAGGACAAGGTGATGAGGGGGTTCGATCCTTTAACCAGGATAAGCAGTGACAGAGGAAAACAGGGCAGCAGTAAATGAAAGTAACAAAAACTGCACATTCCCGCCAGTGTCTGCTCAGACTCACCTCCGGGCAGGGGGAGTCACTCGCTTCTCAGGCTGCCCTTGTGTGGCTTCATTCCTCCTAGTCCTTGACATGCTGCAGGGCTTCTCAAAGGGGGATCAGTGGCCTTCTGCAATCCTGGAGAGGTAGAGGCAGGAATGTTGTTTAGGCTTCTGGGCACTGACCCCATTCTCCCTGCAGGAGGAGGTTGTGGCCTTTGGGGCACTGGGTTCATTCAGGGACCAGGAGACAGGCATTTGCCGCATTTGCTTTAACAGCAGCATGTAGAGTGCTAAGGTAAGTTCTTCTGGAATGGTGACACAAGCTTAAGGACACAAGGGCAGTGGCAAAGCACAGCCCCGTGCTGTGTGGACAGTATTGTCAGCCCCTGTTAGGGCCTCTGGGACCCGGAGGAGCTGCACCAGACACCAAAGCCGCCTCTCTGGGAAGCATTCCCTCTTGCAAGAGCGTCCTGTGTCCTTAGACCATCGCGTTGGGAGGTCAGTCTAATGGTATGGCCGGCATATGTGTGAATGCACACAACCCCGCTGGTCCCTAACGCACATGATATGCAGGCACAATGCTGACTGATGGGTGGGCGTCTCGGTTAAGGTTTCCCTTAAAGCAGACCCTGAGACTAGGGTTTGAATCCAAGCAGTTTATTTGGGAGAAGATCCCAGGAAATACATGTAGTGGAGTGAGAAAGTTAGATGGGGATTGCAAGGAAGCAGCAAGAGGGTGCATTTCCAAGTAAGTGGCACCTGGGGCCCATTCCCACTGGGAATTATGGAAGACAGGGTAGAACATGCTTTTGGAGCATATTGTAGATGGGCAGTGACAAAGCTGAGGTATTTTTGCACCAATAATTCCCTTCTATGATTTAATGAAGGCTGCTTTCAAGAGTGTTCACTTTTAGGAGTGTCTGGCTTGCCCTGCTTGCAGGGAAAACAGGCTCCCACTGCAAAACGCCTGTGGCAGAAAGCAGCAGGTATTCACAGCCAGAAGCTTTGGGAGTGCAGAGCTGGGTGCTTAGGGCATATGGACTGGGCAGCATGGCACCTGCCACAGCATATTGATTTAGACTATTAGTATCATCTTACTACTGAAAGGAATGCAAGCCAACTAGAAGGTCCTGATGTTTATAGCTCTTACAAACAACTCCAAAAAAAGCAAACCATGCTTGCATACTACATTTTTGAACAGTAAAATGAATAAAAGTCGAAATTACAACAACGGGCTGGGATCATTTGATCAAACAAAATCAAGCCTTGCAATGCCATATGGTACAAGGGGCAGGTCATTTTGAATCCAGATTCCAGTAACGTCTTGTGATCACTAGACTTCTCCCTGCCTTTCTATATTCCAGCTGCTGCAAAGAGTCAGCCCTGCAGCTATGAGGTCATTTGGTCATGTGACATAGTGCCTCATTTCCTCCTAAGTCTTTTCAGTCAAGGTTCTTCCTTGAAACTGGCTGCTTTATCCATAAAGGGAAGGAACTAACTGGAAGGATCTAACTGGAAGGATGTGGAGCAGTTCACAGGGTCACTGGGAAGTCTGCAGAATCAGGCTTTGGAGACCTGCTTGAATGGCAGAGGTAGGGGAGCAGCCACACCCCAGCTAAGATCATGCCAAGGAACCTGTCCGGTGAGGGCACCACTCTTACCGATTTGGTAAACAAGGGACCCTTTACTTGGGCTACCACCACCCGCAGAAGGCAGTGGGTACCACTGCTGCTCCATCACCCTGTTGCTGCTAAATCTTGACATTGCTGCCCCTTCAGTTGCCCACAAGCAGAATCTATTCTGTGCTTCCTTGCTTCAAGGCCCAGGGCGGGTGTGATCTGATTACAGGAGCTTGGACCATGGTTGGCATCCTCGCAGGGAGGGAGGATGGCAAAGCAAGGACCTTGTACCATCAGGTTCTTGAGTGGGATTCGCGTCTTGCCTACCTCTGGGGTTCAAGGTGGGGTATTCCCCAGACATAGAAAGGAGGTTCAGGTGTTGGGCAGCCAAAACCGCGACTGATACCTACTATGGTCTTTCCCTTCTCTTTTCTCATTAGTGTGTCACGACGAAAGAGGGGAAGGAAAACCTAGTGGGCTGGCAGCAGTCCACTGAAAGTATCCCAAAAGACTATTAAAGTGGTCAAATGAAAAAAGAAAATTTTAAAGTTCCCCAAATAAGGAAATGGGAAGTGCTGAATACATGAGGGGAGCATAGTCTTGTCTCTCCATGCCTCTTTCTACATTTCACCCTAAAAGGCAAGGGTTATCTCTTATTTATTTCTTTGTGCATGAGAATAGGCATTGAATGCATGCTTAAAGGCATAAAAGAAGGTGACAAGGGAGGGAAGGAATCGTTTCTATTAGGTCTTCAGCTCTTGAACATGACTGGGGCATTGCGCAAGCAAAACCAGAAGACTACTGCAATTTTTAGAATAGAGCAGAAAAGAAATTCCAGGTAGTGTGAGAAAAGGGACTGAGAAATGCTATTTTGGAGGCTAGTGAATCTCAGCTGTGCTTTGAAGAAAGAACTCATGGGTATAAAACCAAGAAAGTAAAATATTTATAAGAATACTGAGTGTTCTACATGAACAAGTGTTAGAGGAACATTCAAGGGTAACTTGGCTTTCCACAGTTCTTGCCCTGGAAATAAAACAAAAAAACTATTAATCAAGACCCCTTAGACAGCAGCACTCACTGACTGCAGTTAATACATAGAGCTTCTTTGGAGAAAAATGAAGGTTTTATTCATTTTATTAAAATATTCTAGGGTCCCAGGTACATTTACTTAACCAACTTTTCTCTAATTATGTAAAAATAAAATTTTTCCCATAATAGCAATATTGGACACAGACGGGCTACATAATCTATGTAAGATTTTTCCATCTGTATTCTCGGCATCTGGGTATTAACTTGGGATTTCATGGAACGGCATATGCTCAGAAGGAAAAGTCATTTTCAGACAGACACAGCTCAAGTGAAAATACCCTCTCCATTCATGGAAAGGGCCCAAGACAATCTGCACAGGGCAGTGATTTATTTAAGAATGTTCCAGTTGGTAAGCAACTGAAAAAATAAGCTCAAATAAATATCAGTTTAAATGCTGACCTCCTTTCTTTTGCTAGTAAATTTAAGAAGTATGTGAGGAGTGAGTGTGTGTGTGTGTGTGTGTGTGTCTTTGAATGCTACAGTCCAGGGTGATTGTCAGTATAGGGCAAAGGACCCACATGGCGTATTTTGGAGGTGTAAAGTGGTACAAACATTTGACAGGGGAATCAGTGCATGTGAAACCAAAGACTTGAGGAGATGTAAACTTTTGACTCAGCAATTCCTTTTTTAGAAAGATACATTAAGGAAATTAGTAAGGACACATGCAAGTATTACCACTCTAAGCATTAATTCTGATGCCCCAAGCCTGCAAACTTAAGCTTCCATAACCCGAGTAGGGTAAGAGGTTTGCTTTTCATATCCACAGAATTGAAAATCATGGGATCTTTGAAAATATTATTGATGGAAGACTATTTTAAGCAGGTTTTCAGAGCCCCCGGGTAAGTGATGCACAAATGCATGTGTACTTGATGTTAAGAAGACCTGGGAAGATCCTCGTGGTGATCATCCCTGGTTGATGCTTTTATGAATATCCTGAAAATGTTATTCTTTATGCACATCTGTACTTTCTAATTTTTCTACAATTAACATATTTTTTATACTTGAGCATTTTAAGTGACCTGTTTTAAGAAAAAAATAATAACTGCCAGCATCCATCTTCCCTTCTAGCTTTATTGATGAGAGAAGAAAGAGGTAATTTTTCATAAGAAGAGAGCCACATGGTGTATGATGTTTTATACACATGATCTCATGAATTGACACAGTATCTTGAGAAGGAGAAAGTACTTTTATCTTAATTTTACCTCTGTTTACAAGAAACCGAGGCGCACACCACCAGGATGTGGGGAAGCTGGGACTCTTCCCCTCTCCTGCTCTTCACTCTGAGTCCCAGCCTCAGATTGACTTTGAGGGGCCAGGATTCCTTCTGGGGAGTGGGTGGAACAAGAGCTTGGTCTGTCAGACTTGAAACACCCAACAAAGATTTGCCCTTGGGTGGGATTATTTCTCTCCGTGCTCCTCTTCCTGGGACAGAATGTTCCAAGTCCAGGAAAACAGGCAGGATTTGGTGATAGGACATGAGGTGGAGAAAGAGACACTCTCTGGAGCGGCACAGAGGGAAGGTCACAAGTGACAGCATAGAGCCCAGCTGCTGTGTAGGTGCTGTGCAGGCAGGTCCACCACAAACCTGCACCTGCTTTCCCAGGGAGCCAGCCAGGAGAAACTGAATGAATGAATGAATGAATGAATGAGTGAGATGAGCTTTCCCACCGTGCACAGAGCTAAAATATTAGAGACTCCAAGGGCAATGGAGGGAAGGAGCAGAGAGAATTTCCCAAAGGAGGAAAGTATTTTTTAACCTTCTAACTGCTAAATAAGTGGCACTAAGGCATGGCCTCAGATACCTGGATGGAAGGTCCCATCCCTATTCAGTTGGAACCAAATTGAAAAAATAGGGGAGCCACTGGCTCTAGGGTTGGTATGGGCTGGGTGGTACAACTCAAACCCAGCAGGAAGAACCGTTTGGCACACGTCAGACCTTGTCTCACGTTGACCTGAGCGTGTTAGTGACCGGCTGACGTTGGATTGCATAACATTGGATGGTACCACTCCTCCCTTCTTGTCCTTATTGATTTCATTTTATTTAACATGCTTACAAAAAGCGTGTAAGAAAAGCCAAAACTACCCAAAAAGCCAGAGAAAAGTGACTCCCTTTGTACCCCTTCTGTCCTATTCTTCCTACCCACCCCTTGTAGGCACCAAGTTCATTGTTTTTTGGAGTATCCGTTGTGTGTCTTTTGGAAAGATTAGTGCATATACATATACATTTTCTTTTTCCCCTCTTTGAGCACAAGAGGCTGTGTTCCCAGTGTACCTTTTTGCTCTTTGCTCTCTTCACCAGTCTCCCCTGGAAATCACTCCATTTCACAGAGCTCTTCCCCATTTTTTTTATAGTCGCTTAGTAATGCATTGTGTGTGTGTGTGTGTACCAGAGTTTATTCTTACCCAGTTTAATTCAGTTTTTAAAATAGAATAAAACACATCCATTAGCTCTGAGCCTATCATCTCTGACCTGCACATTTGCATGAGTAGAAATGTCCCACAGGGAAGGGGCAGGTTCTGGGGTTGGGAGACTGGGGAGACAGAAGCACCCAGCGTGCTCAGATGGGCATTGAGAACCTTTCCCAGCCCGGAGAGGGCTGTGCTGCCCACCAGTGATTGGACCCACACCGCACTCCCTCACCGCACCCCACAGTGGGGACAGACATCAGAGCAAAGCGGCCCAGGGCCCCACACTTCTAAGAGGCAGATACGGCATTCAAACCGAGGCCTGTCTCATTAAAACCACACTCTCTGACTAGAAAACAGGAAGAACTTTCCTTTTCCTGGCTCCTATATGGACTGATTGGGGACTTCAGATAAGATGCTATAATGTAGGAATGAAAGAGAACCCTCTAGATGGGAAAAGTGCTACTCCTACCACGGCCATCAAGTGTAGACATGACCTCGGGATCCGGATTGGCGGAGGAGTGAGATGAGCTGGACCAACACCGGTGCAGATCCTGACTTTATTACAATGTGGCTTTGGGGTTATCGTGAATTCTTGCATTCATTTTGATTTCTGGAACTCAGGCATTAGGATGTTATTTACTGCGATTACATTTGGCATCTCAGTGAGTGCCTCGCTCTCCTGACCTGGTCCTGCCCTGCACTGCTTTACCTTAGCAGAGGGTTTCCCAAGGTGGGGAACACATAGAAGACACCGTTAGGCGGCACATTGTGGTGACATAAAATATCGCTGCTCTCTTCATGAGAAAATTATTTTCCCTTTTCCCCATTCTTCTCCAAGCCTTCTGATCAGTTAAGGAGAAAGTATCAGGTTGGGTGTTAGCAAATATTTGACATCTCTCTGCATCTTGCTACTGTGTTCTTTCCCTCAGAGGTTAGACTTTGGGCTCAAATACCCCGCAGGTGTGCTTGGTGTCTTCTGTTTGCCCTCCAGGCCACTTACCCCCTCCACCCTGCTTTGTGTCCTGAAAGGCTGATCTCCATGAACTCATAGGAAGACATCAACAGGCTCACCTGTCCACTAGTTTCCGGATTGTCTGAATAATGGGAAATTCCAGAAGGCAACGGGAAGACTGGAGGAGGAGAGGGAGTTCAGTTCTGGGTTCCCCCAGTGTGGTGTGTTCCTTGCCTTTATGGTTCTATCCCTCTGACAAGGGCTACAACCCCACTAGGCAGCCCCTCTCCTGCAGACACCGCACTACCCGTGTGTTCATAACCACTGCCTGCCCTAGTCTTTCCCAATGGGACAGTGTTGCCAGAAAAAATACAAGCTGTCTGGTTAAATTTTAATTTCAGATAATAACAAACAATCTTAGTACAAGTAGGTACCAAATATTGCATGGAACCTACTTATACTAAAACAAACTATTTGTTGTTTCCTGAGATTCAAATTTCCCTGGACCTCCTATGTTTTTATTTGCTCAATCTATCAAGCCTACCCTAAGCGGCTCATTGCTGCCCACATTGCTTGCCCCTTATTAATCCCCCTTAACTCTTGCTTATATCTTTGTTAATAGTTTCTTGAATGCTCCTTAGCTTCCCCATTTGAGGGGGCCTCCTGTTTCCCCATGAGCCCAGGACTAACACTAGTAAGCACTAATACCTGGCTAGAATTTTATAGCCATGTTTTGTTTCTCATTTTGAGTTTACCTTCTCTTTGTGGCACGCAATATTGATTTTCCATCCATAGTAGTGAAATCTATTTTCCCTTTAAGATAAGGGTATTTAACTTTGGAAATGTTTGTAGAGGTGGAACATGGCTATGACAAAAATCTCAAAGATGGTGTAGGAGCCAACTGGCTTTTGAGAAAAAGGAGTTGAAAAGCATGGCATGTGGAATCAGACCCTCTGTGGTTCAAATCCCAACCACACAGGGTTGTTGTGTTGTGAAGATTAAATGAGATCATGAACGCAAAGTACCCAGCAGAGGATGGGGCGCTGTTTATAGTGCGCCATGTTTACATATAAACAAGCTTGTGTACTGTCAGCCACCCAGAGAGGTAAAGTGACTCGGCCAGGGGCCCACAGCAAGCAGGAGAAGATCTGGGGTAGAGTGCAGTGTGTTTCCATGATACCCAGGGCCTCCCAGTCATATGTGCAGAGGAGAAGCTGCATCCACTCTGGCCCTGATCTTTGCTTTGCAGTCTGTCTGGCCAGAGTGGTCAGTCCGCATGACTCTGGTTTTTTGGAATGGTGGAATGAAGGCCTTTGAGTCTGGCCAGGTTGATGTTTCAGAGGGAGATGTCCAAGGCAAACTTTTCCTTGAGTTTCATAAACTCAGAGAAGGAAAGGAGTGGTGTCATGCACTCGTGAATGAAGGAGGGAAGGAAGGAGCTGAGGGAGATGTGAGGTGAGACTCAAGCTGCCGAGCTCTGGTTGTGCCCCACCCCATGGTCTCTGGACACACCTCACCAGCTGCCAGCTGCCTTCTTGGGGCAGCGTCTCCTCTCCTGGGTCCCACCACAGGAGGTTGGGTCTGGCCAGATCTCAGGTAACCTATGAAGTGCTGTTGCACTCTTCACAATTACTAACAAAGAACCTACTGCATGCAAAGCACATCATTCGGCACAGAGAAAGCCCCCAAGAATGAGCAAGAAGGAAAGAAGGCCCCCCTTTTCCCCAGTCAAGGACAGGGATAACAGCCAGTGAGACACTCCTGCAGCCACGGACTGTCCTGGGAACTCACACACCTTTCCTCCCTTCCACACAGACATCCTGAGATGGGGACACTGAGACTCGCATAGCCATGGTGTCATCACACATGTCCTGTTAACTCACCAATCCTCGCCACTTACACCAGGAAGAAGGTACTATCATTTCCTCAATTTACAGATGCGATGCTGAGACTTCCAGGGGTTTGTGGTTTGTGACTTGCCCAAATGTGCTGGATGCTGTGTGCTGCCACATGCTAGACTCATGACTGAGACTCAGAAATGTGGCCCCAGATCCTGGATTTTATCCCATCAGGGCCTGTGGGGCATGGCAGTTAAGGGATTTGCTTTTGCAGCTGCAAGAGGCAGAGTGAGATTTAAATCCATACTCTTTTCTTTATATAGTAGCGTTTCTTAAGAAATTTAGTGTGTCACAGTCTTAGAACCTATGTTTCTGTTGAACTGAGTTAAAGTACCAGAAAAGTGCTATGGGAACAAGACAGGGAAGTGAGGGGGTGGGGTGGGGGAGAAAGATCAAAGGTTGGTGTAATAAGACAACATTGAAGGATGGCCAGGATTTGGATAAGATGGTTGCATGGAGCAGACGTTACAGGACAGAGAACAATGTGGCCAAAGGTTGGAGGTGGGAGGGCAGTGTAGGGACACGATTGAAGACTGGTAGTGCCTCCTGTGCATACCAATCTCAGCTGGCTCTGTTGGCAGGGTTTCTGGTGTGTGTCGGTCTGGGTCCCATTCTTCAAGATTCTGTAGAGATTGTCCTTCTGATATTGGACTCTAGATTTCTCAATAGACAGCCACCTATCCCATGCATCTTCTGCACCTTTGGCTTTCAGGTTTTTTTATTTTTTTTTTTACTATGAAATATTTCTTTGTTATTTAGGGCCTTCTTTACAAACACTTGGCCTATTTTTAACCAATATTTATGTCTGAAAAAGATACGGGTTTAAATACTACTAAAAATAATAGTAATAAACATTTATCGATTTATACTCATTTTCTAGGCACACTATTAACTATAGATATTTTCTTATTTTGTTTACAATCATCCTATAGGGTAAGTATTATTCTTTTTTTTTAAGTTGAATTTGTTTAATATTTGGTTGTAGTAAGACTTAACAAAGACATTTGGTTATTTTATCAGGATAATACAATGGTAACCACAAAGATAAATTAAACCATGTCACAAGGTAAAGAATATAGTCAGCATGCTAACTGTCCAGAAAATGCAATTTCAAGAAGTAATAAGTCTTTACCTAGAACAAAAATTAATTTTGGGTGTACAGTATACATATATCAGAGGTTTATTTTCTTTTTCTTTTTTTTTTTTTTTTGAGAGGGCATCTCTCATATTTATTGATCAAATGTTTGTTAACAACAATAAAATTCTGTATAGGGGAGTCAATGCTCAATGCACAATCATTAATCCACCCCAAGCCTAATTCTCATCAGTCTCCAATCTTCTGAAGCATAACGAACAAGTTCTTACATGGTGAATGAATTCTTACATAGTGAATAAGTTCTTACATGGTGAACAGTACAAGGGCAGTCATCACAGAAACTTTCAGTTTTGATCACACGTTATGAACTATTAACAATCAGGTCAAATATGAATATTCGTTTGATTTTTATACTTGATTTATATGTGGATCCAACATTTCTCCCTTTATTATTATTATTATTTTTATTTTTAATAAAATGCTGGAGTGGTAGGTAGATGCAAGATAAAGATAGAAAACATAGTTTAGTGTTGTATGGCTTTCAGTTTTCATGAGCAAAGGGTTTGCTGGGAGAGCTGAGGGCAGGCACAGGTTACATGAATGTCCCCAGCCCTATAGTACATTGTCTCTAACACATCTGCCTTTCCTGGGTGAGTGGTATTGGGGACGCACTTCCAGGGTCCAGCACTGAAATCGCACGTGGCCCTGGAGGGACACATACCTGCTTATAGGGTATGTGTCAATTAGGTGACCAGCCAGCCACATTACCTTTCTTGGAAAGAAACAAGATTTTTTTTGGCAAAATACTGTATTGTGTTGGGCCTTTTATTTCTGGAGCAAGGAATGCATGGCTTTCATACTGGCTTCTCTGATGAGAGGGCAGAGCTGAGGACTTTGCATATTTCTGACCTCTTTGCAAAGTGGGCCCTTCAAGAATGGTAAGCAAGTGAAGAACTGTCATTTGTACCATTTACAAAAAGGCCTTCGCACTTTTGGTCCTTAGTATAACTAACCGGAGGGACAGCTGTTGTTCACTGGTGGCGAGCAAGTCATTGAGCTCTGGACACAGCCAAGGGATCTGAGACTGGAGCTGGTTAGCAGGATTCAGGGAGGACAGTGAAGTAGGTACAGAGCTTCCAGGGCTCAGCTCCGTACATATGCCATCGCATTGCTGTTTCGCTGGGGCTGTATCTACTTCACTTAAATTAGGTTCACATTACACTCCCACTGGCCCATTGGCCACTGTGTCATCAGGGCTTAATTGTTATTTTTTATGTCACCGCTATGGCTGTGACCACTTCTCTGCTGCACTGAGGCATTTGTCCCCATAGCAGACGTTCTGTGACTTGGGGTGTGGGGTGATGTGATAGGACCAGCATGGAGTTCACAGCAGATGGGGTTTTGTGTCGCCTTGGGAATGTTGCTTAATCCCTCTCACCCTTGATTATTTTGCCAGGATAATGGGGACAGCCAGAGCCACCTTTCACTTTTGACCTGCAGCTCACTAAATCAATTTAACACACAATGACCAACATTGAAAACATGAAATAAAATAGAACAGAGTATGAAATACCCTAGTGCGTCACATGCAGTGTGTAGTCTGATGGACTGTTCCCACGCATATATGTGTATAGTGCATTGCAGTAGAAAATGAATTTCTTACTGTGGGTGATATTCAAAAGTTTTGGGAACAGTTTTGCAAAGATTAAAGACCATTTAGGCTAAGTAAGTGCTAGGCACAAGGTCAGAGAGCAAATGGTCATTGTGATCAGCATCTTCATCATCATCTCCATCTCTGGACAAAACAGGAAAATCCATGGCTTCTACCTACATCGAACCAGATGGTCTGCCAATGTCAGACCACCAAAGGATAGCTCAAGTGGCCAGGCTCCTTAATTCTGCCAACCATCTGAGCTACCTAGAGATGCCCTTCCAGAAGAAAGATGACTGAGGCTGACACAAACATCTTGAATCTGAGAAGCACTGAGCAAAGAACAGACTGAGCTTGTCCTGAAGGAATCCAGGTACCTTCCAGGAATGCTAGGCCAAGAGCTCCCTTGCCATCTAATACCTCGTGTCCATGTCTAGTGAGAAAGGATTGAGAAGCAACTGGTGTGTTGGTTATTACTGAGTACACTGGACAGCTGTGTCCTCAGCTCAACTCAGAGTGGCATCTGCTTGGGACAGAACATCTTGTTATCCTGGGTCCCTGTTCGTAGAGCACTTCAAGTGTGATGGTGCATATGTGAGGCATTGAGCAGATATTTATTCAAACACCTACCATGAACTGAAAAGCTAATTTAATTGTGTTGAGCTTTTGCAGAAGAGCCTCCTCATGGTCATCAGGATGGCCTTTCTTCAACAATGCTCTGATCTTGTCAATACGCTGATTTTAGCCCTTTAATGATTGCCTGCTATCTACAGGATAGAAACCAGCTTCCTCGGTGAGGCATTGAAAACCCTTCCTAATGTGGTCGTTCCTGACTCTCTTTGCTTCATCTTCTGATCTCCCCAGCTTCACACTCACGCTCCATTTTCCCTAATGCTTACAGCTCCTTTAAGGGGTTTTGCTATTTTGTGTATCCTTCCTTGATCCAATGTTGCTCCCTCTGTGTGGAATGTCTCTCTCTGTTTTGGTCACTTTCCTTGCTGATTTCTATTCATTTTTCAGGACTCAGTTTATCTCTTGTGAAGCCTTTAAGGTTAATTACTTCTTCCATTGAAAACATATGAACCTAAGGGATATGTTCATTGATACTTCATTATAATAAGTTATAGTCAATGTATTTAGTTGCCTGTCTCCATCAGAGCATCTCCAGGTGGACATATGCTAATTGTAACATTCACAAAATGAATAAAAATGTCAATCAACTCTTATTAAAGACCTACTAAGTGCCAGATTAGAGACCCAGGTATGATAAACTGTAGAATGCCCCCCCTCCAAAGGCTACATCCCAGCTGGAACCTGCGACTGTTACCTTGTATGACAAAAGGAACCTTGCAGATGAGATTCAGTTAAGAACCTTCAAATACAGAGATTATCCTGGATTATCTGGCTGGGCCCTCAGTGGGACCCCAAGAGTCTTTATCAGAGGCAGGTCGGGGAGAGACAAAGGCAACGTGAAGATTGGAGTAAGATGCTGCGTGGCTGGTTTTGAAGATGGAGAAGGGAGCCACCAGCCGAGGAATACAGTTCTAGGAGCTGGAAAAGGCAGAACAGATCCTCCCTAAGAACCTCCGAAGGGAACACAGCCTTGCCGATACTTTGTTTCAGCCCAGGAAACTACTTTTGGCCTTCTGGCCCCTGGGTATTCAAGAGAATAAATTTGTGTTGTTTTCAGCCACTAAGAGCAACAGGAGTCTAATACCCCAGGTCATGCATAATATAGGACAAAAATTACAAATGATAGTTACTGGTGAAAAATAAAATATAGCAGTGCTTCTCAAACTTCAGTTGCACAAGATCGTCCAGGGATCTTGCTACAGTGCAGAATCTGATTCCCTAGGTCTGGGGAAGGATCTAAGATTCTGCATTTCACACGTGCTCCCAACTGAGGACTGTGCTGCTTATCCTGGGACCACACTTTGAGTAGCGACTGACTAGAGAGCAGAGGGGTGAACATAAACTACACTGATCACAATAAAGAGTTTTGGGGAGGTAGTTGTGAGCACATAGTTTTAGAGCCAAAAATCTGATGGACAGGAAGGAGTCTTGCAGTGATGGCCCCAGAGTGTGTATGTGATGGGACCGGTGATCACTCCATGCCCCTCTTGTTGGGAGTCGGAGGCCACTCACTTTTATTGCCTCTATTACTCGGAACATCCCTGCAGACTAGATGCCTAATGCTTCTTTGGCAGATAAGGACTTTGGCCACACCTGAGTGGAGTCAAATTGGTCTAGAAGTGTTTAACTCAAAATAAGTGGGGTGTTTCCTCCCTAATGAGTAACAGACACGTGCTGTGGGGCTTTGCAGACAGAGCAGTGATTTTAGTTTTCCTGCAGTGTCTGGAGCCCACCTCAGTGGAGATCTTCAAATCCCCTCATGAAATATGCTCATAGTACCAGGGACTGAAATTGGACTTGCCAAAACCCAGCTGAGAAGAAACCAGATATTTTGCCAGGGTGTCCTGTTAGGTAAAGTGACAGTCCAAGTGCTGAGGGGCAGAGAGTCAGCTGCAGAGAGTTGGGGCCGAGTGGGTGGAGAAGTAAGAGGCATCTTTTTCCTATTGGTGTGTAGTGGAGAAAGGGGGTTACTGAGCATGAGCCGGCCATTAAGAGCTCCCAGAGGGTCCAATCAGAGAAGCCAAGGGCGTTCAGCAAACCCAAAGAGCAGGGACAGGGCTCAAATAGGAAGAGAAGGTGCAGATATGGAACTAGAACAGACCAGCAATGGGACTAGGAGCCAAACAGGTCGTGGAGAGAGACCGTGTCCGGCCTCCCCTGGCCTGTGGCTGTGGTGGGTCTCTCCATCGGAGGCATGGGAATGGTTCTACTGGTGCAGGAGGTTGTGGTGAAGATGAGAACGAAACTACGTAAAGCTCATGTCACCCTAAGCTGTCATGAAAATAACTCATGCCTCTTGGTCTTAATGCATTATTGGTTTTAGATGGAACAAGATGACCTGAGATCCAAGCCTGCCCCAGAGTTCCTGCAAGCTCTCACTGACCAAGTTCTAGGTCAGCAAGTTTGTTTTTTGTTTTTGTTTTTTTGGTGGTGTTTTGTGCTGTGTTGTTCTATGGCACAGGATGTATAGGGAAATCCTTGAATTTTTCCCAAATTATTAAAGATCATTTGAGATTAGGAGGAGAAGAGAGTAGTTTGGGCAGAGAAGTTTTAATTTCGTGGTGACATCTTTGAACACTGGCTGGTATTTATGGTTATGCAGCATAAGGAAGGGCCTTCCCTCTTAACTCCTGCACCCTTCCCCCTTAGTCCACCCTTGAGAGGTTCCTGGCATCGTCTCCAGGGCCACTTTGCCTGCCTGGGCAGCAGATTGTATAGATTCTAGAAGGCACTGGTGGTGGGGTAGGACAATGCCATTGTAGGCTTTAGGGAGACAGCACAGAGGACTCAGGAAGTGTTAGTATTAGAAGCGGATTGAGCCCTTGCTTTCCTTGGAGGAATTATTAATCTTCCCTGGGTCTCAGTTCCTTTGAGCATGGAAATAGCCTCAACCTACCTGACAGTCTTTGTGAAGCTTAAATAGGAAAATGCTGGAAGAGCATTTAGACCAGGGTTCAGTAGGGTTCTGACACTTTTTCTATAAAGGATTGGAGAGTAAATATTTTTGGCTTTGTGGGTCACTGGTCTCTACTGCAATACTCTATCAGTGTAGATAGAGCAAAGGCAGCCGCAGGCCATATGTTAATGATGGGGCTGGCTGTGTTCCATCTACGAAACTTAATTTACAAAAACAGGCCTTGGGCCATAGTCTGCAGATCTCTGCTTCAGAGCAAAACCAGGAAACCTTCAAAAGTGGTGGTAGTGATGACCATTCCATGCTATCATTGTTAGAAATGTCATCATATTAACCTAGTCCTTATTCTTTTGACTATCAGGTTCTCAAAAATTGGGGCTGATAACATTCATTTTTTATCATCTTTGAAGTAGTTGTTTTTGTAGCAGTGCCTGTGAGGAGTGGGTAGATTTTTTCCTTGGGGCGTTAAATCTGACCACAGAATCCTATAATCCAAGTGTTTTTTGGTATTGCTTTTTTAATATGTTGACCCATTAATGACATAATTTTTATTGGGCAAACCTTAGAGAAACTGAAGATAATTTGAGAAGTAAGTGATAGCTTGGTTCATTTCCTATTAACACAGCCAAGCTTCAACTGAAGAGCTGGAGAAAGGAAATTTTAAATGGAACAATCAACTGCAAAATGTGAGTAGATCCAGAAAATCTAATTGTTTACTTGTAGTTATCCCTGAGGTCTGAATATTTGTAGCCAAGAGAATTTATCTGATGAGTTTAGTCCAAGAAACACAGTTTTATTTTCCCCTACTAATAGAGTGTAAGCATTACTTTAACAGAGCCGCATGCCCTGCAAACATCAGTGGCCTTATGTTCCAAATGAAAGAGTTCATCAGTGAGTTTATCACCTTAAGTGTTATTAGCTGGAAGTCAAAATTAATGACTTTTGTCAGATTGCCTTAAGTAGAGATAGAAAAGGTTAGAATTCTTTGTCAGTCAATTTCCACCCTGATAACCTGCTTAGTTATTTTCTGGATGTCATTCCTAGGGGTCTTCTGGATTTAGTACTGCTTGAAATTCTTAGGACACAAGATGGAATAGTACCTTATTTCCCCTTACTTCTGTGATGTCCTTTAAAATGTCTGTAAACTTGCTGCCCAGGCAGGGAAACAACACTGGGATCCATGACAGTGTTGGGGGAGTGTTGTGTATTTTCCTCGGTTCTTGTCCCCACTGCAACAAAGAATTCAAGGGCAGAGACACAGTGGTGGAGCAGAGCAAAAGTTTTAAGTTACTTAAAGAGAGGAAAAACTGTGGATGACCTCAGGAAGGAGAGGTGCCCTGAAAGGTTTAAGCTTTATTTAAAGAGAGCAAGTGCACACTTGGAGAAAGGGGAGTGTGAGCTACCTCACAGAAGAGGCGTGCTGAAAGGTTGAGATACAGCTCACGGCTACACACTTAGAATGTGTGGGTGACCTCAGAGAGAGGTACGCACTGAAAGGTTTAGGGTCTGGGGTTAATAGGCAGTTGAAGATTTTCAGGAATGTGACACAGGGCCAGGTGTGGATCAGTCAAATTGTCCGAGAATGTTCATCTTTGTTAAGACATAATTTTCATTTTTTTTTTAACTTAACACAAGAAATATACTGCTTTGATTCCCTTCCAGGATATCAGCTTCTGCCTGGAAGCATATCAATCAAGACTGTCTGCCCTGCCTCCACGGTGGGCTGAGCCACCGGCTGTTTGATTAAAATGTAATCTTAGCTTTAAGATAGAATTCTTCCTGAATAAGCTGGGCCTTTAGCAGGTGCTAAAGTAAATCTTACAATGGTATGTTCTAACTGACATAGTGAAACCATAGACTATGCTGACATACTTTTCTTAAACTGGGGAATATTCAAAATTCTTGGCCAAGTTGCTCCTGGCCTTCTGAGCTTTCTATTTTTAACTGGTTAACTCTTTGAGTCCCTTCTAGTGCGTTTTACTGGCCTTATTCTCTTTCCACCTTGCTCATATCTGTTTTCCTGCCTAACAAAAGGAACCTCAGAAAAAAAGTGACTGAGAAAAGTCAAAGATGTCAGAAATTAATGCATTTGGTGTTAGGGTTCCTTTGATTACAAAGGACAGAGACCCAACTCAGACTAGCTTAAGCAAAAACATAACTTTACAGACACATGTAACTAGGAGGTTCACCCTGACAATGAGTGACAGCCAAGAGAGATATGAAAACATGCCGCTCAGATCAAACACAGTCACCGCAGAATCCGGCAGCAATGCACCTGACTTCTCTTTGTCTTTCGTGGGGAGTTTGGCATGGGTAGAACTGGAATATAGGCTCTGCAGTAGGGATCCTTGCTTAAATAGCCTTGTGCTCTTCAGCAACATTGAACCGCACCAAATCTCCTTACAGTGAACAAGGGCCAACTGTTCCACCCTTGCACACACGGTCATAAAGACAACGAAAAAAGATGCAGCATGAAAGCACCCTGTAAGCACACATAACTGTTTGTTATTTGGGCCCTCTTAAACCCAACTGTTTCCAGTAGGAGTGGTTGGAAAAGGAGGCCATGGCCTGATCAATGCAGGCAGAGGAATAAAGGTTTTCAAAAGCTACCAGTTCCATGAAAAGAGCTTCTCTTAGTTTTGTATTAAAAATATCTGTGATAAGAGAACCGAGTGTCTTCTGCATCTGATCGTTACAATTCTTTTCTTCAAATAATCATCTATGTGTGGCCATAAACTAAAGCCAGATCTTCAGTTCAGGATGCTTGTGACTCTTCAGTGGCCTTGAAATTTTGCATGACGACAAAATATTTTACTCCCATCTTGGTGAACTATCTCAGGGGATGGTCTTGGGATAGGTATACATCAGCATTCTGTGTGGCACATGAATGGCAGGAACCTCAAAGCCCCTCAGGGTCTCACACATTTAGCTCTGTGAAGACACGTTTGCCCCACTGAGGCTGCACATGTGCACCACTGAAGCAGCAGAGGGAATACCAGATGGCAGTATGTGTCTTGTGCCATGATTTCCCTTTCCAAAAATTCAGAAGAACTTGCAGTTTTTTTGCCCCCTCTCCATCTGTTATTCTAGACTTTCTTCCTTCCAGGTTGATTTTCTCTAGGGCTCTGTGGTTCTCCTGGCAACTTGTTTGCAGTGGGTTCCCCCCATGTGGTTCTGACATGCCCGTGCATTGGCTGGGCCCCACTGCTGGCAAGTTTCAAGTTACTTTCCCAGGACGGGATTTATCCCCCGTGGAAATTAATTGATGAAATTAACTGCCTAGGAGAGCGAGCGGACACGGTCTCAGATACCTTCCTTCGTTTAGAAAACCTTCTCAGACTTCTCTGAGTGGTTTACACATGGCCAATTTGTAATGCAGGCATGTGAATATAATACACGGGAGTGTACAGTGATGATGCTTTAGAGGGTGGAGGGCCGTGCAGGAAATGGAGCTGGAGAAAGAACATAAATGGGAACATGGCCCAGGGTGAGAGGAGCCAGGAGCCAGTTTTGTCAGCCAGGAAAGAAGTTTGAACTTCATCATAGGTACACCTGGAAGGTATTAGATGGTTTTAAGCCAAGGAGTAACATGGTATTACTCAAGTTTTCCAGACATCACTCTAGATGTTGACTGAAGGACAGAGTTCAGGGCACAAGAATAGGTGTAAGGGGGAAACTAGTTAGGAGGCCATTGGGGGTCTGTGTGGGAGACGATGGTGGCTGAGACCAGGTGTCACAAGAGAAGAGGAGAGAACTGGATGAATTTGGGGTACAAATTGGACACAGAATGAACAAGATTTGCTGATGGGATATGCAAGTGAGGGATGTAGGAAGTAAAAACAGACCCAAGCATGATGCCAATGGAACTCCTGAGAAGAACAGTTATTTTTTCTCAGAAAAAAGGTCAGCATTTTTAGAAAAATAGGATGGTTGAGCAGCTATTATAATATGAAGCATAGTGGGGTTTTTTCTGATAATAATAATAGTACCTTCCATTTATTGAGTGCTTACCGCATGCCTGTCACTCTGTGTGTAGGAGGTACAAAGAGGTACAGTGAATTAAATTAAATTCTATTCCTGTCACCTCACTTACTACATTACAAAATGACCCATGTTTTCCTTATAGCCCTGGTCCCTCTGAGGAGTGCATTGCCAGGGAAACAGAATGCTAAGCAGAGTCGTTGTAGCTAAATCCTATTAACATGCGATAATTTAAACAAAATACACAAAGCCAACTAGCACTTGGGTTTGGAATATTGGCTTCCAAATGCCCCCCAACTAACACTTAACTATATGCCTAATAAGGTTCGGTGTTGAGGTGCCCACCTAATTCTACCCAGGCTTCTGGACTTGTACATTCTTGTGCCAAATCCCTGATCTGAATGTCAGAATTTTTAATTAATCTTCCCAAATGGCATTTTTGCATTATAAGCTTTCTGCATGTTGCTAGCTTCAAACAGCAGACAAAAGCAATTCTTTGCTTTGCCTCTGTTGGGTCCCTTCCCTGTCTCTGACCCACAGATGAGGGAAGAGACGCGATTGCTCGTCGAAGATCTTAAGGACCAGCCAGGGGACTCAAGGCGTGATAGCGCAAGAGTGGTGCCGAGAAGGCATCTCTCATATTTATTGATAAAATGGTTGTTAACAACAATATTGTACTTTCCATGCACAATCATTAATTAAGTTCAACTCTCAACAGTTTCACTTTCTGAAGGATAACGAACAAATCCTCATGGTGAACGAACACAGAAACTCTTTCTGTCTTGGCTACTGTTTCTGTCTTGACTACAATCATGAACCATAAACAAACCATCAAGGTAAAAGTGCTTATACATATGATTTTCATACTTTATATATAAATTCCATATAATTCCCACAACCTCTGTCAGATTTTTCCTTTGTAAAATATTAAGCAGAACTGCTTAAGTACCTGTAGATACTCAAAGGTGGCTGGAGAATGTCTAGAATTAGAGAGTTCAAAAGTAAAATTTGTTTACAGGCCAACTACTTTAGATCCACTTTACACATAAGGAATCTGAGTTTCAGAAAGACTGATTTGTCTCCAAACTTGCAGTTTATTCGTAACAGGCCGTGCCAGGGCCAATGGCTCACTTCCCCTGGATGGTGACCCAATACTGTATTTGTTCCAAGGTTGTTCTTCTCACCTCATCCCTCCCAAGTGTCCTGACTACTCTTTCAGCATAAATGTTTCATTTCCTACTGTCTCTCACGTTCATCCCTTGCACACCCATCTGATCATTATTGCTCATCCCTGCCCTCCCTCTGCCCACTCCTCACATGCAGCTTCCTACTTGGATCTTATCATTCATGCCTGTACCATTTCTTAGGCTCATCTATCTCCTTACAAGGTCAATTTATTTGCACAAAAAATGTGTTCTGCACAAATGTGTTTTTTCAACCCAGTGCCCAGGATTTTGCTATAAGACTGTCCTCAGTAGACCCTATCTTTTCATTTAAAAAAAAGGAAGAAAGAAAGAGAGAAAAAAGAAATCCAGTGGAGTGAGGGAAAAAAGGATGATTGGTATCAACATATCACATATAGATACAGTCTTCTTATTTTGGAAAATTCATTGCTAAGCTTCTTGGATGTGGAAGGCGAGTCCTAGTGGGCATGAGATGCAAGGAGTCAGATAGAGAGATACAATCTGTTTGCTAAAGAAATGTGTGCCACGTTAGTAGTGTGAGCTAATAGAGAAAACGAAGGCAAGGGTGAGGGCACCGAGGAAAAACAGCATCAGCCTGGAAACTGGTTTGGCAGAAATGGACAGGGCCTTTGAGATCAAGAAAACACAACATTCAAATTAAATTTTTCTCCCCTCATGTTACAACCCAAGTTTATTTGATTGATCTCACAGAGTCTCCAACTAAAGTCACTCTGAGATTTCTGTAAAAGGTATCTTGGGAATAACAAGGAGTAGTGATTTCTGTCTGGACTTGCGTGGACACTAGGGTAAAGAGGGAGGGGGGAAAGAACTCAGGATACAGAATGCAGAACTAAGAGTCGCTGAAGCTGGAAACTGTACCAGAGGGGATTAGAGGAAATGTACGTCCTTAAGGGCTTGACTAACTTGCGGGAAGACTGGGCGCTTTGCATTGGAATTACAGTGAGGATTCAAGTCGAGTTTATGGAAGTCTGAAGGGGCAAGGGCCCCAAACACATGCCAGGTGCTGGAGAGAGAAGGATGAAGAAGATCTAATTCTTATCCTCTAGTAGCTCCTAGGAAAGGGCATCAAGACAGCTAGATATGGAAATGACTAAGTAAGAAGGCAAAAATTGGTTAAAGGTGGTTGGGGCTCCCTCATGTCCACTCTTGGTAGGGTGCTCTGTACATTCTATGCAGTGAATGGGGGTGACTCACAACAATGTTGGGCCACCTTACATTGACCTTTGTCAGGTAGACTATTGAGAAGAGACTGAATTTTTGCTCATCCCACTGAATTGGCTGCTGGATTAGAAATAAATGTCTAATTTATTTAACTTTATTCTTATTTAGTTTTGTTCTGCACTAACAGCTAGAGGTACAGTGATAGAACAAAACAGACATGACAGCTCTGTTCAGAACTCAGAGTCTAGAGGAGGAGAGGGGCATTTATCAGAGGAGCAGGAAAAGGGATGTCATATTGTACGTGACGGGAGTTATGTAGAGGTACACGGCCCAAGGGAATTTATAACCAGGGGAACTGACCTGGTCAAGGCGCCAGAGGAGGCTTCCCTGAGGAGCTGAGATAGGAACGGTGAGTAAGAGTTAACAGTAGGCAGAGGTGAACGGGCAGTTTTTCCAGACTGAAGTGTCAGCTTGTGCAAGAACCCCGTGGCACCCATGAACTGCACGAACGCCAGTGTCTCTGAGGGAGGGGATGAGGGAAGAGGAGAGGCAGGGAGGAGCGCGTACTGTGACCCAGCTTGAGAAGTAGACAGGCGCCAGAACACCAGGTTTATAAGCTCTCCTGAGAACAACGGGGAACCGTCAAGACGTCTCAAGGCAAAGATGATCATATTCAGATGTGGAAAAAATAACTCTGTAGAGGAAAATGGGGCAGAGAAACGGTTCCCCAGTAGATATTTCCAACTCAAGCTGATGTCAATAGAAAAGAACTAGGTGTAAGAGATATTCAGAAAGTAAATTCAATAGAATTTGGTGAAATTTTGGATATGAGAATATTTTAGTTTGGGTTTAGCAGAATCAAACTCTGAGACAAAGACTCAAGTAACTGGTTGGAATATACAGGGCCCACTGGTATGGAAGTGGGGGGTAAGACAAACAAGGGAAGGCAACCATTAGAAAATGAGATAGTAAGGCAGCCACACAGTGGGAGAAGGAACTTAGTTCCTGATGGGAGCCAGTGAGGAATCATGCCTTTGAATTATTCTACCCAAGAGGTGAAGAAGCAGGGCTATTAATACACCAAATTCCACCAGTCTTTTGTTGAGGACTGGTACGGGGGTGACATTACTTTTCCAGCACTTTCAACCTACCTACTGTGGTTTTAGAAAAGTCTTTAAGAGGAGAATTGGCTGTTGGATGTGGTCTGGAGCTCGCTGCAGTTGGTAGGGCCCCAGAGATATAGGAGGGACACTGACTGTGTCTGCCTTGGGGGTAGGGTGAGGGTACAGTCAAGGGCAACTCAGATTTCTGGGTTAAGCTACTGAGATAAGGAACATTGGAAAATGTTGCCAGGCCCTGGGAAGGACAACAAGGTATAGACCCTGCTTTCATGGAATTGACAGTCCAGCAACTAAGCTAATTAGTCACAACAACCAAAGCTGTTGAGCAGAGAGCAGGCAGACAGACTCTGGTGCTGCTTAATCCCAATTCCAAGGGAATTACGTAGCAAGTAAATTCTGATTAACTGAGTTTGTGCTGTGTCCCAGCCCCTGGAGAGTCAACAGTGGACGGCTTCCAGGTTAATCCTGAGACAGGGGAGAAGACAGCTAGTCCTCAAAATGGGAGGGTTTCTGGAGCAGGGGATATTCATTTCCTAGGGATGGTGTAACATAGTGCTGTGAACTCAGTGGCTTTAAACAACAGAAATCCATTTCCTCAGAGTTCTGGAGGCCGGAAGTCCAAGGTCAAGGAGCTGGCAGGGCCACTTCCCCTGACCTCCAGAGAAGGAGCCTCCTTTGCCTGCTCCAGCCCCTGGGGGCTCCAGGTGCTCCTCAGCTTGTGGCCACATCGCTCCCATCTCTCTGCCTCTGTCTTAACAAGGACTTCTTCCCTGTATGTCTTAAGTTGCCCGCTTCCTTCATTTTGTAAGACGCCAGTCATTGGATTTAGGGCCTGTCCTAAACTCAGAGTGATCTTATTTCAAGATCCTTAATTATGCTTGCAAAGACCCTGTTTCCAAGTAAAATCACATTCACAGGTACCGTGGGTTAGGACTTGGATGCATCTTTTTAGGGCAACTATTCTATTCACTACAGGGAGTTAAAATAGACTGATATATGTTTACAACAGGTTAGGAGCCCTAGCAAAACTGTCTTCAATGAAAGGGTATTTCGCTGCGACTCTCCTTACCCTAGAAGGACTCAGGAGACACGGGCCCACACAGGAGATTTTATTATCTGAAAGAGAAAACGGCTGCCCCCAGAGAGAGGGAGCAGCAGCTTGTGGGTGAGGAAGTGCATTTTTAAGGAGTCGGGGTAGGGTGTGTTCTGCGTTGGGGATTGGATCTCACGGGGTGGGAGACCATCTGGTCAGTGGTGATTGGATCTTAAGGATTGGGGGTCTTAGCTCACCAGAATTTGCCTTCATTCAATTTATCATTTAGTCTGATGCTAGGCCATACAGATTTAGTCAGAAAAAAAAGCAGGCAACTGCTCAGAATGTTTATGGTCTCCGTGGATGGAGCAGATTTAGCAGAAAAACTCCAGGCTCGTGAAAGGAGAGGAAATGAGCCCAGAGCAGGATCTGTTCACGAATTAATAAAGAGACTCAAATGAATTAAGAAGGTAGAAAATAATCAGAAGGAAAACTTCAGTTTCACATACGAAATAAACAAAAGAGAGAGAACAAAAAAGGAAGTAGAAGTACCATTGACGACCGTAATGTAAGGAATAAAGGCTTTGAAGATATAAAATGAAAAATGAGGAAAGGTATAGCCAGGGAAATATCAGTCAAGCCTACACCTATGAAATAAAGATTTATGGACTTGAGTATGAGACCTTAAAAAAAGATTTTTGAGTTGCTTTAGGAAGTATTTCTTCTTCCATTTGTGTCTAGTGAATCTCTGACCTGACAACTACTGCCTCCATCAAAGAGACATTTCCACCAATTATTGGCCAACTAACCTTTTAACTCTGACTTCTGGGTCTTATTCATTAGCACAAACATGGGCAAAATAGCCCCCCAGTATATATTATCACCTGGCATAGTTCAAATTCTCTGGAATATCTAGTAGACTTATCTCAAGTATTTAAGTACAACACAAGTCATAGATTGCTGGCCATCAAATCAGAAGTCACCTTTGGGCTGGCCTTTGATCCCTGCTCTATTCACCAGAGGTCAGGGGAAGTCAAAATGCGGGGGCCTCATGGTGTGTGGCTCTGTCCCTTCCGGGAACATGGATGGAATAAGCACAAAGACACACATCTATTAAGCAGATATGCAAGTATGCCGCATCGAAGACAACCAGAGCAGGTGATGACCACTCCAGAGATGTTTATCAAAACCTTGCACTATTCTCTGATTTAAAAAAAAACTGGAAACAAGAAAAAGACTTGAGTTATATTTAATCATCTTATTGAAGGGGTGGAGTAATATTTCCCCATCTCAGTTCTTTAACAGGAGAGCTGGCACCATCAGCAGAGTTGTTAAATTACCAAGTACGCCAGCACTTTTATTTATTAATTGGCATGTTCCATTTTAATTAAAATCATCCTAGCTAATTACTCATCTCACTGTGTGCAACACCAGCTGAATAAGCTGGAGGAGATGATGAAGGTAAAAATATACTCTGCTCTCTCTCCAATTTATTGAATTTGTATGGCTTTCTCTTTCTTTTGTGGTGAATCCAGGGAAATGTAAATTCAACTTTTTATTCTTGCCTCTGTCTCCGTGAATAAGTGGATATAGCAGAGTGTGGGCTTTGAAATTCATACATGTCCATTTGAATGTTGTCTCTGCCATTTATGAACTGTGTGACCATGGGCAAATATTTAACTGCTCTGATCCTCAAGTTTTCCTATATAAAAATGGGAATACCACTAGTATTCCCTGCAAAGATTTGGTGTGAGGGTTAAATGATGTAAAGGGAAAGACCAGGTATCCGAAAGGTCCTTAATGAGTGTTGGGCCCCATCATCATCACCAGCACCACCCATTTACCTGGATCGCATCTCCTTACCCATCAGGGCTCAACTCAGGCACCACCTCATCTGGGATGGCTTCCCTGAATCCCAGATTGGAGTCTGGTGTCTCTCCTCTCTGTGTTTCTGTGTTTACCCCATTAGGCAGTAGCTGAATCTTCCATATACTTGTGTGCCCAACTGGGGCTCACATCCCATTAGCAAGCAACTGTAGTTATTTAAGATTCCAATGAAAATAGTATTTTTCTAGTACATAGTATATTTTTAAACGGCCACCAGGTTAGTAGGACAAACACTTACTAAATTGTTTGGATATAACAACATAAGCAACATTTTTAGGTGTTTGTTTTGGCCTAGATGTGCCATGCAACAATTACTGAGATGTCAAGGGCAACCTCTGTGAACCAAGAAAATTCAGGAACCTCTGGTATAGAAAAATGGTGATGTTCTGAACTAGAGAAATGACAATGTTAATTGTTTTATATCACAATATATATAATAATGCCATAATTACTAGCTCACAGGTAGTTGAGCCCTTGCTGTTTCCCAGGCATTGTTCTGAGAATTTAAGTGTGCTTTAAGTAAAAGGGTCACATGCATTAACTCCTTTAATCCTTCAAAAGGCCTGAAACAAGAAGCTTATTTCACCCATGTTACAGAAGAGGAAACAAGGCTTATAGAGAATGAATAACTTGTTACAGGTCACTGAGTGGGCTGACACTGGAGCTGGGATTCACCTCCAGCCATGTGGACACCAGACTCAGGCTGCTAACTGTTTGTTTTCCAAGGATGTGAGCACACAGAGGAGACAGGGTTGAGCTGTCTGGGTGGCAGAATCTGCAGATTTACAGATTCTAGGAACTTGAGACAGTAGATGTCTTGGGATGTCTGTAGCCCACTTTCTTCTGAAATGCTCCCACCCACATTCAGTTGACTCAGGTCTTAGGGCGATGGGTGCATCTGTGGTCCTCACCACGACCTCACCCTTGAACACACCCAGGTTGCTGGAAGTCTGCTAGTGACCTATGTGAGGCCAAATAAAGCCTCCTCTAAGGGATTGGGGGCCAAAGCAGTGAATCTCTGTTGCTTTCCTAGGTCTTCATCAATCAACTCAAAAAGATGGTTATTGTCACAATAATGTCACAATAAAGAGGATTGGAGTTCACCTCTTGTTTTGAGGTGGCTAGCTGAGGTTGCTCCCCATCGCCGTGCTTCCTGAGGTTGATTTGTTTAGTGACTTGTAGATTGTCTGAGATCTGTAGCTTGCCAACAACTTCTTTTATTAAGCCAGATTTGCTAGACTTCTGTTTCTTTTCATTGCAGGATGTTTACCTATAACTCTGAACAAAGATGTCATAAA